>NC_142680.1:482500-790000 GCF_964200805.1 Pocillopora damicornis
CCGCGCACTGTTTTCAAAGTGTTATGTACGAGTTGTCTTTACAAGAGTTTTTCGCGCACTGTTTTGGATATGTTGTGTTTTTTTAACGTTAGCTCTTTGCACACTGTTTTGCATGTGTACTGTTTGATTGTATGTCACGTCAGTTGCTTGCGCACTGTTTGTAGGTGTTCTGTATTATTCTTTGGTACGTTAGTGCCTTGCGCACTCTTTTGAATGTGTTCTGGAAGACTTTTACTTACGTTAGTATTTTGCGCATCGTTTTGAATGTGTTCCGTATGATTGTTTTGGTACGTTAGCTCCTTGCGCAGTATTTTTTATGTGTTGTGTTTGAGTGTTTAGTACGTTAGTTCCTTGCGCACTGTTTTTATTGTGTTTTTTAAGATTTGTAGTTACGTTAGTGCTTTGTGCAACGCTTTGAATGTGTTCTGTATGATTCTTTTGTACTTAAGTGCCTCGCACACTGTTTTTCATGTGATTTGTGCGATTTGTGGTAAGGTTAGTGTTTTGCACACTGTTTTGTATGTGTTCTCTTTCATTGTTTGGTACGTTAGGTCCTTGCGCACGTTTTTAAATTCGTTCTGTAAGATTTGCAGTCATGTTAGTGCATTGTGCACCGTTTTGAATATGTTTTGTATGATTGTTTGGTACGTTATTGCCTCGCGCACTGTTTTGAAAGTGTTCTGTAGGATGTTTTGTTAGTTTAGTGTCTTGCGCACTGTTTTGAATATGTTGTGTTCGGTGTTATTTCACGTTAGTCCCTTGCAAACTGTTTTGCATGTGTTCTGTTTGATTGTATGTCACGCCAGTTGCTTGCGCACTGTTTTTTATATGTTAAGTATTAGTCTTTGGTACGTTAGTGCGTTGCGCACTCCTTTGAATGTATTCTGGAAGACTTTTACTTACTTTAGTGTTTTGTGCACCGTTTTGAATGTGTTGTGTATGGTTGTTTTGTACAGTAGTTCCTCGCGCACTGTTTTGAATGGGTTCTGTAGATGTTTTTATACGTTAGTGTTTTATGCACTGTTTTGAATGTGTTGTGTTTGATGGTTTGTCACGTTAGTTCCTTGCGCAGTGTTTTTTATGTGTTGTGTTTGAGTGTTTGGTACGTTAGTTCCTTTCGCACTGTTTGTATTGTGTTTGTTAAGATTTGTAGTTACGTTAGTGCTTTGCGCACCGTTTTGAATGTGTTTTGTATGATTTTTTGGTACTTTAGTGCATTGCACACTGTTTTGAATGTGTTTTGTACGATTTGTGGTTGCGTTAGTGTTTTGCGCACCGTTTTGTATGTGTTCTTTATGATTGTTTGGTACGTTAGCTCCTTGAGCACGTTTTTAAATGTGTTCTGTTAGATTTGTAGTCACATTGGTGTATTGCGCACCGTTTTGAATGTGTTCTGTATGATTGTTTGGTACCTTAGTGCCTCGCACACTGCCTTGAAAGTGTTCTGTACGATTTTTTATTAGGTTAGTTTTTTGGGCACTGTTTTGAATATGTTGCGTTAGTTTTTTTTTCACGTTTGCTCTTTGCACACTGTTTTGCATCTGTTCTGTTTGATTTTATGCCACGTCAGTTGTTTGCGCACTGTTTTGTATGTAATCTGTATTATTCTTTGGTACTTTAGTGCCTTGCACACTATTTTTAATGTGTCCTGGAAGAGTTCTAGGGTTTTGTGCACCGTTTTGAATGTGTTCTGTATGATTTTTTGGTAGAGTAGTTCCTCGCGCACTGTTTTGAATGGGCTCTGTGCGATTTTTTTTAAGTTAGTATTTTCTGCACTGTTTTGAATGCTTTTCTGTTTGATGGTTTGTCACGTTAGTTCCTTGTGCAACGCTTTTTATGTGTTGTGTTTGAGTTTTTGGTACGTTAGTTCCTTGCGCACTGTTTTTATTGTGTTTTTTTAGATCTGTTGTTACATTAGTGCTTTCCGCACCGTTTTGAATGTGTTTTGTATAACTGTTTGGTACTTTAGTGCATCGCGCACTGTTTCAAATGTGTTTTGCACGATTTGTGGTTAGGTTAGTGTTTTGCGCAGTGTTTTGCGCAGTGTTTCGCGCAGTGTTTTGCGCAGTGGTTTGCGCAGTGTTTTGCGCATTGTTTTGTATGTGTCCTGTTTGATCGTTTCGTACGTTAGTTTTTTGCGCACTTTTTTTAATGTGTTCTGTAAGATTTGTAGTCAGGTTAGTGTGTTGCGCACCGTTTTTAATGTGTTCTGTATAATTGTTTGGTACGTTAATGCCTTGCGCACTGTTTTGAATGTGTTCTCTAGGCTTTTTTTTATTTAGGTTAGTGTTTTGCGCTCTGTTTTGAATATGTTGTGTTTGGTTTTTTTTCACACTGTTTTGCATGTGTTCTGTTTGTATGTTTTTTTCTTTTTGTCACTCTTGTGTCTCTTGCTCTGGTCGGTATGAGTTTTCCTGACAGTTTGTTACGTTAGTGTGTCGCGCACTGTTTTGTATTTTTTTGTTGGCTCCTTGTGACGTTAGTGCCATGTGCAGTGTTTTGTATTTGTACTGTTTGATTGTTTCGTACATTAGTGCCTTGGGCACTGTTTTGAATGTGTTCCTTAAGATTTGTACTTTCGTAAGTGCTTTGCACATTCTTTTGAATGTGTTCTGTATGATTGTTGGGTACGGTAGTGCCTCGGACACTGTTTTGAATGTGTTCTGTTCAATTTTTTGTTACGTTAGTGTGTTGCACTATTTTGAATGTGTTTTGTGGGATTGTTTGTCCCGATAGTGCCTCGGACACTTTTTTGGATGTGTTCTGTCGACTGGTTGTTACGTTTGAGTTTCGTGCACTATTTTTTATGTGTTCTGTTGCTTTTTTGCCACTCTAGTGTCTTGCGTACTGTTTGGTATGATTTTTCATAACATTTGTACGTTGGTGTCTCGCGTAGTGTTTTGTATGTGTTATGTTGACTGTTTGTTACGTTAGCTTCTTGCGCAGTGTTTTGCATGTGTTTTGTTTGATTGTTTTGAACGTTAATGCTTTGCGCACTGTTATAAATGTGTTCTGTAAGATTTATACTTACGTTAGTGTTTTGCGCACCGTTTGGAATGTGTTCTGTATGATTGTATGGTACGTTAGTGCGTCTTGCACTGTTTGGAATGTGTTCTGTACGAATTTTTGTTACGTTAGTGTTTTGGGCACTGTTTTAAATGTGTTCTGTTGGATTGTTTCTCACGTTAGTTCCCTGCACACTGTTTTTCATGTGTTCTTTTGGATTCTATGTAATCTTCTGTGTGTGTTCTCTTTGATTTTTTGTTTCGTTAGTGTTTTACGCACTGTTTTGAATGTGTTGTTTTCGATTCTCTGTCACGTTAGTTGTTGGCACACTGTTTTGCATGGGTTCTGTTTGATTGTATGTCACGTCAGGTCCTTGCATACTGTTTTGTATGTGTTTTGTATGATTGTTTGGTACGTTAGTGACTCGCACACTGTTTGAAATGTGTGCTATACGATTCGTTGTTACGTTAGTGTTTTGCACACTGTTTTTTATGTGTTTTGTTGAGTGTTTGTGACGTTAGTGCCTTGGGCAGTGTTTTGTATCTGTTTTGTTTGATTGTTTGGTACGTTAGTGCCTTGCGCACTGTTTTGAATGTGTTCTGTAAGGTTTTTAGTTACGCTAGTGTTTTGCGCACCGTTTTAAATGTGTTTCTTATGGTTGTTTGGCACGTTAGTGCCTCGAGCATTGTTTGGAATGTGTTCTGTAAGATTTTTTGTTATGTTAGTGTATTGCACACTGTTTTGAATGTGTTCTGTTTCATTGTTTCCCACGTTAGTTCCTCGTATACTGTTTTGCGTGTAGTCTGTTTGATTGTATGTCTCGTCAGTGCCTTGCGCACTTTTTTGTATGTGTCCTTTATGGTGGTTTGGCAAGATGTTTTGTTACGTCAGTGTTTTGCGCACTGTTTTGAATGTATCGCGTTGGATTGTTTGTCACGGTAATACTTGGGGCACTGTTTTGTATGTGTTCTGTCAACTTTTTGGTACGTTCGAGTGTCACCCAATGTTTTTGATGTGTTGTGTTGCCTTTTTGTCACTCTAGTGTCTCGCGCACTGTTTGGTATAAGTTTTCTTGACAGTTTGTTACCTTAGGGGCTTTCGCACTGTTTTGTATATCTTTTCTTTGATTGTTTGGTACGTTAGTGCCTCGCGCACTGTTTTGAATGTGTTCTGGAAGGCTTCTACTTACGTTAGTGTTTTGCGCACTATTTTGAATGTGTTCTGTTTGATTGTTTGGTACGTTTGTTGTTTGCGCACTGTTTTGAATGTGTTCTCTAAGATTTTTTTGTCACGTTAGTGTTTTGCGCGCTGTTTTGAATGTGTTGCGTTGGTTGTCACGTTAGTGCCTCAGGCACTGTTTTGTATGTGTTCTGTTGCGTTTTTGTTACTCTAGTGTCTCGCGCACTGTTTGGTATGAGTTTTGTTGACATTTTGCTACGTTCTGTTTGATTGTTTGGCACGTTAGTGCCTTGCGCACTGTGTTGAATGTGTGCTGTAAAATTGTAGTCAGGTTATTTTTTTTTGCACACCGTTTTGAATGTGTTCTTTATGATTATTTGGTACGTTGTTGCCTTGCGCATTGTTTTGAATGTGTTCTGTACGATTTGTTGTTGCGTTAGTGTTTTGCGCACTATTTTGAATGTGTTGTGTTCGATTGTTTGTCAAGTTAGTTGCTCACGCACTGTTTTACATGTGTTTTGTTTGATTGTATATCACGTTAGTGCCTTGCGCACTGTTTTGTATGTGTTCTGTTTGATTGTTTGGTACGTTAGTGCCTTGTGCACTGTTTTGAATGTGCTTTGTAATTTTTTTTACGTTAGTGTTTTGCGCTCTGTTTTGAATGTGTTATGTTTGATTGTTTGGTACGTTAGTGCTTCGCGCACTCTTTTTAATGTGTTCTGTACGATTTGTTGTTACGTTAGTGTTCTGTGCACTGTTTTGAATGTGTTGGGTTGGATTGTTTGTCACGTTTGTGCTTCGGGCACTGTTTGGTATGTGTTCTGTCGACTGTTTGTTACTTTCGAGTTTGGTGAACTGTTTTTTATGTGTTCTGTTGCTTTTTTGTCAGTCTAGTGTCACTTGCACTGTTTTGAATGTGTTGCATTAGATTGTTTGTCGTGTTAGTGCGTTGGGCACTGTTTTTATGTGTTCTGTCGACTGTTTCTTACGTTCGAGTTTCGTGCACTGTTTTTTATGTGTTCTGTTGCCTTTTTGTGACTAGTGTTTTGCGCACTGTTTTCAATGTGTTCTGTTGGATTGTTTGTCACGTAAGTTCCTCGGACACTGTTTTGCATGTGTTCTGTTTGATTGTATGTCACGTCAGTTCCTTGCGCACTGTTTTGTGTTTGTTCTGTTTGATTGTTTGGTATGTTAGTGGCTCGCGCATTGTTTTGAATGTGTTCCTTAAGATTTTTCTTTATATTAGTGTATTGTGCAGTGTTCTGAATGTGTTCTGTTTGATTGTTGGGTACGTGAGTGCCTTGCGCAATGTTTTTTATGCGTTTTGTTTGATTTTTGTGACGTTAGTGTTTTGCGCACTGTTTTGAATGTGTTTTGTTGGATTGTTTTGTCATGTTAGCGCCTCAGGCATTGTTTTGTATGTGTTTTATCGACTGTTTGTTACGTTCGAGTTTGGCGCACTGTTCTTTATGTGTTCTGTTGCCTTTTTGTGACTCTAGTGTCTTGCGTACTGTTTGGTATGAGTTTTCTTGAGAGTTTGTTTCGTTAATGTCTAGCGCACTGTTTTGTATGTGTTTTGTTGACTCTATGACGTTAGTGCCTTGTGCAGTGTTTTTTATGTGCTCTGTTTTACTGTTTGGTACGTTAGTGCCTTGCGCACTGTTTTGAATGTGTTCTGTAAGATTTTTGTCACGTGAGTGTTTTGCACACCGTTTTGAATGTGTTCTGTATGACTGTTTGGTAAGTTAGTGCATCGCACACCGTTTTGAATGTGTTCTGTTTGATTGTTTGGTACGTTTGTTGTTTGTGCAATGTTTTGAATGTGTTGTGTTGGATTGCTTGTCACGTTAGTGCCTCGGGCACTGTTTTGTATGTGTTCTGTCAACAGTGTTTTGTATGTTTTCTCTTTGATTGTTTGGTACGTTAGTGCCTTAGGCACTGTTTTGAATGTGTTTTGTAAGATTTTTACTTAGGGTAGTGTTTTGCGCACCGTTTTGAGTGTGTTGTGTTGGATTGTTTGTCATGTTAGTGCCTCGGGCACTGTTTTGTATGTGTTCCGTTGACTGTTTGTTACGTTCGGTTTTTGTGCACTGTTTTTTCTGTGTTCTGTTGACTTTTTGTCACTTTAGTGTCTCAAGCACTGTTTGGTATGAGTTGCCCTGACAGTTTGTTACGGTAGTGTCTCGTGCACTGTTTCGTATGTGTTTTGTTGACTGTTTGTTTTGTCAATGCCTTGCGCACTGTCTTGTAAGTGTTCTGTTTGATTTTTTTGGTACGTTGGTGCCTTGTTCTGTAAGATTTTTTGTTATGTTAGTGTTTTGTGCACTGTTTGTACACTGTTTATTGGTACGTTAGTGCTCTTGTTCTGTAAGATTTTTTGTTATGTTAGTGTTTTGTGAACTGTTTATATTGTATTCTGTTGGATTGTTTGTCACTTTAGTGCCTTGCACGCTGTTTTGTATGTGTTCTGTTTGATTGCATGTGACGTCAGTGCCTTGCGCAATCTTTTGTATGAGTTTTCTTTGATGTTTTTTATGTGTTCTGTAATTTTTTTTAAGTTAGTGCTTGGGCATTGTTTTGAAGGTGTTCTATTGGGTTATTTGTCACGTTAGTGCCTGGCACAATGTTTTGTATGTGTTCTGTTGGCTTTTTTTCACGTTCCGTTGTCGCGCACTGTTTTCTATGTGATCTGTTGAGTTTTTGTTACGTTAGTGTCTCGGTCACTTTTTGGTATGTGTTATCTGTAATTGTTTGTCACGTTTGTGTTTTGTATGTGTTATGTTTTGTGCTTTGTTATGTTAGTGCCTCCCGCACTGTTTTGTATTTTTTTGTTGTTGACTTTTTGTCACGTTAGTGCCTTGCACACTGTTTTGTATGTGTTTTGTTGATTGTTTGTCACGTTAGTGCCTTACGCATTGTTTGTATGTGTTATGTTTGATTGTTTGGTACGTTGGTGCCTCGCGCACTGTTTTGAATGTGTTTTGTCAAATTTTTTGTTACGTTGGTGTTTTGGGCAATGTTTTGAAGGTGTTGGATTGTTGCTCACGTTAGTTCCTTGCACAATGATTTGTATGTCTCCTGTTGACTGTTTTTTATGTTCTGATGTCGCGCACTGTTTTTTATGTAATCTGTTGATTTTTTTTCACGTTAGTGTCTCGCGTACTGTTTGGTATGAGTTTTCTTGACAGTCTGTTACGCTATTGTCTTGCGCACTGTTTTGTATGTGTTTTGTCGACTGTTTGTCACGTTAGTGCGTTGCACACGGTTTTGTATGTATTCTGTTTGATGTTTTGTGACGTTCATGTTTTGCGCAGTGTTTTGAATGTGTTCTATTGGATTGTTTGTCACGTTAGATCCTCGTACAAAGTTCTGTATGTGTTCTGTTGAGTGTTTTTTACGTTCGGGTGTCGCGCACTGTTTTTTTATGTGTTCTGTTGACTTTTTGTCACGTTAGTGTCTCGCGCATTTTTTTGTATGAGTTTTCTTGACAGTTTGTTATGTTAGTGTCTCGCGCACTGTGTTGTATGTGTTCTGCTGACTAACGGTCACGTTGGTGCCTCGTGCACTATTTTTTATGTGTTCTGTTGACTGTTTTTTATGTTATTGTCTCGTGCACTGTTTTTATTGTGTTTGGTATGATTTTTTGTTACGTTAGTGTCTCGTGCACTGTTTTGTAATGTCCTGTTGACTCTTTGTTACGTTAGTGTCTCGCACATTGTTTTGTTTGCGTTCTGTTTAACTGTTTGTTACGTTGGCGTCCTGCACTCTGTTTTTATGTGTTTAGTTGACTGTTTGTTACGTTAGTGTCTCGTGCACAGTTTTGTATGTGTTCTGTTTGGTTGTTTGTCACATTAGTGCCTTGTGGACTGTTTTGTATGTGTTCTGTTTGACCGTTGGTTTCGTTAGTGCCTCGTGCACTGTTTTGTACGTGTTGTGTTTGACTGTTTGTTACGTTGGTGTCTCGTGCACTATTTTGTATATGTGTAGTTGACTGTTTGTTACCTTTGTGTCTTGCAGACTGTTTTGTATGTGTTCTGCTTGATTCTTGATTACTTTAGGGTTTTGCGCACTGTTATGAATGTGTTCTGTTTCATTGTTTTTCACGTTACTGTTTCGGGCGCTGTTTTGTATGGGTTGTATAGACGATTCGTTACGTTAGTGTCTCGCGTACTGTTTTGTAAGTGTTGGTTACATTAGTGTCTCGCGCACTGTTTTGTATGTGTTCTGTTTGACTATTTGTTACGTTGGTGTCTCGCGCATTGTTTTGTATGCTTTTTTATACTTTTTCTTGTGTTAGTGTCTCGTGCGCTGTTTGTATGTGTTTTGTTTGGTTGTTTGTCACGTTAGTGTCTCGTGCACTGTTTCGTATTTGTTTTGTTGACTTTTTCTAATGTTAGTGTCTCGCGCACTATTTTGTATGTGTTTTGTTTCGTTGTTTGTTACGTTAGTGTCTCGTGCACTGTTTTGTACGTGTTGTGTTTGACTGTTTGTTACGTTAGTGGCTCGCACCCTGTTTTGTATGTGTTCTGTTGAGCGTTTGTTACGTTAGTGTCTCGCGCAGTGTTTTGTATGTGCTCTGTTTGATTGTTTGTTACATTGGTGTCTCGCACACTGTTTTGAATGTGTTTTGTCAGACTATTTGTTGCGTCAGTGTCTCGCCCACTGTCTTGTATGAGTTCTGTTGACTGTTTGTTACGTTAGTGTCTTACGCACAGTTTTGTATGTGTCCTGTTGACTGTTTTTCACGTTAGTGTCTCGGGTACTATTTTGTATGTGTTTTGTTTGATTGTTTGTTACGTTAGTGCCTCGTGAACTGTTTTGTACGTGTTCTGTTCAGTGTTTGTTACGTTGGTGTCTCGCGCACCGTTTTGTATGAGTTTTGTTGACTGTTTGTTACGTTAGTGTCTTGCACACTATTTTGTATGTGTTGTATTGAGTGTTTCTTATGTTCGTGTCTTGTGCACTGTTTTTATCTGTTCCGTATGATTGTTTGTTACGTTAGAGTCTCGTGCACTGTTTTGTTTGTGTTCTGTTTGTCTGTTTGTGACGTTAGTGTCTTGGGCACTGTTTCTTATTTGTTCTGTTGGATTGTTTGTTACGTTAGAGTCTCGCGCACTGTTTTGTATGTGTTCTGTTGACTCTGTTACGTTAGTGCCTCTCGCACTGCTTTGTCTGTGTTCTGTTTGACAGTATGTTACGCTGGTGTCTGGCGCAGTGTTTTGTATGTGTTTAGTTGACTGTTTGTTATGTTAGTTTCTCGCGCACTGTTTTGTATCTGTTCTGTTTGATTCTTTGTTACGTTTGTGTCTCTTGCACCGTTTTCTCTGTGTTCTGTTGGATTGTTTGTCACGTTAGTGTCTCGCGCACTGTGTTGTACGTGTTCGGTTTGATTGTTTGTCACGGTAGGGACTCGTGCACTGGTTTCGTTCTGTTTTGTTTGATGGTTAATGTGGACAATTTCATGCCCCTCCCGCAGTGCGACATTTGAATTTTTTTTCTCGCTATAGTGGAAACTCAAATACTTCGTCCACGATCCTGACTCACATAACAAAAATCGACATTACGATAAAAGAAAGTAAAGGAACCATTCTCGAATTGGGTGCGGCCGGATCTTTTTATGGTTAGTGAGGCTACCTTAGAAACTTTATCTTTTTTTAGTTTCATATTATTTCATATGTTTAGAGACAAATCAATTAATTTTTCTCTCGTGCCCCCGCTATTACGAACACTAAATCTTCCGCCCCCCCGCGGGTTTCTGTAATAATGGGAGTTGACTGTGTTATTTTGCATCGTCATAGATCAGAACCATTTCATTGCCTGGGTGACAAAGCAGAGCAAGAACTAAACTTTAATCTATAGCTTGAATTAGAACACGTGTCTGATGCCATCAAGATACACAAGTGTGCATGTGTGATCAGCTCATCAGAAAGAGAGAAGTACGATTTGTGTCTCGTCAATGGAAAGTTTGTGCTGTTTGATACGATTCTTTATCATTCTAAAAATTTGCCGGAGCTAGGTTATTATGACTCGAGTAATATTTGTGCAACTCAGATTTAACTCGTACTCGGGTAATGTTTGTGCAACTCGGATTTAATTTGGATTGTGTTCGTGCAACTCGGATTTAACTCGGGTAATTGTCGTGCAACTCGGATTTCTTTACGGTGGCCAATTTACGTTTTCAACTCAGTTGTTAACACTTAATCACCTGCTATACTCTCCCACCGATGCAGCACCACAGTTTCTTTAGAAACTTACCCCCTTTAATTTGGGCAGTGTTCGTGCAACTCGGATTTAACTCTGATAATGTTTTTGTTACTCAATTTAACTCGGTTGATGTTCGTGCTTTTTGCTAGTAGCTTAGTTAATACCTGAGTGTCACTGCAATCTAACAATGGTGACAGAACGAAGCCAACAACGGAATTATTAGAAGATACTATCTCCCACGCTCGAAACTTTAGCTTTTTTACCCTTTACGGTGGCCAATTTACGTTTTTAACTCAGTTGTTAACACTAAATTTCCTGCTATACATATATATATATATATATACACGACTTTATTTTATACCTCTTCTTCATGCGCGCATGGTATAATGGCGATTGCTAAGGCAATGAAAGCTCTTAAATTGCATAATCCAATGATCCAGTTTCTAGCGAACATCAGTTGGCTCGAGTATCAGGCCTTCCCAAGGAAAGGGGAGTGGGGCCGAGCGAGAGCAGGAGGACTGCAGGAGGAAGGCTTTCCTTTTTTTCTCTCTCTCAGTTCCCACTCCCCTCAAAAAGCCCCCTACTCGGGCTATAAATCAGTTAGTAGAAGATTTCCTTGATGACCTTTTTGGGATTTTAAATTTTAACTCATGTGCAGTGCTTGCAATGACTATCCTGAGATTCAGCGTCTTGTGTCCATTAGTTCTTTTCATGCATAGTGAAAATCTAGACCTTTTTTACCGAGGAAAAGAACACTGAAGATTTCTATCAACTGTGTGGCTGCAGCAAGTAAGCTGCACTCTCTCTACCGTAAGTCCATTGAAAAGACAGTACGCGCGACCACAGCATTGTACCTGCGTGTTGTTATGGTCGTCTGCGCTGCCTTTTGCAATGGACTTGGAGAAGAGCTCACGCGTAGTTCAATTGCTGCCACTACATATCGTATTAATTTTTTTTTGTCAACTTCCGTCTCAATCTTTCATGAAGAAGAAAGCTGTGAATCACTTTGCTGTAACGTATTTTCTCTGAGGTGGTGATGTTTCCTTCTTTACTGACAATAATAATAATCTACCTTGGTGATAATAACTATCAAAAAAAAAATCGTCAACTGCCAGTCGAAGCTAACTGGCTGTAATCGACCATGATTCTTTGCGATCTTAACCCGCGAAGTTCGCCCCAAGCATGCATCGCGCGTGAAGATAACCATCGAGGAGCGAGATTTCTGCGATTTCTCAGCTGAATTGTTGTTTGCAGCACAATCCACCATCATCTGTGCTTGTTCCTTGGCATCCTTCCACAATGGAGGTGGAATACAGCATAGGAGTGAATAATCGCTTCTTAGCGTTAGGACTGGATGATGAAGATCCCGAGGAGACCTTGCTAAAGCAGGAGAAAAAGGAGGAGCCGTCCAAGAAGGAGAAGGCGAAAAAACAAGACAAGAAAGCTGCAAAACAGCCAGTCAAAGAAACGAAGCCTGCCGCAGGGAGAAAGGACAATGTAAACGAAGAGCCTAAGAAGGAAGGTTAGTATCAGCATGTTCACGTCGAAATGTTTAATGCACAAGTTGTACCGTGACGCTATCGTCTTGTCAGATGGCATGTGGAACCCTCAGATGTTTTCAGCTGACATCGCTCTGTAGTTTTCCTAGTCATTTTTTGTTTTCCAGGGATATTTTACAATTAATTTCCATTTTAAAGAAATTACTCACTGCATACAGCCCTATTTTGTAGTGATGGTCACATTAGTTTTGTTCCAAAGCAACCAAAGGTACGCCAAAATTTCATTTAGGGCTAGTGCGGTGCGTTGCGAAATTTGTTGCACTGAAACGAAGATGACTTGAAATCCCTGAGTGATATGTAAATGCCTCTAGAATCCGTATTTTGCGTTTTATCAGACTAAATAGTATCTGTAAGCTAAGAATATGAATGGTTTTTAGGCACGTGTTGTTATGTTAGGCTTGTGTAGGCTTTATTTATGAGTTAATACATAATTTTGAGGCAGAGATTCGATTGCTTCGACTCGGCGAAGATGTGTTATTTCAAGTCAGAGAAGGTTTATTCGTTGCCTATATTTGAAATTTTGTGCAGAAAGAACAGATAGCAGGCGAGGTGGTCGCGGTAAAAGCGATGTGAGGAGAGAAAACGATAAAAACACTCGTTTGACAAACGGTCCGAGCGAGAGAAGAGACCGTGATGACAACACTCCAAGAGAGAGGCGAGGCGGTGGATTCGGCGGCGGATTCCGTAGAAGAGATGGTCCTCAGGGTGATACCGACTCTCCTGATAAAGAGGGAGCTGAAAGGGAAAGAGGAGTCTTCGAAAGAGGAAGAGGCGGCCGTGGATCGCGGGGTGGAGGTGGAAGAGGTCGTGGTGGATTCGGTCCTCGTGGTGGCGGCGGTTTTGGCAGGAAGCGAGAGTTCGAAAGAAGAAGTGGAAGCGACCGCTCGTAAGTTCGTGGTTTTTTTTGCCCTTTTTAATCATACTTTTCTTGCAGAAGAAAAACTTGTTTGAAAACGAAAACTTACACTCGAGATATGTTCTTGCTGCCTCGCATTGTACTTTTTGTAGTACTTTAAATTACCTAATCATTTAATATTATGCGGCTTCCTTCTGTACTGTAGCTTAATTAAGGATACAGAACCCTTCAGGTTTAAAAGTTTTTATTTCAAGGGAATTGTGATGTTTATCAACCCAGAGAGGGTTGCACAGTTTATTTGGAAAATGTCAATTTGTTGCTTCCTTATTGAAACCTGATATAGATTTCACAATTGTGACACAAAAATAACATATATTTGTGAATAAAGTAAAAAAATAGGGCTGCACCATTTCCTTTCACTCCTAACCTTAACCAGCTAATCCTAATTTTTTGTGGGGTGCCTTTCTGTTTCTTTGGAGAAATAATTATATGTGTAAAAGAAAATATGTCCTCTTCTTGTGGTCTAGGGGCCCCCGACTGGACAAATCAAGTCGCGGGGACAGAAGGTTGGACAAACATTCTACTTTCAATTGCTCCTAGATAATAAATGTAAATCTGTTCTTCTTGGTTTATGTTGTGGAAACTAAATATGTGAGCCTAGAGTTGTCAAAACATAACAAAAAGCAGTAAACATGTAGGTGGACAAATTGGCTTTAGAGGCAAAATATGTTGATTTGATTATCCTTTGCCACTTCAGGCCCCATATGTTAACCTTAAGATTATTTCTAGATCACGGACAATCTAATCTATCCTTTTTAAAGGCATTTAGTAATGTTGTATATTATGTTTGTTAAAGCTGACACACATTAAAACCCACAATTAAGAAATGGAAGAGATTCTGGCTAATTTAGATATTGCTTAGTAAATTCGAGTTTGGTTGTTTACGTGTTACATGTGTTAGTGCTAATTTGTGTAGCTTCTGAGACCAACCTTTCTATCGGTTGAGCTGCTTAATAACCTCACATGGGATGTTGGGAGAAAATGAGAAAAGGTTGTTAATCACTTGCATCTTGCTTGTGAATATTAAAAACTCTTTAGTGTTATCCCAACATTCCATGTGGGTTATGCTGCTAAACTAAAGCAAAGTGCAATCTATCACTTAAATAACATAAATTTAAATTTCTGTGTGCTTACAAGTGCAATAAACCATATGTTTTTATCCAATTAGGAGTTCTCAGCACCTCAGTTATTTTATAAATGTTCATCTGCCATTGCACAATGAAGATTTAAGTTTATTCCATTGAAATTGTACTCAATTTTTTCAACCCATTGAGTAGGTGATAGTGTTGAGTGAACAATTCTAAGGGTTGTCTTCATGGGTAGTTTACCAATTTTGCTTCTTGTAAACCTCATTATAAGAAATGATGAAACACGGTTAAATTTTGAATAATTTTTCTTAGTGTATTGGCAGTGTTTACCTTTGTGAAGTATTCGTCATATTTATAATTTTGTTTTACTCATTGTATCTAGAATTTGAGGTTACTACCCTGTTCTCACATCAGCTTAACATTTACATTTATGGTAATGCAGTTAAAGAAAGGGTTCATTATCTTCGTAATTCATTACAATATAGTTGCATTACTTGATATATTTCTGTATTACCAAGGCTACCTTCTAAAGATAAATTCATGTTGTCAACAGCTTCCTCTTGTGTATTGTTTCTGTTGTAGTTATGGCAGCCCTTTGTAGGCCTTACACTTGTTCCCTGATGATAAGCTGTAGTTACTGCACTGGTTTTTAGTTGTAGTCCTCTATTCATGAGACATTTCTCTTTACTGTTTATAGTTCTGTGAAGCCTCAAGAAAAACGTGATGGAGGTGGCCAGTTCAATTGGGGAAGTCCAACAGAAGGTGCAAGGTAAGTTATGCAAGGAAGGATTTTTCTTGAATCACAATTTAGGACAAGAAATGTATCTTATTTCATAGTTATATGGACTACATCCACTCTGTTTGTCCCATAGTCCCAGACACCCATGGCAGTTAATTATCTATCATGGAAGATGATAGAGATCATGGCTGTTCTTGGACATTAACGGGTTTTATCATATAGCTTGTATGACCCTGTAGGCACTTTTATATGTGAAAATCCCCTTAGGAGAGTGGTATACAGTGGAGCAAGCAGGACTGGAAAAGGGTGTATCACTTTGTGCATGGCTCTGTAAGATGTAAGCTGAAAGAAGAAAGGAGAAAGAGAAAGAGTGAAAATGATTGCCTTTTTGGCTTGGTTGAGCTAGGGCAATTGAGTAAATGGTTAACTCTTAGTCATGACATCTGGATCTTGTTGTGCTCCATTTGTGTTTGCTGACTGCTAGATTTTCTACCCCTAGCACTTCCTCTCAACAATTAAATGAATTTTTTCCTTGCAGCGAAGAAACTGATGTTTTTCCTCAGACTGAAGTAGCAGATTGGGCCGAGGCTTCTCCTGACCCAGATGCTGTGAAAGAGACTACTGAAGAGTGAGTTGCATTTATGAAAATACAGTGAAGTCCTTTGATTTGGCCACTTGTAAATTTAACTTTCCCTGTCTTGATCTGACCTGTGATTTTTCAACAATGTTTTGTTAATTTGGCTTAGATAATGATGATGTCTTTTTATTTGTTTCATGATGTTTTCAACTCTTATTTGTCTGGGGCCATAAATTGGATAGTTTTATGCACTTGAAATGTCACAGTCTGCACTACAAGTGACTCCATTGTTGACAATGCTACAATGCTTAATTAATGTTGTACTTCCTGATCAAAGAGAGTTACAACTATTTATAAAATCATAGCCATAGTACTATAGTGTAAAGGTTTGTAATCCTTTGTACTGGTTCCGAAGAGAAATAAATTTTTCCTCATTTTGAGATTGATACATGTGCTTCCTTTAACTCTTAAACTCCAAGGAGAAACCAAGACAATTTTTTCCTTACAATGTTAATACAAAATCAAGAAGAGAAATTATAAGAATAATTAAACAATATCAACTGAATACCAAATTCTCCAAACTAATGTTATAAGAATTGTATGGCAACAGTAAGGAGAATTACTCATGAGATCAGGGAGTAATAGGGTTGATAAGAGTATAACCCCTTTACACCCTAACATCTGTATGTATATTATCCAAACTGATCTTTATATAATTCCTAAGGTGCTGACAAAGAGAATTTGTTCAACAATCAAGAGTTTCTTTTATTGGTGATAATTCCCTTCATCCTCATGACCTTAAAGTGTGATTCAGGGGTGATATTGTCAGGAGAAATTAGATGCTGGTCACTCTCAGGGGCCAAAGGGTTAAGGTGTTTGTTTTCCACACTAGAACAACCCAAGAAAAACTGTTAAGGATTACATTTTTATACTACAGCTTATTTTATGTTTGCTATGTTCAGGGCTCAAGGAGAAGATAAGGAAAATGAAGAAAGTAAGGCAGAAGAGGCTCCAAAGGAAATGAGCTTAGAGGAGTGGAAGGAGTTGCAAGAAAAGGAAAGAGCAAAGGCAACTTTTGAACTGCGCAAAGCTGGTGAAGGAGAGAAAAAAGGAATGTGGAAAGATACTAAAGTTCTTAAAAAACCTGTTGAGGAAGAGGGAGAATATGGGGCCAGAAGAGTAAGTGAACATCACTTGGTCAGAGTGTGGAGAAATTGAGGGAAAGAATGGTTGAAGGATTTAACATATGTTTGTTGGACATTTTGTCCACTTTATACCTAGTTCAGTGAGAAATGTGCAAGTGTATTATGGAAGATTGCCACTTTCTTTTAAAATATTGTTGTAGCAACATTTCTTATTCTTTTTCTTTTTTTTCTTTTTTTTAAGGTCATTGAAGTCAAAGAAAAGACATCTGGTCGTGTCAAGCAAACAGTTGACATACCTTTTGATTTTAAAATGAATAATGAACCAAGAAGAGGAGGCCGGGGTGGCAATCGTGGAGGGAGAGGTGATAGAGGGGGTCGTGGTGGCCGCGGAGGAAGAGGAAGAGGAGGTGGAGGACGTGGTGGGTTTGGTAGTCGTGGAGATTCCAATGAAAGTGGTACAAACTTTGCATTGAATAATGAAGAATTTCCTACTCTTGGCTAACAAGCTTTCTGTGGATACCCACTTGTTCCTTAAAGACTTGAATGCTGCACACTAAAAAGGAACAAGGAAATTAATATGCTTGATGTACTTGACTAAAGAGAAGACAGTTTCTCAGACTTTATAAGTAGTTACCTCTCTATCACAGAGGTCTTGAAAAAAGACAATCTTATTAAATAATGAAGTGCTGTTAGAAGAAGCACTTGACAAGTCTAAGGATACAGCTCATTATACTGCTCAGTAATGTTGGACAATGTCTCCATCTTAGCAGGTTACTTCAGATTTCCTAATTTAAAATGTCACAAAAGAGATAATGTGATATGTGTTGTTGAAAGAAAAAGAAATAATTCTATCCCTTCATCTTATTCCATGCATTAACTTATGCTCCAGTTTTCTTGCTAAATAGTGTTCATACCTTTAACTGGTAAAGTATGTGAAGGTCTTCGTGTATTTGGAATGGAAAAAATTGTTTAAACTAGAGTAAAACTGAGCACCTGATAGCGCAAATATACTATTTTTAGGTTATTTGAATATCTTATCTGGAGTATCTTAGTTTTATTTTCTGTTGTTTTCATAATTTATTGAATTGCCATTCTTTCTATTTTGTGATGGTTATGCCAAGGATTTAAATTCAGTGATTTTTTTTCTGTACAATTTGTTGGTTCATGTATGAGTGCAGATCTCTTTTAATCTCTTACTTTGATGAATAATAAAATAAACCCCGACTGCTGCTGCTCCTGCTGCTGCTGTTGTTAGGGTGTTATAAAAATTGGGAAGAAAACATGTGGGTCATTTTATTTCACCTTCATTATAAAAAGTACAACAGGGGCTTTGAAAACGTGTATAACATGATAATAATGTACACTTAAAATATCCCTTACTGTCTGATCACATATTTCATTGATCCCAGCTTCTCTTGCTGTTATTTGTTGGTTTTCTCTCAGGATTTGAATCATGGATTGTTATTTGATACCATCAGTTAACTCTGTAAACCAAATTAAAACTAGTTCAATATCATTTAGTTATGGCATAACCTTCCTAGTTATGGAGCTCTTTGGTTGTCCAACCACAAAACTTAAAGCCAGCCATAGTAAGGGAGAATGACTGAACACTTTACTGTGATACCAACAAGATGTTCACAAATTACATAAGCAAAGAATTATACTCGCGGTTCCTGGGTTACCACTAAATGTGCACTGTTTTGGGGAATTTTTCATTTTCTTGCATTATTGAAACATGATGAGAAATAAAATATGTCATGGTCAAGTTCATCTAGTCTATTGTTTTCAGTCTGTTTTGTGATCTCCTTTCAGTTATTCAAACTTTGCATGCTTCTAAGCCCTATATGTAAATTTGGCTCTAAAAAGTTCACTTTGTCTACTGTTTCTAGCAGAATTCTTAAAGGGTTCATGCCCCTTCCATCTTTAATTTTTTTTTTCTACCCTCAAAATCATATGAACTGAAAGTAAACTCTCTTTGCCTGAAGGTATTTTATTTGGTCACTAATGAAGTGAAAAGGGTGAAGTTTAGCTGAAATATGTTCAGTAATTTGATTTAATTGGGGGAACAAAGAGCTGGGTGAAAGTGTGCATGATGGTCAACCCTTTCATTCTGAGATCTCATAAGTAATTCTCCTTGTTTATTTGAACACAATTCTTGATATTAGATTGGGGGATTTGGTATTGGATAAACTACTAATCCCCTAATTGACTAATTTCAGTTTTCTTTCTCTCTCTCTTGTATGCTCGATATAGTACTGATATTACAAGGTAATTTTCTGCCTTGGTCACAGATGAGGTTAAAAGTTTAAGAGACTGCAGATAGACTGTGGCACCTTCTTAGTTGCCAAGTGTGCCCTTGTAAAACTGCAGGGAGAAGTGGATCTTTCTTCTTAAAAGTAACTTCATAAGGCTTAAACCTGTGCACCCCCTCAGTTAACACTAAAGAGTCCTTGAAAGGGAGCATGTACGTTGAAAAGGGTTGGGGGGGGGGGGGAATCTGACAATGGCCTAAAACTTTGGAACAACCTCCACCTCTAAATTGTCAAATTTATTTACAAGTTTCAATAAGTATTTTACATTTTAAAATATTAACTTATTCATAGAAGTTGGCTATATACAAAACAGCTTTACTCAAAAGAGGAATCATGTACATGGTTTGTTATCTATATCTATAATAAAAATTAGACAATAAATTTTAAGCTATTTAGACTGTTCAAAAGACTCAACCTTGAAATTATGGTAACCACAAGTTTAGTGCAGTTGTCATTAAATAATAATAGTAATAGTAACAATAAAAATAATAAAAACATGAACAACATTTATTTTTATGTACAAAATAACAGTGGCATCTTTGAAAGAAAAGATTGTTGTTTAAGCATTGCAAATTTTCCACATGCAAGCTTTGGTCAATTATAAACTTTACAGGAAAAGGAAAGCAGTCAATTTTTCTTGTTAAAAATCAGAAAAGGAAAATTAACAATGACTACTCTTAGAAATAGGGTTATGGAATTAAGTAGGGCATCAGAAGTTATACCAACATCTGTGCATTAGATGCCCACTGTAGTTTTGAAGAATGTGTCTGGAAAAAATTAAGACTTCTGATATGAAAATTACAGGGCTTTCCATTTGTTTAGGGGAGAAAAGACAGGTCTTCACAACAAAGTGGTCATAGTAAAATACTGACTGAGAGGCGTGATTTTGTCTGTACTATGCATTCCTAACCAAGTAGGTGATAGTGAAGCTTCAAGTTTTACTTAATATAGAAAACTTACACATGGATAGTACTATGAAAGATCTGTGGTAACTTCTGCTTGTGACACCATAGCTCTAAGCATGCAGTTGCAAAAGAGAAGTTTCCCAGAGTACAAGTTAACATGTTTGAGGACCCTGAATATTATTATTATTATTAATACCCAATAATCCAATTGTGCTAACAACAAAATAAGCTGGATTCACACACTCAAAATTAAAGATGACAGGCAAAAGACCTCACTTTGACTAGACTCTCAATCCAGCTTCCTAACTGCATCTTGACTGAAACATAATCTGGTAATGGCAGAAGGTTAAAACTTACAAAGGATCAACTTATTCTTCTACATTGATGCATAATTTGGCTGAGTTCTTTCAGGTCAAAAATAGCATAAGATTTGAAAGAGAATGAAAAGATCTCATCTGTACAGTTTTTGGAGTGTCTAAAGACAAAGAAAATTACCTAAATGAAAAATTTACAGCTCCTATTAGATGAAGACATTGTTACCCATGTGTAAAGAAAAAAGAACATGAATTTTTTAAAACAGCAAGTATGGGAAGGAAATTCTTATAACTCCAAATTAAAAACATACAAACAAAAAGAAACAGCAGAAATATTGTATGGGGCCATGTCTCTTTGAACATGAAAAAGTGTTACCTTTTAAACCTTCAAAATAATACTAAATAGCACCTTAGTAAGCTACTATCTGAAAAGGAATTACTTTCTTGAATCCTCTGGAAAACACCAGATTGATTTACAGGAACATGGTTCCATTTGTTCCATCAGCCCAATGTTTTTGTAAAAAGAGGCATTAGAAAAAATGTCTATCATTTGTCTCTTCAAAGACATAATTACATTGTTGCTATTCTGTTGATGCTTCATAGTATGTTGACAATAAAGCTGCTTCTACAGGTTCCATACATGAAGGACAGGTGAATGATCTCACCAGCCAATCCTCTATACAGTCTTTGTGATATATGTGCATACAAGGAAGAAACCGTATTGGATCCCCCATAGCAAAGTCTGTCATGCAAATAACACACCTGTTTGAAGAAAATAAAGTCACACTTTTAGCATAATTGCCTTCATCACAGATAGCATAAATTTTCCTTTTCATGCTTAAGTGTTTGAAATAAACAACACTGTGGATTTCAAATTGTACAGGGTAAGAATAAAGTGCAGTATTACTAATCCTTCAAACTCATGCATTTAATTATTGTCTTTGCTTGTATTCTCATCCCAACGATTGGGAAAATATGAGGTTAGAATTACTTGCAAAACTTAGTGTCCCATGGTTCAATTTTACCGTGTAATGACAATTTCTTCTACCCCACTAAGATAGTTTCCCACAGATTGGTAACACTAGCAATCAACGACATACAAGGCAATGTTCCTATTTATGGTTTATAATTCTATATCATCAATTAAAAACTTGGAATAAAGAGGTCGCTGAGGGCTCATTTCGATGTGCTTTTTCATCTACATGTGAATAGTTAAAAGATAAATGAAATATCTTTTATAAACTATATTGATCATCGACAAATCCCGTTTACGTGTGAGAACGTGACATACAATGCATACTGTCATGTGGAAAACATAAGACATGAAACACTTGACTTGATCTGGAATTGTGCAAGTGCCAGTAAAGGAAAAAATCATTGTTCTCTGGTAAAAAGTAATTAATCTGTTCCACTTGTACTTCCATTACATCGAACTTTAAACGTTCCATCGTGTATTGTGGCTGCCCAAACAATCATATGAACATCGAAATAAGTAAGAGAAAAAACGCATTGCTTGAAATTTTTATACCTAACATGAATTCGAAACTTTCTACATGTTATGCAAATGATCAGAATCGTGTGGTGAACAAACACAAGAACAGGCCAGCACTTAGAAAACACTCAACATTCAAATATAATTCGGCTGTGGTTTCAACGCATTCCAAGTAGTTAGGACAACATCATTAATTCACAGCGAGAATAAATAGTCAACAAAAGATGAATCAATGAAAATTCTTGATCCACGAAATACATTTACAAGTGCAGACATTTCCAGGGAATGCGATATGTCTCTCTGTAAGAAAGTGACCAAAAGTTGCCAGTTTTAAGAAGATAAGGAAATGAAGACCCTCTCGTTACCGGAAGTAATATAAGCAGAGTGAACAATAGCGCAAAGTTCTTTCAGGAAGATCGCGTGTATTTATCGTGGTCCTTTTTGGGAAAAAAAAGTCCGAAATGGAAACGAAACTGAAAGTGTAGTTGTTGGCATTAATTAAAATTCTCGCGTAGGCTATGAAATAAACAATATATTGGCTTGTCTTCACAAGATTGAAGAAACATGTTCCGTTCAACGAAATCATCAGACCGCTTCCTCTATCACATGTATTCATGAAGTAAAGTGAAAGTATAAACAAAGCAGAATTCTGTTGCTGGTGTTTAAAGTGCTCCAACATCGCGTTAGCAAAGAAACATTCCAATGTAGCGACGCTTGATCAAGGAAAATATTCGTAGCATGTTGTGGCTCGATAAACAATCAGAGCGAGCGTTCTGAATAAAATATTCATCGCATTTCATAGCTAATTACTTACTTGAATAATATTTTTTCCAATAATCTACATCCTTTTTATATAGTATTTACAAACCCAAGGATGTATCCTTTCTTCGTGCGAATTATTTGAAAACAAAAGTGATATAACATACTCTCTCTTTTTTCCTTTCGATCCATCGTATTTTCCGACTGGAAGATGTTGAATCAAGCCTAAACGCTGAGCCAAACGAATCTGCTGTTCTTCAGATAGGAGATGAGGAGCATGTTGACTTTGTATAAAGATTGGCGCTTCCTCCTAAAATGAAAAAAAAACGCCATGAGTGACGAGGAATACTCGCCAAAGTAATCAACCGCGGCAATATGTGAAAACGTTTCTCGACCTGATATGGCGGTGGTGGTTCGCCTGTTGTTGGGGAGTCTGCGCTTTCTTCATCGTGTAAAAGAGATATATCGTCTTGCCCGGAGCTTTTTAAACAGTTTCCCATAATGGGATAAACTGAAGCTCTACAAATTTGAGGCAGATGACTGACTAAACTGAGGCACTTACTTAACTCACTACCGGCCAGCTACTTTGTCTAGTGAAAAATTATTCTCAAAACAACAAATGTCATGCTGTCGTAACGTGACGTCATTTTTGAGTGTTCCGTGATCGGAATACAATCGGGTGTTCTCGACCTTTTTCCGTTTCTGTTAAAAGAACACGTACAAGGTCATGAACATAGCATACAGGAACACGTTCGCAATGGTTAAGATACGAAATTTTACATTATAAACTTACAGTAAAGGAAGAAATAAGATTGTTGAATACATTACCATAAATTGAATCTTCATTTGCCTTATTGTTTGTTGCGGAGGAAATTCGTGAGAGACTCGGTATTAGTACCCAGGCTTTCGTGGAAGTACTTCTGAGTGTGCGTAGTATCGTGGAGCGCTTACTTCGAAAAATGTGCTGCCATGTGTAATTCCTTGAAATGACAGATATTTGGAGTTAAGTTTAAACCTGAGTAACAATCCTTCCTCGAGCATGTCTATAGCTGTGGGAACTAGCTCTCTTGGTTCTATGGTAACTCCGGAAGCGCTGGAAAACGCCGCCAAAGAAGTTGATCGGCAACTAGCTGCAGATCGACAGTTTCCTGAGCTGTCGGAGCTGATCAACGCTTCCCAGCAAAGTAAGTTTTTCCTTAAGTGGGTTCTTCCGGTCAGTTTTCTGAGTTTGCTCCTGTAATATGAAACCTAGCCAGACTGAAGTCGGGTCAAAGCTCATACAGAACTTTGATTGTGTCAAAATTAATTGGAACATTTAATTTGTATTTTGATCTAACTTAATTAAGCTTATGATCACCAATGAAATGCTTTACTGCAGAAGAATGACTGTCCCCATAATGCATATACATATTCAACTAAAGAAACTGAAAGAAAGCTAACTTACTGAGTTCATGGGATTATGAATGTGATTGTGGAAACACTGGTAGTCAACCACTGCAGTAGAACCCAAGAGAGGGGAGTGGAGGAAAAACTTGGGTCAATATTTGGTGGTTAGGTGTTGCTAGCCTTTCAGAACCCCCTACCTCATTGTAGTCTATGCTGTGACTAATTTTGGACCCAATCTTAGTTGCTTTTGAACCAATGCAATTTTTGCCACCCATCCAGCTGCACATGCCTTTAAGCCTGTAACTAGGAAGTACCCCTTGGGAAGTAGAACCTGTGTTCAGTACTGCTTCAGGAATTTACCTACTGTGCTGTTATGACCAGGTTTTAAATAATTGCTATACTCTTCAACTCCCAAGGTATCAATTGAAATTCTCCCTAATGACCTCTTTATATTTTGGTCTAGATAAGTATGGGAGAATTTGGTGGTTCCTTGAGACATTATCCTTCAGTTAATACTTTCTCTTGTATATTCTCATCACTCTTTGCTGGGTAATGTATAGTGATCGTAAGAAGAAAATACATGTTAGTCATTTCCAGGAGTTGAAAGGCAAAAAACAATTACTGAATATTTAAAAATTATTTTTACTGTCTTGGTAGTTCAGACAACCTTCAGTGGAATAAATGACTTTGATTATCCATCATTATCATCACCATCTGTTGGCCTGGCTGGTTTGGAGCTGGTCAGTCTGCTTAAAAGAGTTCCCCTCCCAGCAGAGCTGATGGAACAGTTTAATTGTATCCTCTCACTATTTATTTGTTGGTGTCTGTTGTTGTCTTATTTGGATGTTTAAAAGAGAAATAATGGAGTGAGTCTAGTCATTCAAGTCGAACAAATTGTCCAGTTGTGTAAGTCAAGCTGATAAATCATTCAATAGTGAACATATTGAATCAAGAATTTATATGTACAACTAGCCAAAATTGTAAAGAATGTGACAATAATGTTTTTGTTGTGCTAAAAGTCACCATTTGTGAGTATTCCCACTCCATCTGGCCTAGATGTCTTTCTACCACAGCTAACTTGACAGTTTTCTGGTATCCATTTATACTCCTATGTGGAGAGGGCCACTATCAGAGACCCGTGTCTCTTGTCTAAGAACACAACACAATGATCTAGCCTAGGCTTGAGCTAAGACCTTTTCATCAAAAGTGTAGACCTCTTAGTGATTGCTTATCACAGATATTCTTAAGAAGTATTTATTTTAATTTGTTAGAATACAAGATGCTTCACTGCAAAATCCTTGACTTAAACTACATAGACATGCAGTGTAATTGTATGATGGGTCTCTTTCCTGAGATAAGAAGAGCATGGCTCACCATTGATAGTAATATTTATGTTTGGAATTATGAAGATGGGTAAGTGAATTTTGAAATGTGTTGAATTTTTTTAATTTTAAACATTTTTCTTACTAGGATAGTATCAACTTTCCTATGTTTCAAATCAGTTACCTTAATGGTAGACAAAACACAGCCAAAATTAAACTACCATAGTTGAAAAAATTGGAAAATCAAAGGAAAAAATTTGGACTACAACAGATATGTGATTTATGTGCGTTTTTTACTTGGCTCAAAATTCGCATTGCTATATGGCTGATCACTCACTGGTACATCTAAAACAAAGCAAACAAAAAAATTAGCTTTGAATTTTGTGTGATTTTGATCTTCTGGTGCACACTTTGGCATTAAGCAATGAACCATTTTACTAAATGACTGAGGAGGCATTTTTTGTTATTGAATGAAACTTCATTACAAAAAAATAAATCACATGTAAATATGATTATGTTCTTCTGTTTCATTATAGGAGTGATTCTGCTTATTTTGATGGATTGGATGAAACTATTTTGTGTGCAGGATTAGTGAAAGCTAAGCCAGGTTTGTTTAATCATTGAAGCAACAATAACAATGCATTTATTTTGCAGAGGGTATGTCTGGCCATATTAACCCTCTACACCCTAACCTCAGTATGCATTTTCTCCAAATTGTTCTCCCTACATTTTCCAATGTGCTGACAAGAATAATTAATTTAACAATTAAGAGTGCCTTTAGTTGGTGATCATTTCTTTTAGTCTTGTGACCATAGTGTTTGATCCAGGGCTGATATTATAAAGAGAAATTAGTTGTGAGTCACTCTTAGAGGTCAATGATTTAAAAGCCGTTGACCCCTAAGGTTCCCATAGCTGCCCTATCACTGACAACCAGCCAGCTAACTGTTTTTTCTCTCTTCTTGAAATGCTATACATCCCATGGCATGATTATTTTTCAAATGTTTTGTAGAGATCTTTAAAGATGAAGTGAGATACATCTTGTGCCTTACAACTCCAGTTGATATTGTTCTTCTAGCTGTAACATTTACATCAAAGAAGTTAGGTATGTTGATTTTGTAACAAGAGTTGTAAAATAAGCTCAATTATACGCCTATTTTGATTGGTTCTTATCTATGATCTATCAAAGGACAGATGCTTAAATGAGATCACCATGTACCCAATTTTGCTTGTGTATTGTATGAAACAGATAAATTTCATGTTACCCTGGGTCTGTACAGTGATAGATCACAGAAGACATCAAAATGCGGTCAGAAAATCAGTGATACAGTAGACTATGCTTTGTACACCTCTCTTTTGTTCTTGGCACTTTGTGATCTCTTCTGTTATCTATTGTAAAACAGGTGCCAGGTAACATGATGTCTATCTGTTAAATTGATATCACCTGGTTGAGCCCTTAATTGTGAGTTTATACCTGACTTTGTTTCACATAATTTTGTGACCTTTTCAGGAAGCAGAACAGGTATTTGGTCCCTAAGATAATGCACGAACTACTTCAAATGCACTGTATTTTCAACCTTTTTCAGGAAGCTTTAGCCATGATGAGTTTTCAGAGATGCATCTTCATCCCAATCCAGTGTTTTCTATCCCTTCTGATAATATTTACATGACTTGTATCACTGGAACTCAGTCAGGAAGAATATTTATGGGTGGAAAAGATGGCTGTGTTTATGAAGTAGCTTATCAGGTTAGTTATCAAGTTACACAAGATTCAATTAGCTATTCTCCCTTCTGACTTCTATTAATTTCCTCTTAACTTAGACAGGAGAATGTGGTCTGATATCAAACAGCAACCTTTAGCAGATAAGCTTGTCTGTTCTCATTAACTGATTGCAAGAAAACATTAGAATTGCGCAGAGAAACTGTGTGTTGATCTCTTCTGAGAAAAAAAGGGTGAACAGCAAAGCTTTAAAGTATCAAGCACTACAGTGGATTGATTTTTCTCATCACTCTCTTAAAGTAAATTTTTAGACAAATTTTAGCATACTTTTCCTTTATTGAATAGATTGTAAATCCCATATTTTATTTTGAAAGGATGAGTCATAGGTGTAAATTGTTTCTTTACTCCTTACAGGCTGCTGCTGGTTGGTTGCCATGGAGAAATTGCCGGAAAATAAATCATTCTTCAGGAACCTTATCTTTCCTTGTTCCATCATTTTTAAGTTCTACTTTCAGTGGTGAAGGTGAGGATAATAAAGTATTGGTAACTTTGTACACAGTTTGCACACAACAAGTTACCTATAATTGGTCTGTTTCAGATGCCATTGCACAATTAGCAGTTGACAATACAAGAAACGCACTTTATGCACGGTCAGAAAAAGGAACTATTCAGGTATGTTTTTATACATTTATTAAGTCAATTGTATTGATTTTGTAAGTCTTCCTCTCAATCTGTTTGTCTACCTCTCCTTGTACTTGATTGGTTGTTTGCTGTGTCTGTCTGTTTTTCTCTGTGTCTGTCTATCTGTGTGTCTCTATCTGTCTAGCTTTCTATCTGTCTAGCTTTCTATCTGTCTGTCTCTCTGCTGGTTGTTTTGTCTCTCTGCAACCCTTAAAAGGCTCTCGTTTGCATGATTGTGACATATCATGAGAGAGCATTCCATTGTAAAAACTGCATTATCTAGTTGCTACACTTGCAATAACCAAATCAACTCATTTCTGACAGGTGTTTGATCTTGGTGCTGATGGCCAAAGTATGGACTATGTTGCATCATTAACTCAGGACAAAATCACACACAAAGCAGAGTCTGCTGCAAGGTAGAACAGTTTAGTTTTAGCAACTTTGTAGGGTTATTGCAGGAAAAATTACTCGGAATAATAATTAAAGGAAGATTTATTACAAATAGCATTCCCTAAGAGTGCTATATCTAGATGTCGCAAGTTTTACCAGATATTCTTGTTGAAATAAGTCAGACTAGTTGCTTAAAATTGATACCTTATCACTAAACTGTCCCAAATATATACTCCTTTTTTTTTGTTTCCGTCTTTAACATGTATCACATTAAAAGAAAATGTCAAAACCTATGAGAAGATCCATGATTGAGTTGAGGTTATTTAAGAGGTAGATAGCATAGTAATGACAGGTTTGTTTTCATTGATTACATCTTGTCTGTTTTCAGAACCAATGATCGCAATCTTTTTAAACCAATTGTGCACATTGCACCTATAGCAAAGCATGAATCAAAAGGTGTTCATTTGGTTGCAATCACTCATGCTGGTAAGCATTATATTCATATTAACCCTTTCATTCAGGAGTGACAAAAAAGGAATTTTTCTTATATTATCCATACACTAGCAAATTGAGATTGGTGAAAGGAGTGCATTGGGGTTGTTTGGAATGAAGCTTAGAGTGACTTTTGATGTAGCATCAACTTCTCCCTGTGTTTCACAAGAGAATACAAGACAGTTTGAAAGGAGAGCCTAGCAGTTCACCAGATGTCACTTTGGCCTCTTTTGACATGCACCCCATGATTTACTGATTTCATATCCTCTTAACAGCAATTGCATTTTCATGGTTTAGTTTCCCAAGAATTTTATTCAGTAAATGTTTTTGACTCAAGGGTAAACTAAAATTCTTTTTTATGATTGTTCAAGTGAGAGTAGTGCTGAAAAGGACCATTCTCAGTGTTGGTAACTGATGTTTTACAACCCCCGAGCAGAACTTGTCATCATTATCATCTTGACTGAACTGATGACTTCCACCCAGGTTGTTGAGATGTCAGTTACCTTCACTTACAACTGTCCTTTTCAGGACTTTCCTTACCTAGTCAATCAAATTATTTGCATGGTTGATAAGGGTATTGTTTCAGTGTATGTTCCTGTTTATTAGGTGTGCGACTTTACTTTTCCACAACAAATATCAGAACACCACTGGAAAGACCAACCAAACTGCAACTTGTTCACATAAGACTTCCACCAGGTTTTGCACCATCTGCAACTTCACAGAAGCCTTCAAAAGTACATGCAGCTTTTTACCGACAAGGTACAATTACTACTTTGTAACTTGTAACAAGTAACATTCAGAGCTCTAACACTTTGCTTTCTGAATGGTTTTTTTGTTTGGATATCACAAATTTAGACATGAACAGTTTGCTAGATAATTTATGTTTATATCTTACTTAGAATTATTAAGGATGATAAAGAGAATTTAACCATTAACCCGTTCCTCACCATCATCAATATGCTCATTCTCCATGCTGTTCTCTATTCATCTCCTAAGATGCTGACCGGGAGAACTGTTTCAAAATCAAGAATTTCTATTGTTTGTGATCATGTCCTTTATTCAGGAACTGATATAATGTTAAGAGAAATTAGATGCCAATCACTCCAAGGGGTTGAGAGGTTAAAGCAGTTTTCCAAAGCTGATGTTTCTGTTTTTTTTGTAAATAATTATTAAGTCTCCAAAAAC
This sequence comes from Pocillopora damicornis, assembly GCF_964200805.1. Classification (NCBI taxonomy): domain Eukaryota; kingdom Metazoa; phylum Cnidaria; class Anthozoa; order Scleractinia; family Pocilloporidae; genus Pocillopora; species Pocillopora damicornis. Next base: position 511,869 of record NC_142680.1, read on the forward strand.
AAAATTTCAAAAGGTTGATGATGGAAATTTTACCCTTTTGCTCTGATGAATAGCTCATACAGTAGACAAAAATTGTCTAAATTTGCCAATTATTTCAATCTTTCAATAAGCAAAGGAGTAAAGTTTGCTATCACAAACTTAAACTTAAAAATTACATAAATTTATCACCTGATTTTCAATTCTGTTATTTGCTTTGTGGTTATCTTCTGTTTTCTGAATTTCTTTTGCTCAGGAATCTCACTCATGGCTGCTTCTCAAACTGAAGATATGGATGTTCTTTGGGGAATCAGTCCTGATTCATTTCCCTTTCAGACACCACTTAAGGAAATGCAGGTAATAAATCTTATATAGCCCTGACAATCAAGTAATAAATCTTATATTACCCTGACAAATCATGTGTGGCCTGTATCAGGTATAATTATTTTATTATCAGGCACAGGTATAATTTGTCAATTAATCAAAAATATTAAATTTTATTTACAATGAGAATCACCTGTGACAGACTTGATCAGTATGAGTTAATAGATTACAGATTTATTTTGTAAGTTAAGATGATCGAATGTCAGGTTAGAATTTACATGTGCACATTTATTCCAAACTGAACTCAAAATTTTTTGACTACCATTACTGCTTCTATTAGTTAACCCTGAGGTCCTTATGAGTAACAAGCATCTTATTTTTCTCACAATGTCATCCCTGAATCAAAAATGATGGTCGTAAGAATAGAGAAATGATCATCAACTAAAGAAGCCCCTGATTATTAAACAAATTCTCATTTTCAGTACCTAATGAAATGTATGGAGAACAGTGTGGAGAATATGCTTACTGATGTTAGGGTGCAAAGGGTTAACAGTTTATTACTAAGTTACTTTTATTGATGATATTTTTCAAGGTGACAGTGCCTATGGATGGACGAACTTGGTCTTTAAGTGAAGTTCCTGAATTTGGAAACAACATGCTTAGTCATTGTCCCATCGTCAGAGACCAGTGGATGGAGCCACCTGCTGTTGTCAGGCAGCATGCATCCCCTCGGAGATCATATGTTGCTCTAAGTTCTCAGGTTAGAACATGGTCTGCCAATCTCTATGTCCATTGACATTTTCCATTAAAATCTTCTCTGTTTCTCTTGCTGGCTGTCTTTCAAATTTCTTTGGTTAATTGTCACTAATTGCATCTTCCCTGCAAGGAATCATTTCATGTCATGCATCTTCATCAGGAAATAACAGAGCAAAATTAATGCACTGAGAGGTTTTAAAAAACACTCCGCTGTTAATTCACACTGCCAATACCCAGTTTATTAAGTTACTCAGGTCTTAAGTTGTTGATGTTCAAAGTTAACTCCACACACCCAAACATGGGCCAAAGTTGAAGGTCAACTCTGCTTATCTGATTAAAATTTGATGTTACTTTGATTCATCAGGGAAGTTATCTGTTTACAACGTATCGTCCAGTGGAACAGCTGCAACAGTTATTGATACAGAGTCAGGGTTTTGATTCTGACTCTGTACATGCTTTTTTCAAATGTTATAAGGTTAGTTTACACAAATAAATAGTGAATGGAAGGATCAGGAAAATGTTACCATGCTTTTTTCTTAAAAAAGGTCTGTTAAATGGACTCACCCCCTGATAGATCATTTTGTAATTTATACAGGAAGACCAGGCTTGTGCAACATGTCTTGTTATAGCTTGCTCAACTCAGACTTCCCAACAACAAGTAAGTCTTGTTTCACAGTTTCCCAAATTATACTTGATTGTAATTAACCTAAATTGCTAATTGTCACAACTTTAATGTTGTGTTTGATATGCATTTTATGTCAGACAGCTTTAGGTTTATGACTGTGTGAAGGGCGTTAAGTAATGTGCAGATCTGTTAAAAGAGACCAGCAACTGTTGCCATTGCAATTTACTTTGAGGATTTTCAGACTGCCTTATGTCATTTTTACCTTTATTCAATCTTTTTTTCATCCTTTTACATTACCCTGTATGTTTTACCACTCACAATAATCCATAATTTACTTTTATCCTGTACAATTGTTAAATGTAAATCTTGCATTTATTGTACAAAGAGAAAAAAATTAAAGAAAAATATTTTGTTACAATCAGATTGCTGAATGGGCCACAAGAGCTTTCTTCAAATATGGAGAATCAGTGTCACACCACCCCTCCCAAGCTGGTACACCCAGTAATCCTGCTGAGCCAAGCATCACCCAGGGAGGTAGCTATGTAGCTTCCCCAGGAGTCAGACAAGGATTCAACAGTCCAGGGGTTGTGACATCAACACCTCACCCTGGTGGTGTGGGGCAGGCAGTGGTCAGAGCTGAGGTGATAAGATCCAGCAAATATGATGGACTGTGCATGTACTTTGCACGAATCCTTGAGTATGTATTTTATTTATATTTAATTTTTGTTTGGTTTGCTTTCTCAAACGTCTTCCTTGATTTTGATATCACTTATCTGAAACAATTGCCTGTGTATTTGTCAGTTGTTGCTCAGTTATTCTTTGGAAAATATCTTCTTAAAATGTTTTTCAAGTTTTATTGTGCAGTCTTCCCCCCCCTCCCCCGCCCAAAAAAAAAAAATGAAATAGTCACTATATAGTTTTCTTGATGTATCTTTTTCACAATACTTATGAGAAATTTGTTTTTAACCCTCCCTTTTTATTGATGATAATCCTGAGTTTTGGTTCTTCCAACTGTCTTTAGAATGGTTTGGGATGCAAGATTAGTGTTTGAAGATTTCTTGGTTCCTCATCTTTCAGAGCCTCAACAGGTGAGAAGAATTCTAAATGGAATTTTTTTTCATAAGTTTTTACTATTAGTAAAGTTGTTAACCTCATTCTTTTTGGTGAGAAAACTGCAATTACTCAAGACCAAGTATTGAAGTAGTTAAACTCCATTCTTGCCATACAAACAAATTGATTAGAGCTAATCAGGTTCTGTTGAAAAGTCAAGGAATTTATGAGAAAAAAAGTAAGGTTCAAATTTTATTTAATGCCATTGGTTAATGATGATAGCATACAGGGAATAAGCATCCCATTTAACCCTTTAACTCTCAGATCAAATTTGTAATTCTCCATACTGTCAACCACGCAATTCTTATAAAGTTAGTTCAGAGAATGTAGTACTAGATCAACTAATTATCCCCAAATTGATATATTTTCCTTTATTCTCATCACTTATCTGGTTGATATTGTATTGATATTGTAAGGAGAAGTTCTGTTTTAGTCATTCATTGGAGTTAAAGGGTTAAGAATGGTTGTAGTGCTTCCAGGTTGACTTTTCACAGTATTGCCATACTTTGATCTGGTAGTAAAAGTTGATAGTTTCCTCAATGCTTTTTTTTTTGGCTTTTGGTTTGATATTTCAGCATGTTCCAGTTTTACGGAGTGTGCTTAATGTGGACCAACTTGGATGGATTTTGGGAAAGCTACGACAGCTTCAAACATGGATGGAGCAGAATTTCAGGTTCTTGCTTCCAGACAGGGAAGGGGGGTGAGAATATTTCTTTTTGTCCATACCCTTTATATTCACATAGTTCTTGTTATGTGTGCTCTTGAGAGTGAATTGTTCTTTGTACTGAAGAAATTTCCGTTTTTAAGAGGTTTATTTTCTTATCCTTCAGTTTTCCTGGAGTAACAATGAGTGGTGCGCAGCCATTTCTCCAACAAACTCATCCGGGTTAGTAGTTAGTTAATCAGCTTTGTTTTGTACTCTTTTCCACAAATAGTCATACCATAAAATAAAATGTATGTTCAGGATGAAAATAAAACACAAAATCCAAATCTAAGAGCAATTTTCAGTAAACCCTTTTACTCCTTGAAGTATTTAACATATAACTTGTCCCTTCCATATCCATACATTATCCAGCAAACTGGTTATGAGAATATTCAAACTTATCAGGTAGAAGTTTTATCCTTATCCAACACCAAAATGTGTAGCGGCGTGAGGGGAGAATTAATAATCAGATGTTGGGAGTTAAAGGGTTAACCCTTTAACTCCCATAAGTGACCAAGAAAGAATTTCTCCTTACAATATCAAAACAATATCAAGCAGACAAGTTATGAGAATAAAGAAAAATATCAGTTAGGGGATTATAAGATGATCCAATACTAAATCCTCCAAACTAACATCACAAGAACTGTATAGGAGATAGTAAGGAGAATTACTAATGAGATCTTGAGAGTTAAAGGGTTAAGTATATAGAGTTAACTAGGATTTCTCTAGGTTTGCTCTACTCTGCTCTCTGTGATTTGTCCATATCATTTTGCCACTCTGCATCTCCACTGATAAGTATCTAAACAAACAATAGATCAACTATTGCAGTTTGGGTCACAGAGGTTTTCCTCACTTGAGGCTTCTTACTGTGTTCTTGTTGCCTCCTTGTGATATTTTCCTTTGCTGTGACAGATTGATTTGATTACTTTAGTTTTTAGTTTCACTACTAGAACTGGAATTAAAATGTAACTTATGTTTACAACTTTTCACAGGTTCAAATGAAACAATCAATCCAGAGAAAAACTTTGTGATAAATTTCAAGTCACTTGTAGACCGGTCAGTGGAGACTCTCAGTCTGTGGCAAGTTCTTAATGAACACAACATTGAAGATGTCATACTTCATCTTGATACTGTAAGACATTTTGTCTTTGATTATTTTTGTTATTAAACTGATTAAACAGTGAATTTCTTATATTAGTGGGTTTAAATGGAGGAGGAACATTACAATTTAAGCAAACCTTTGAATTTAGCAGGCAGTATAGCAAAGTATGGCCTGATATATTGACCAATCATAGCATAAGTACTAACTGAGAGATATAATTCTAAGAAATAATTTCTAAGCTTAGTTATTTGAGCAACTCTGGTGTTTGTTAAGTCATTGTTGTGTTTTAATTTCAGACAATAAGGGATCGTTTAAAGCATGTCAAGTTTAGAGACCTGGCAACTAAGGGGCAGGAGGTAACCATGGCAATTGTGTTTGTTCAAACAAATTGAGTAAAATTTATGTAGACTTTGCTTTGCTCAGGAGGAACTTATTAGGAAGTTATTTAAGTATTAATGATAATCATTTTCCTGGACAATGCAATGCAATGCAATGCTCTTTCTTATGTGCCAGTCCCCTCCCCTTCCCCCCCCCCCTTTTGCGCTGTGTATAGATGCTGAATGCATCTTAACAGATCATGGATGTAACTCTTATCAGGGGCTACAATTCTGTTTGTTGGGTGTCTGCACAGTTGGCAAATGGATTTGAGATTTGTTTTTGTCATCAAACTTTTCAGAGAACTTCATGATTTTGACTGCAAGTTCACATTTGGTTACTACATGGGTAAGAAATGTGCTTTTTTGTAATTGATGCAGCAGAAAACTAATGTCACCTGTATTTCCTGTAGATCTGCAGTGCCCTCATTGCATCATTGATCAACTGTTATCTGGATGACGGCACCTCTACAGATATTATCAGTGAGAAGTTGAGGGAGGTCTGTCCACATTTATTCAGCAATGATGATGCAGTGTCTTCAAAGGTACAACTTTATCAGGATAAAAACAGACTGTAAAGCTTCTCTGAAAATATCAAAGGTTTTGAACCTAACTGAGGAGTCTTAGAATACACTTTGCAACCACATATTTGTAGAGAGGTCATTATAGAGTGGAGATTGCAAAGTTGTCTTGCTACTTCCCAAAATTCTCCAAATAAATTTCTATACCTTGGGCTACTTTTTATTCAAAGGTGGAGAATATTCTCTTTTTACTTTACACTATTCTTCTGCTACCACATTTCCTAACCCTGTACACCTTAATATCAATATCCATCTTCTCCACCTTTTCTCCCTAAATTTCCTAAGGTGCTTACATGGAGAATTTGTTTAATTATCATGATCATCTTTAGTTGATCATCATTTTTTTTTAGTCATGTGACCTTGTTGTGTGATTCAGGGATGACAATGTAATGAGAAATTAGGTGCTAGTTACTCTTAAGAGATCAAAGGGTTAATGAAATCTATTGATGAAAGATTTAGACTGATCGGTTTGTAAAGTAATGCACTGATTGATTTTTTAAATTCCCTTTTTAGGCTGGTGAACTTTTAATGCTGGCTAAACAAAGTAAAGACAAAGCAGAACAAGAAAGTATTCTTAAAGATGCTCTCCGTGTAAGTAGTGGCTTGCCCTTTATTTATGGCTACTGCATTTGGCAAAAGAATTGAAGCTTGAGACTAGACTTTTACTTTAATTACTAGGAGAATGGCACTTACATGCTTTGTCTCAAGTTTAACCTTGTCTAGATTTCTTTTCATATGGTTCAAAACAAATGGCATAATTCCTTGTTTCTGCTCTCCATACATTGTTAAAACTAAGCTTCTTGTGATCATGTTCATGTAGAGATACAATATAGCTCTCACCTTTGCTGTAACCTTAACCTTTAAACCCCAACATCAATATCCAAATTCTCCATACTCTTCTCTATACATGTCATAAGGTGCTGACGAGGAGACTTTTTAAACAATTGAGAGCTTCTTTAGCTGGTGATCAGTTTTCTTATCCTCACAACCTTACTTTATGATTCAGGGGTTATATTGTTAGGAGAAATTAGATGCTAGTCACTCTAAGGAGTCAAAGGGTTAACTAAAGCAACAAAATAGAATGTAACAGGCAATCTTTGAAACATCCAGGTAATGAAACCATATGGCAGGTTTTAAAGTTATTTTTTTTTCATTCTTCTGTTTTTTTTTTTTTGCTAGTGTTATCGACAAGTGACCCATCAGATCAACCTGGAATTGATTTGTTCTTTGTTTGAATCAGGTAATATAATATCTTCAAACTCGTTCTGTGATAATAATTGATTTACCGCCAGCCAATTTGTTTTTAGGGTGGTAGGGGTGGCACAGTAGTGTAAGCACTCGTCTCTCACCGCTGAGACCTGGGTAGAGTTTGTTGTTGGTTCTCACTGCGAGACTTTTTCAATAGTTTCTCCGCTTTTTACCCCTTAACAAAGACCATCACTTTCAATTTCGATTTTTAACAGTGGACGAAAAGCCACATCTTGGAAGTGCCACTGTTCAATTTTGATAACTTTAAATATTTATTAATTTTTTTTTGTTTGTTTTTAAAGTGAGATTCTATGATGGAGTTGTGGAGTTATCTTTGTATGCTGCGCTAAAACGAGATCCCCAGGGAATGGCTTTACACTTCTACAGGAATGGAGAGCCACATGGTGATATGCAAGGACGGGAAGCGTTTATTGCCAGGTATTTTATCCTAGTCTATCTCTGCAACGTTTAACTGTTTCACAAGAAGTCACCTTATCAGTTTTGGAGAAAGTCTGATGACTTCGTGGGAACAAAAGTGAGCCCGCGAATAGGCACGAACGTTTCTTGCCCGCGAGAAACTGAGTATGAGGCTTTGAGCAACACGAGGCGGCGGGAGATCTGCAAGGGGTCTGACACTGATAATTAGTGCCAGACCCCCTCTTACCTCTTCCCGACTCGTCTCAAATCCTCCCGCGTGTTGAGAAATGTTCGTCTTGCAGAGCTAATAATAGGAACCAGTTCGGAGGGTTGAACACAGTCTCCACTCTTCCCTTCCTTCTCCGCTCAGGACCGTAGATCGTCATTGGTAAAAACAAAACTGAAGACATAAACGTAACTGTTGTATATAAATATTCCCTTTGTTTTTCAACTATTATGTTGGACGAATCTTTCTTTTTCTAGACAACAGTGCTACAAGTGCATTCTGGACTGTCTCCAACGTCTTCTTGTCATCAAAACAACTCCTTCTCAATCACCCGGACTACCCTCACGACCAGGGCCTCCTCCGGCCCCAGACCCCAGTGCTCTGACACCGCATGATGCTGAAAAGCATGTAAGTTCTTATGAAAAAAAAGTCTGCTTTCTGTCAGGTTTGTAGGCAGCGCTTGATTTCCAGACTTAATCTTTTTCCTAGATGGAAGATGTGTTATCATCTTCATTGTCTTACGGGGATGAATTATGGCATGTTATTTTGTATCAATGGTTGATTGACAATGGACTGACTGAAAGGCTGTTGGAGGTAAGTTCTATTTTCGTGTACCTTCTTATCATTCCAAGAGTCCTTGCATTTTCTTTAGTCCTCAACCATTCTCCATTTGTTTCACGGGAAAAGTCGGACACCAAGTCGTAATCGGTTTAGTTTTGTATCTAATTGGGTCAACAGATGGCGCGAGTTTATAAACCAATCACAGAGCAGTGAAGGAGAACAGAAGCCGTCTAGTATTTCTGTTGGCTCTCGGTTGATATTTTCTGTGCCATCATATTTTTGATTTGTTTTGTTTTTTGATCAACTTATTCCTTTATTCTTCAAATGAAGATCAAATCTCCGCACTTGGAGGTGTTTCTGAGGCGATCATCGTCACAGGATCAGCCAAATGAATTAAAGATGTTGGACTTGTTGTGGAAACATTATGAAAAAACAAAGAATTACTCTGCTGCTGCAAGAATCCTTTCTAAACTCTCTGAAAAACAAAGGTAATTATTATTTCAATTTCAATACCTTTAGAACTCGGGTTAAGGTTTCCCTAATAGACCTCGCAGCCGTTAAAACTTTGACATTCTGAGCTAATACCAACATATTTCGCCCTCCTCTGCCCCGCCCCATTCTTCCCTTCCCTTTTTATCCCCCCTTTCAGCGTGTTTTATTGAAAAAATGCAGAAATTGTTCGTTCCACACTGCTGTTGGCGGGAATGGGCAGAAGTTATGGATATTAACACTTTTCAACCTTTGTGATCAAGGTTGTAGGTCTCAAGCCTCGTTCTGGTGACTGGCATCTTCAGTGCTTCTGTCAAGATCAGCAATAAATTTTGGTTAAATCCGCACCGCTCTACAATAACATACCTTACACACTTAGTTCCCCTCACTCCTCCTCTTCTCACTGTCCTGAAAGTCATCAGTGTTATTTTGGTTATATTTCAGTCCTGGTGTAACACTAGAGTTAAGATTAGAATACCTGGCTCGTGCCATTATGAGCGCCAAGAGCTGTAATTTACGAACCGCCGGGAGTGGCGACGGGGAATTCTTACACGGGTTAGAAGAGAAGCTGGAAGTTGCCCGCATCCAGATGCAAGTCTATCAAGCTCTTGTAAGAATTAACTCTGCTAATCCATCCAGGCGGATAGACCAAGCTTTGATTGGATTGAATTCTCAGCTCTTTGATGTCACCAAAGTAAGGGCCTCTTAATTTCCTTCACTAAGTGACTTACATGAATCTTTCCCTTCCTATATCGATACATTATCCAGAAAGAGGGCGGTTGTTGTTTTTTGTCATTTCACTGGGAAGTGTGCTGTTTCCTCTTTTCCTCTCATTTCCCTTTCGTTCAGATTCCCCGCCTCACCGACACCCTCATTTCCTTCTACAGTGAAGCATGTTTTCGTAATTTTAAGTAATATGACCCCACCGTTCGATCTTCTGCACTCTCTGATTTTCATTTCTTCACCCTTTATGGTCTCCTACGACTTGGTCTTGCCCTCATTAGATAATAGTTTTGTTGTTTAATGGCGTATACCCTTGCCTGTTTTAAAAGACATTCATCACTTTTCGCTGTTACCGTATTTACTCGTGTATAAGTCGACCTTTTATGACCAAACGATCAGCCCCAAAAAATCACCCTCGACTTATACAGAAAGACCTGATTTGAGCAATCCAAGAAATTAGCAAAAAATTCGCCTGAAGTCCGTTAGGTAGACCGAGTTTATAAAACCAGTTCTAGTTGTGTAAGAGTTTCGTCACTTTTTAGCGCATTCTTCCTCAACAAAAATGTTTGAAATAGTAAATTTTAAGAGGCTTAACAAAAAGCTACTGGAGCTGATTTCTATCGTGTCTTCGGACTGTGGAGCAGACATTTTTGCCTCCAGCTTCGCTGCTGTTAACGGTGCTGAACTTTCGTTTTCATCGAACGATTTCAGTGGCTTGGTGACCTGGCTCGCGAGGTCTTGTATGGTACGCGCGATCCTTCGAAGTTCTTCGGTTCTCCTTCGGTCTAATTAATCTCCCTTCAAAGTCAGCATTAAAATAAAGGCTATTTAAATGCAAGAAGGTTTCATTTTCACTGTGATTTACAAAATATGGTAAAATACTTCAGTAAATCGAAGTGCTCGTATATGCCTAAATCGTGGTGATATCAACAAGTGCCAATAAACTTTAAAGCACACGGTTACATTTTGCTCTTAATTTTTTTTTAATTCCCCTTGTTTTCAATACATTCTCGGAAATAAGAGATTAATTTTGACTAGAAATGATGAAAAATCTGATTTTTGACCTTAAAAGTGAGGGGTCGACTTATTCACGAGTAAATACGGTAGTCTGGAGTGCTACTTGTGTGATTTTTTCGGTGTTTTCGTGGAATGGCAGTTTGCAGATGAGTTCAGACTAACTTGACTATAATAATCCTCAGCTGTACGGAGATTTTGCTGATGAGTTTGATCTGTCTGAGTGTAAACTCGCCATCGTTCACTGTGCTGGACATTACGACCCAACCTTGATTGAGACGCTCTGGAGGGACATCATAGAAGCCGGTTTGTGATTTTCGTGTTAAGTTACTAAGTTGCACGACAAGGCTCTCAAACGTATCACAATGTCTTGTTTGAAAACAGCAGGGTACTCAAAACCTAAATGACTATCGAGAAAGTGGTGAATTTTCCCAGAAAGTGCTCTCTGGCAGGACTTGTAACACTTCTACGTTTATTTTCTTCAATAGAGCTCCGTGACTCACTTCAGAATCCACCTAGTGATCGCATGGCAATTGTCAGTAAAAAGATTGCTTACTTAGGAAAGGTTTATGTCCATTCTGAGCGGTACTTTCCATTGGGTAAGTCATTACGTTACGGCCAGTGCATGACCATTCGTGACTGTTCATAGCCATGCCCGCTGTGCATGACCGTCATGGCTTGAATCACGCACGAATTTTTACTCAATAATGTTGCTCTGTGCCTTTCAGGGGCAATAATCCTTATGCTGGAAAAGAAGAGCGCCGAGTTGGTCTGGGACCCAACCTGGGTGTTTATGACTATGTTAGAGATGGGTATTCCATTCCCCGTGTTACACGCCATTTATGACAAACTGTTCAAAGCCAAGGTAAGTCAAAATATCACAAACACTGTAGCTTAGAGATGATTTCTTGGGACAAATTTATCAGCGACTGTATTTGGAATCTGCTATACATTATGATCCCAGAATATGGCCCATCCAGCTTCTTGTAGCTCGTGGGAAACTCGTACTTTTTTTTTTACCTGTTCCACGTTCATAAAACATGAAGGGCTAGTTATTTGGAAGTTTGGTATGAGGGAGGGGAGGGAAGGGTGCGCATTGGATGAGGAGAAAAAAATTTGAAAGGGTAAATTATTGTTAACTTTTAGTTATGTTTTTGTTTGTCTATGTTTTGAAGGATCAGTGTTGGCGAACGCAAGACAAGCCTCTTCACATCCTTGAAGTTATATATCATTTGTTTATGAAATTTGTAAACACGCCCACCATTTCTCCCCCTCACGAGAGGTAAGGGTAACCTTTTCATTTGCCTCCATGTACTGGTTTAGATATGTTCCCCAGGCCCTTCGCCACATTTTAGTTTACCCTGAAGTGCCATTTTCTGACTTTTACTTTCAGACGAAAAATAGCAATAGCACTGTACGACGCATGCGCCACGTATCTGGTGGAACTACAGTCTAGTCTGTCACGTGACCCAAGTGTGCAAAACACGCTGGACAAATTTCAAGGATTGCAGAAGTGTCTAAAGCGTCTTTTGCACTGAATGACGTTAAGTCGACCGGAAATCGTGCAGATTTATTTTTAAATCTTGGCCAAGTTCTTTCAAACAGCTGTGACAGGGAGTCTTCAAGCCTGTTTCTGGGTAGTATTTAGGCTTACAAGCTATTTTTAAATCATCATTATGTTGTAAATAAAAGTTTAGGTGAAGTCTTCGTAATGAACTTCTTTTATGTGCAATTTTGTCATGTGCGGGCGGGGGGGGGGGGGTGAGGTGGGAAGGATTTTTATAAGCGAATTCCTATCACTTTGCATGGTGCTAAAAACTTTTAACGATAATTGTATACTGCATCAAACAGGCTGTGTGTTAAGCTATTTTCTAGAACTAACGAAGGGGAATCGTGTACGTCTTGTATTGTCCCTGTCTATCATAGATCTACAAATTTCCTCACTGCTCTTCTTGACATATGTTTAAAATTAACATAGGTAAAACGGAGGCTAGCGTTGTTTATTACAAGAACGTTTGCAGAGTCATTGCCCAAAATTAATTATTGATGAATGGTAATAAAAATAATTGAATTTGTACCCACGATCTACTGGAATGTTCGAAACGTGAGGAACACCAAGTGCCCCGATGTCTTTTCATGTATGATGCACATGTTTAATGACCCCCCAACCCCAACCCCACCCCCCACCAATCCATCAGGGTTTTCGTTATCACTTGACTGTCAGTGACTTTAAATCTTGTTGCGCCATTCAAATCTCACAGCTGCTTCTTTTTATTGTTGTAAAAGCAAACTTTGCCAGATTCTATTTTTCACAGTTAGACCCAACTTGTTTTCTAAGGTTGTGGACTTCTGGAAAAGGATTTCATGAGCCTTTTATTCTCAAGATCTCAATAGCAGTTCTCCTGACTGACTGCTTCACATTTTCTACAGGGTTATTTGGGAGGATTTAGTGTTCAATTCGACGATATCTCAGAGTTGTTATCTCTCTGTCTTCATTACTCATCAGGTCATCAAGGTGTTGATACACAAAGGATAATTTAGTTCTTGTTCAATCCAAAGGGTGAAAGAGATCCACTTCAGTTATTAACCGAAAAAAACTCTTTATTAGGATTGTTTGGCTGTTGTCATAAACTTCTCACAATACCCAGAACATGATGCCCTACCAAACTGTTTTGATATTTATAATTCATTTTTGTTTTCAGGCTCCACAATATGCAATATTTACATTTGTGTTAAGTTTTACCATATAGAGGGAAAGTGAACCCTTATGACCTGCTATTCCTATCCCACTGTCTCAGATATAAACCGTTACACTCGATATTTACTTCCTCCTGAGTACACAGTGTTTCGCATTATTTTATATAATGGGCAAGTCACAAATCAATTGGAAAATACTACGACTGTTATCCTCATTAGAAATCTTAAATATTAAATGGGGAAAGATGAAAGAACCACCAAGCAAACATCCTTTACTTTTGTGACGCCAAAGGTTGGTTAAACTCCCGAGATCACTTGTAATTTTGATATTATTTGACCAGCTGAAAATGGGTGTCTTCTCCACGCATGCGTACCAGGAAAAGATACGAGTCACATGGATTACTAGTTTGACATAATAACAAATGTCTCACTAAAAAATTTTTTCAGAAAGGCGCTATTTTGGTTTTTTCGTATCTTTAACATATCGACCGCCTCCAGCCTTAGTTTTGGAATAAATGTAAGCATAATTACTTATTTGGTCTCCTACTTAGCCGGTCACGAAATTCAGATCTTTCGGCCTACCTGGGGTTTTCATGTGTCCCTGAAAATGTTCCATCGATACTTGAATAATTTCGCTCATCTTGCACAAAAGAAGTTATTTTCGTGGGTATTTTAACGATGCGCGCAAAAGATAAACATTTTAGTCACTTTTAATACTAAGGCTTCCGGCCTCTTGCCAACGACTTACCGAAATTGTTTGTAGCATGTTGTTTGCCACGTTTCTAATTTTTCGAAGTTAATTTTGTCAAAATCTATTTTTCCGACTACACTATTTCCAAGATCATCTGCGATTTGGCGGCCACGAGAAAATACTTAACAGCACGGTAGTATAAGTTAAATTAATTGATACTTCGAAAAGTTACAACAATTTATTCTGCGAGTTAAATTGAAATTCCAATTAGTTATTCACTTTTATCAACAGATTGTCATCTTAGCTAATTCCTATTTTGAAATCGCTAAATATTCACAAAAGCCTTTTTAGGTTCCGCAAATACAAATGAATGTGTTTATTTAGTTTTCTTTACAGTATTTTTATCTCGAAACCCTTGGTACAGTTCCATCGTCCTTTAACCGGCGTCGAAAAATATATTTATAGTATTATTGAACATAAAATCAACTTTATGTTTTGACGAACGCCATAACGTCCATAAAGAGCAATTTCCCTTTTGTGCAGAGGCCATTTCCAGGGATTGGCGGTGTTTTTTTGGTGCGAAATGAATTCACACGGCACGATATCAGGAAGTAATTACTAAAACCAGTTCAAAACTAGAATCGCTTTGAGCCGTTGTCAGCTACGGGATTTTTCACTCAGCACACATGAATGTTGTATCGTATAATGACAATTTCAGGAACCTCGGGCAATAGATCTCGATTCATGTGCACTTTTGTGGGTTTGTTTTGTCTCACGATGTTCCTTAACACTGTTGAATATGGGGTGCTTTTATTTTTCCAGCTCTCATCCCATAAATAAGCTCAACGGTCCCTTTTGAGAAAAATTAACCTTTTGTGAAGGCCCAAGTTCTGCCCTCCTACACACCTATTAGTTGATTTTATTTACGCAGTAAATTTATGATTATTATGGATACAACTTCCTCTGTTTTCGCCTACATAGTTTATGCTATGAAAAATTAGAACGCGTTCACTTGACTTGGAGCAATGAACAAGTGATAAGTTTTCGATTCAAGAAACGACAGAAGTACTCAAACAAATTTCTTTTTTTCTTCGTAACCTTAATTCATTTTGGGGTCATTAATTAACACTATTATTTACGTAACATTGAGGCACTTGAGCTGTCAAAAGTTTTGAATAGAGACAAAAATAGGCACACGCGTGAGAAACAAAGGCGGTAGTGACGTCGCTAACGTCTTTAAAGGCGTTTTAACGTCATCAGTATGTACGTTCATTCAAACAATACAATCACTGATCCACAGCGTGTTGAAAAAGGCTGTTAATATTTAATTAGACAAGAAGAAAAAGAAACAGAAACCCAGGAATAATTAAATGACCAAAACTGGAATTGCTTAGGTTTTTCAGAATTTCCAGGAACCCATCGCCATATGATATTACTAATCTTTAAATACTATAAATTCGAGAAAGGTTTTTAGTGTGCAAGGTTTGGTAATCATTGTATTTCAACTTATTCTCAATTGCTTTAACATGTAATGAACAGCGACAAAATTAGAGAGGAAACCCATCTTACATATTATGAGAAAAATTGAATGTTTTTTTCTTTCGTATCGTTCTTTGTTCTTTCTTTGTTCAAATTCCAGCTCAAATACATTTCTAGCTGATTCGTTTTTTCTTAAAAAAGGGTTTAATCTCGCTTTATAGCTAAGAAGTTTTACTTTAAACCTATGTTTTAGCCCCGTTAATTGCCATTCAAAAAGCACAATTTAATTCAGACCAATATTGGTTCAGAGGTAGTTAAGACGGTGGAAATAAGTCTGGTGTTTCCCCCGTAAACTCGTATTCCTTCAGATCACTATAATGGAAGCTTTCCCTGTCTTTGCCTTGAACCGGGAGCCCGGAATTTGTCATCCTCTTTATTATTTGCCTCAGTCTCTTTCGTCTGATGCAGTATATACTGACTGCTACGCCAATCAATATTGCAATTACCACCACCACTATTATAACAGTTGGAACACCGTGCTTTCCTGAACGAGCGCTCTGCGAACCTTTTCGGGCAAGATAAAATCCATGTATGAATAATAGTATCCTAAGCTAAAATTCTATGCAGAACGTTAAAAAATTCAATAAGAAATCAACGGTATTTTTCTCCGGACTAGGTTGCTGTCTATCATTATTACTGACGATATCTTTCCAGTGTATGACAGAGATAAAAAAAAAAAAAAGGGTTTCATTTGTATCCCTCTGACCTACTTATGTTCAAATGTTTGCTTTGAATAACTAACTCTGCATGTAGGGTGCACGAAAAGTACGTCTTACTCACAAACTTCGCCGAAAAGGAGGGACTGCTGGTGGTCTATTTCGCTTCCAACAATAATTAATTATTTAACCATACTGAAAATAAGGCTCACCAAGGATACTCTGCGACATTTAGCATGTCACTCATCCGTATTTCAGTAAGATTAAACGCAAAACCGAAAGTGATACTTACCTTCGGATTTTGTCGTCGTTAGGTTTAAACTGGCACTTGCTGTGGTTACTGTTGTTGTCTCGTTCGTCTTTTCTGTAACTGAACATTTAGTTAAGACACTATTCAATAAAATATATTGCGATTTCTATAAGTGCAGCTTCTCTCTTACGCTGCACACAACTGTGTGAACAGGCAGATGCATCTACTGTAGCTGTTCAACTGTCCAAGATCTGAAAAATTAATTCTCTCCTGTAACTACTATATACTTCCTTGTATAAAAGTAAAGAGAATACGGTGTTAAATCAAGGAAGCATGTACTATTCTATTCTCGGTACCAGTTTGTTGGATGATTTATCAATACATATGTACCGTTTGGAGAAGATGGCTCTTGATCACGTCTGTGATCAAAGTGTCAATCATGGTATGAAGATAAATTTGGGGGAGTTGGGAAATGGAGAAGCGCCAATTGTACAGAAGTGGATGAGTAAATGTCCAATGAAGTGAAGGAGACAGTATAGGGCGCATTAAAGTAAAACTATTTTCTTTGTTTTGAGTTCACCTGACCCTAAGAATTCGTATTCCTTTATGGTTTATTGGTATTAATCTAAGACTATTGTTATTACGCTGGCCTGGACTACGGATTTGTTACCTGAAGTTTCATTTGTTTTCACTGGAATGGGCCGTGTTGGAATCGTTATGGGTCGTGTTGGTACAGAAGCAGCATTGTATGCTATGAGAACAAAAGCATGTTATGGTTAGAGATCTCACTTATATCATAGAACATCTTTCCTTAAGACAGATGGTTTTTAATCCATTTACGACCCCTCCAATTATTAAAAGACGATGCTTGGCACAAACATGCCTTTGCTACTTACTCTGAATCAAGAAAACTCCTCTGAAGCCCTTGGAGCGGGCTTGTGAGTCAGATTTGAATACCACATACACCACAGAGGAGTCAGTTGCCACGCCCTTGGTTGGGGGTGGGTGATCACCATTAAATTCTGCAAGAAGTTTTGTCTTCTCGTCCCAGCCGTTGTAAATCCTCACCACGTCACCGTCTCCATCTTTTCTTAAATTGAACTCTGGGAACTTGATTAGGATCTGCTGTGATTTAGGGTTTTTCTCCTGTATCAAGAATCGCCAGGTGCAGAGCTGTGAGTTCGGGTAGCCATCACCACTGCGGTAAAAAGGGGACATGAACTCCTGAGGAGTCTCGCTCATGGTGTAATGACAGGCTGTTTGAGAAGAGAAACAGACATAAAATTTGCGTTTACACAAGGAAAGAAGTGCAGTCGCACGCAGCATGTTTCCCTTGTTCCCTGATAAGGCCATCTTCGCTCCTGGTAAGGAGCATAGGACATTAACCACGGGGAACGAAGACCAGCTCAATGTCCCTGTCGTGCCCTTGAACAAAATCCCAAAGAAAAGGATGGTCAGTCGGGGTGAAGTGCAGTAGGGACTTTCATAAACCCCATGGCCGCTACAATAAACACGAAGGCCTGATCGGAACCCTGAAACGAAACTCCTGACGATGTTCTGTTGAAGTTTCAAAGACTAACCCCCTACGTGGTAGATTGAAAGGGTTACTGATACTGAAACTATGGAAAACTTTCTCGAGCAGGGAAGATTAAACCAAAATTATGACCATAAGGAGAGAAGGAAAATGAAGCGAACCTCGCTAATATTTCACTCGTTAAATCCTGGTGTGACTGCATTTTGAGCTCGCTATGAGCTATGAGGTGGCACGATGATTTCTGAAGGTTCTTTAAAACGGCAGCGGCAGACTTCTCAGGGTAAGGTATTGCTTTATCCATTATATTCACCTTTTGCTTTCAAAATTAGGAAAGGGCCTGGGAACGGGATTGATTTGCCTCATACCGCATTGCTTTTTGACTGCTCATTTGCTGTAATTACTGATATACCATAACTTTTTACGTACCACTCCTTGTAAATACAGACCTTGATAATAACAGTAAGTAATCGTCAAATTCTTTCCTTTCGCACAAGGATAAGCACCATTAACCTGGTCTCTGTTATGAACACCGTCTTCGGTGTCATAGCGTATAAACTCCTTTGTAGCGATAGCTCCATTAACCTGCTGACACTCAGGTGTGTTGTAGGCCAGCAAGTAAAAAGGATTGCTCACAGGGAGGGTGACGGGCTCCAATTTGTCACCATCCGTCCGACAACAATACGATATATTGGTATCTTTGTTGTATATTCCGTCTGGAAGTGTCCCTCCCATCCTATTCCGGTTTTTGCGGTTTTCGTCATCAAACAATATATATCCCTCAGAGAGGCCTTTGGGGCAAGCTTCTTTTTTGTAAATGCAATACTGGCCTGCGAGAAAATAATTTCCTCGGATCAATGGGATCAAATGTATCTAAAACAATACCACGTCACGAATCCATGGTGAGGTGCTGGCACTACTTTTGACTCAGAAGAATGCCGCGATACCTTACAATTTGATATATTTATTAATACGGCTATTAAGTGCAGTGAGACTGCATTCCTGGGTGTGGACTAGTGTCAGCGTATCAGTGTAATTCTAATTTGGATGTAGACTCCGCTGGTCGCCGCTAAACCCTGCTTAGATAAACTATACTCACCTTTTGGCCATTCTACTCCCTTATCCTGCGTAGCAATGCAAAAGCTTTTATTAATGTCATCTTTATTGACCGTGGCATCCATGTGGAAGCTCTCAGATACTATGTTATTAGGGCGGTTGTCTTCAGTGTCCTGAAACCTCCATCCAGTCTCCCAGAAGATGTCGTCTGACCTCGGAGGACAGCCGGCCCTGGGGCGGGGGAGCCCGTATGTACCATTTGGCCATTTAGGACCCTGTCGAACTGCAACCATTCAAACAGATAAAAAACCTACATAACTGGGTAGAGTTGATTAATCTTCACCAGCAATTTGCCATCCTAAAGAAATGCCGCAGAAAGTTTGAGTGCCTTATTTATGAGATGCTTTTAAGAAGGAAAAAGAGACCGACTCTGAACAGTCAGAAAGACTCCATTCCAGAGAAAACTGTCTATTTAATTATATACATTTTTTTGTTTTACTCAATCTCATTTTATTCTAATTTAGTTCCTCACTTTTCTTTCGATAACGTCGCTGAACTACGAGCTCGCGAAGCTCGCAGAGCGTAGCCCCATAATTATACAAAATCTGACCGTACGACCGTACAAGGTCCTACTTTTAACATGCCTGATCAACTGTACCGCGGGCACGGCTTTTTTCAGTAGTCCAGTGGTCAGTGCACTGGGCTCCGAGTCGGACAACACGGGTTCTAGTCCTGGCCGGGGCAAGGCGTTGTGCCCTTGAGACGTGCGGGAAAAAAAAATGCGAGCTCCGCTTTTAGGCTTGGCTAAATCTATATATTAATAATTTACAGTTAATGAGTGGATTTACAGTTGTGAAATGTTTTCGCCGAAATGTCATGTTTTAATCTCGCTATTTTTTTAATTGTAAAATATTTTTCTAAATCTTTCGTTATCAGGACTTGATCATTTAGTGATTATAATCTTAGTTATCTGACATCTAAACATGGTTGCCAACAATGATATTTTCCAGGTGTCAATTTAAAATTCTTTGGTGTCCTTTTTCCTCATACTGAGACAGTAGTGCAAACCAAAGGCCACCTTAGAGCCTTATTGACCTCCAGGGTAATAATAGAGTTGTCTTCTCGCAGTGATTTTTACCTTCATTTGAAATAATTTTGAATATTCCGCGGAAACCTTTGGGATGAGGAATCCTAGGTGTTAAGGAAGACTTTGAATTAAACTCCACGAGAAGAAAATTGTTCTGTGACGAATATCCCTCGGGATTTAAGGGATTTTTTGGATCTATTTTACCCACGACTGATCCACTCCTCCAGCCATTACGGATAACAATACTGTCGCCTTCTCTCATATGTGTCTCCAGAAAGGTAATATGCACCTTACTCTCCTTCTCTCGGGCAACAAATCGCCACGTGCACTTCTGCTCCGACGGAAATCCATCGTTAAAGAATTTTGGAGAGATGAATAGTATCTGCTCGTCGCTATCCAAGCTGTATGTATAGAGACAACCTAAGAACACACACACAAAAATGAAATTATTGGAACTGTGACCACCACTTGCATGTCTTCCTTATTGTCTCAGACCCTCGTGCCCCGTATGGAGGATACAAAACTCCTGGGATTATCCCCAGTCCCTATAAATGATGATCCCATATTACAAAATTGGTTAGGTCAGTGGTTATAATCAATTTTTTGGGGGGGTTTGCAATTTTTTTTCTGCGATTTTAAAACTCGACTAACCCTCACCCGATAAAGATACCCTCCTACTCTACCCAACTTTCATTAAGGTAGTTTTCTCATAAAATTATTCTCGTTGGCGAAGACTACGAGGACAGCGTCCCTAAACTTTTCCGCTTCCTCCCTCGGTATCGTGTCAACAACGTTATACCGCAGTAACTAGTATCGTGGTGCCGAAAGCAATTGAGGCTAACCTTGCGTACTTACGCTAAATTCTCATTGGATAATTTTGAAAAGTGTTTACTTTTATGATATGCCTACACAACGTGCTAATGTTCTTGCTGCAAAACTTACCTTGGTTCAAATTCGTGATGTGAACAAGTTCGCACCTACCCCTCCCCTAACAACAACTTCAACCCCTAACTTGCCATCAGTTGTTAAGGGAGGGTAGTTACACAGATACTGACATTAACCCCTTACCTTCATAATAACAATAATAGACTCGATGATCCCTCCCTCCTGGTCCGAAGGGATAGCTTCCATTACGCGCATTTTGGTTGTTGTCATCTTCAGAGTGAAATAAAACGTACTCCTTTGTGGCCATGGCGCCTTGCACGCGCTGGCACTCTGACGTGTTGAAAGGCATAAGGTAAAACGGACTGATTAGGGGGAGGGGGATGGGCTGAAATTTGTCTCCGTCGGTTCTGCAACAATAGTATATAAAAGTGTCCTTGTCATATTTGCCATCGGGAAGTGTCCCTCCTTGATCGTTGATGTTCTTATCGTTTTCGTCGTCCCAAAATACGTAACCTTCTTTCAGTCCTCTGGGGCAATCACCTTTCTTGTAAATACAATATCTGCCTTAAGGAAATAATCATAATAAATATCTTCCAATCTCTGCAAACTTATAGGGATTTAAGCTTGCTTTCGTGTATGTTTCAGCGAACTCAAAGGCAGACTGGAAAACAGAAGGTACAGGGTCACGGAGTCTCACGGTCCATAACCTTAAGGAGCGTTAAATTCAATAGTTTTTTTGTAGGCCACTGATTGCTTGCCGAGAGGCAACTGGGATTATTGCTCCTCATTTCGTATTTTGTCGAGGAAGTATCCTTAGCAACTTTCTTCATTCATCCCTTGAGGAGGAGGTCAAACGAAGGGAACCAGCAATATGGTGACCCCACCCATGCAGGTGCTAGCGAACCCCTGGGCAACCTGATATCCCAGAACATATTTATAAGGAAACGCCTTATTTTCAATTGCAATTTTTTTTTGTTAGTTTGGTATTTCTGTAGTATCAAAGGCTTCCCTGGAAAACACAGCATCTTTGCTAAGTTGCGCGAAGCCATGCCCTCCCTCCCCTCCCCTCCCATCCTCCACTAGTAGAGAAAACGAAGAGGAGGAGAGTGGCAAAGCGGGTATTGTTGCGAAATGGTTTGACAATGAACATTTATTTCCTTGCAAATGATTGAAAAAATACGTCACGATTTTCCAGGGGAAAGGATGTGGCCTCTCAAAGTCTAAATCTTCACTGGTCTTTACTTTCTTGCAATTTGATTGTCTATCACTTACCTTGTGGCCACTCGCCAGCCTCCTCAGTGATGTTGTCCTTTGCCTTAATACAGAACGTTCTGTTGATATCTCTGCCCACCTCTGCATCAAGATGAGAACTCGGTGATTTAGAGGTGATTGATTTGTGGTCTTCAGTGTCTTCAAATCGCCATCCTACGGCCCATACTGTGGAATTCACCGTCACAGGACAGCCAACTTTTGCTCTGGGTATACCATACGTCCCAGTGGGCCATGTTAATGCCGCTGTTGATTATTGAAGGAAATGTGAATGTATGTTGAAAAGATATTACCTTATAGAACTCTGGAGTTTAACTGTATTCAGCACGAAGGCAAGCATAGTAACAAGTTAATTGTCATTTCCCCATCGCTTCTTTCAATCCTTCTAGTTGTTTTTTTTGGTAGCTTTGATGACTTCAGTGGTTTTGTTTCGGGTGAGAGGCATTGGGATTTTTGGTTTTGCGGTTTTGGCTATTTTTTAGATCGGTTTTGGTGCTAAAAAACTTCGGTTTTTCTTTTTTTTTTTTCCATTGCAGTTTACGGATTTTCCGTTTTTAACCTTTTGGTTTTCGGTTTTCGCGAAAAATACTAACGGTTTTTCGGATGCGGTTTTCGGTTTTCCTATTTGACCTATTTGGGTTCCGGTTTCTGATGATCTGATGATCTGAGCGGCAATTACGCGTCTCCACTGACCTCGAATAGCCGCTAAAGGCAAATGTTATCGAAAGGAATGCTCGAACACGTAGGGTAGGGCTCAGCACGGAACATTGCCAGAGTTTCTTTATCAACGCCACCTCGAAGTTGGTGGCCAAGTTACAGGCCACATGTGACTGATTGATTCAATATTCAAGTAGAATCTCCAAACTTTCAGGTCTTAGTTCGCAAATGGAAATGTTAGATTAGGGATTTTCGATGAAACTTTCCAGAGCTATAGCTTTTTGCGACCGAAAAATGGCAATCCTATTGAGGACTTTTGTGCGAATTTCCTTAATTTAACTAGGCTGAGTCCGCAGAGACCACGCCCGAGGTCCTCGGGAGAGCAGCTGTTAATCTAAGCAGATACTAAAAGATGCGAATGGCAAGTCCATGGCATTCCTAAATCCTGTAATAAAATTAGTGTAGTTTACTCTGTATGCTCCACTTGTCAACACTGTATCGGATCGATCAGGGTTTTAATAACTGGGATGTGAAAATGTACCGGTATTGACAGTTTTGCATGAGGTTTTCGGTTTTGATCGAATTTTTTTCGGTTTTAGATGATTTTTTTTACGATTTTGTGGTTTCTAATGGGCCTCAATGCCCCCCCTCTTTCGGTAATGTCTTTTTGATGTATCTGGGTTTAAACTTGAGTACATGCCTTGTAGTTGTCGATACTTGATGCAAACAAAAACTCTTCAGCATGATCGCCGCTCAAAAGAATTGTACGTCGTCAATTCAAAATACTGAATAAACGTTATTTGCAGCTCGATATTAATATAAAATATTAATATCACTTGAAGTCGGACGAAGTTCTTCTTTGTTTAAATATAGCTACAAGCCGCTCCTTGTCTCATAAGAGATGGTAAGTTTTGAGCTCGGTAGAGAAATAGAGAAAGATGTTTTTCGTCTTGTCACGAGCGTGGGACAAAGAAAAAAATTCTGAGTTCCCACGAGGTATCGAATCTCAGACCTTCGGATTCCGCACTCCGATGCCCTACCACTGAGCCACAGAGACTCTACGGTGAGCGAGGTCTGTTACGAATTTCATATGACACGCGTCTTGCATACTGCCAGGATCAGCAATGTCGATAGCAGCATGTTTGTAGATAAGTGTGTCATATAGACTTCGTAATAGATCTCGCTCACCGTATAGTCTCTATGGCGAGTCAGTGGTAGAGCATCGGAGCGCGGGATCCGAAGGTCTGGGGTTCGATTCTTCGAGGGGATTCAGATTTCTTCTTCGTCCCACGCTCGTGAAAAGACGATCATCTATCTTCCATTATTATTATTGTCACGTGAAAATGTGCGAAACTTAACTTACTCCAGACACAAACATATAAAGCTGCCGAATAGTGGGGATAAGTTTCCAAAGAAATTGTGGTGCTGCGTCAGTTGGGGTATTACAAAATAATTTGGTTCTATCAGTTGAGTTGATGATGTAAATTAGCTACAGTAAATATTCCCTAAAGCCGACGTTTCGAGCGTTTGCCCTTTGTCAGCGTGAATATCTACACAGTTTTTAGTTGGGTAACTCACCCTCACTATAACCCAGAGCTATCCACAGGAAAAGTACTGAATGAAGATTGTAGGGGAATGTCTTTGCCATGTTATGAATTCAACTCGGAACACTGTCGAGCTATGTAGTGAAACATGTGAGACAATCGAGCCAACGCGGATCATTTAAAGGCCCATTTCCAACCTTGATGCAACGTGGTCGTTTGTTTCTGTTTTGAACCACCGCTTTTGTTTAAATAGCGCCTCTGCTTGGTCAGTTATTTTTAGCTTGTCACGTTGCCTCAAATTACCTTCTACGTTTTCTCCGATGTGTTTATGTGAGTGTTACGACATGTAAACTACAAACTCAGTAAACCACAGCTTTATTTTATGACCAAATATGGAAACAAGTAACGTGACAAGTGACGTAGGACTAACTTGTCGTAACATCTATCTTCGTTTGGAGTTCGCTAACTTCCGAAAGAAAAACATAAACAGAGATGAAATGTGTTCAAATTGAAAAGGAGATTACTAAAATAAAATTAAAAAACAAAACAAAAAAAAACAAATGGAAATTAGTGCAGGACTAAAAGTTGAAAGTCCTTATACAAGTTACTGTCCGATAGTCAGTTTTTTTTTTTAACAAGAACACTTCAAGTTCTCTTGAGCTGAAGTCAATTTTCATACGATCAATTACACAACAAAGTCACTGAACCTCGAGGGTGGCTTTACAACTCTGGTACGAGTTTTCTACACTGGAACAGTTTGTGGTGTCAATATTGGCTTCAATTCATGATTAGCTGAATTAACATCTTGCTTTGAAAGCTGGTTTACACTCTTTGAGAGCTGGCTGTCACTGCTTTCAACTGGTTTGGGTTGTTCAGTTGGCTTCAGAAATTCTCGATTTCAACGGAATACATGATTGTCTAGACTGGTTTTTACTACATAGGACCTGTCTGATAGCTTCTTAATACAGGTACCCGTTTTCCAGTTTTGATTCCTCTGTAGAGGTGCCACTCTTACCTCTTGCCCAACTTGTAATTCTGGTAGGGTGCGCGATGTGCGATGTGCGATCATGGTACCACTTGGCCTTTTGCCTTTTCAATGTCAGCTTTGCATTCACATTTTCTGGGATCTTGGTTTACAGAAGGCTAGAAGTTGTAGGTAGTAAGGTTCTAGTGCGTCTAGACATCAATCTCTTTGCAGGGCTACTTTCCAGGAACTCTGTTGGTGTGTTGCGTTGGTCCAATAGGGCTAACCACGGGTCTTTGTTGTCTTTGAGAGCTTTTCTGAACAAAGACTTGACAATTTTCACAGCAGACTCTGCCTTTTCGTTGGATCTGTGATGATGCGGGGAAGAAGATATGTGAGTGAACCCCCAATCGACTGAAAACTGATGGAACTCATGGCTTGTAAACTGAGGAGCGTTGTCTGTAGTTAGTATATCTGGAATGCCTTGTCGGCTGAATTGTTCCTTAAAAAATTCAATCACGGAACTGGAAGTGTTTTCCTCCAATTTTTGTACTTCCATGAAATCCGAGTAGAAGTCAACAAGCACCATGTATTCTTTGCCATGAAGTCTGATCTGGTCAGCAGCGACTCGACTCCACGGATGGTCAGGAAGTTCATGGCTTTGCATTGGGAACTTTTGATTCTTAGCTTGAAATTCGTTGCAAATTGAACATTGTTTGATTTGGTCACTCACTTCTGCATTCATACCAGGCCAGAATACAATGTCTCTAGCTTTACGTAGGCATGGCTCTACTCCTAAATGAATGAATTCTGGCTTTCACTTCAGGTCTCAGTAACTAAGGGATGACTACTCTCGAGCCTTTGAAAAGAACACCATTGTGTACTGATAGCTCGTCGCGGTAAGACCAATACTCCCGGATCTTGATTGGTAGTTGATCTTTCTGTATTGGCCATCCGGTCGCAATTGTGGTTTTTAGTACCTGTGAAGTGTCATCGTGACTTGTGCTACGCTGCAATTGATCCAGTCTTTCTGGCATGACCTTCAGGGCTTGCGTAGGGTCTAGGGTCCAGCTCTAAGGAAAATACCTCAAAAGATTCTTCTGGCCCAGAGGTTTCATGCTGTGCGGCTCCGGACAAATGGTCGGCTAAGAGCATTTGGGAACCAGGTTTGTACTTAACTGTCAGGTTGAATCGTTGCAGTCTGAGAAGCATTCTTTGGAGACGGCATGGAGCTGATAGTAGAGACTTCTTAAATATTGACTTAAGAGGCTTGTGGTCAGTCTCGACTGAAATCTTCTCTCTGGGTGCCAGGTACTGATTGAATCTTTCACAGGCGAAGACTGTTCCCAGACATTCTTTCTTTATGGTTGCATATCTTTGTTCTGTTGGTGAGAGAGTTCTGGACGCGAAGGCGACTGGCTGTCCATTTTGAAGAAGGACTGCACCAAGGCCTTTATTACTGGCATCTGTCTGAATAGTTATTTCTTCTTCTGTGCTGTAGAATTTAAGGACTGGGTGTTGAATAACCAAGTGTTGAATAGTGGCAAAAGCTTCATCATGCTGTTTGGCCCAGGTGAACTTAGACTGGTCAGTTGTAAGCTCTCTTAAAGGTGCTGACACATCTGAAAGCTTTGTTAGAAAGTTGACAAAATCAAGCAAGGTAAGAACTTCAGGCTTGTTGGCTTCAGCATGTTCTTGATGGCAGTAACTTTATCGGGATCCGGTTTCAGTCTATACCTTGAAATCATTTTGCCGTTACTCATGTCTTGCAAATATCTTTCTAGACTCGAGATGACTTTAGAGGCAATTGTGGATGTCATGATGTCTATCTCGTAGTGGCGACTATGGTAGTCCACGACGACCAGAATGGACTCACCAGTGGGGAGTGGTCCGAGCAAATCAATTGCCAAATCTCTCCATGATCCAATGCAATGCTGTGCTCCTGATAAGCTCTGGTGGGCTGGGACGGCTGACTAACTGACATCCATAGCAGGGTTTGCAGTGTTTTTCAGCATCCTTTTCCATCCCGGGCCACCACACTTTACTGCACAACTTCTGTTTGGTTCCAACGATGCCCAGATGACCTTCGTGATCGAGGGACAACACCCTGGGTCTGAGTTTCTTCGGGATAACGATTCTTGTCCCTCTTAGTATTAACTGTCCAATGTTGCACAGTTCACTACTACATGGGAGGTATCTCTTGTAAGCTAGCTGATCCCACGGTTTTCCGTTTAAGCATTCCTTGACTGCACAGAGTTCTTCACCGATTGCTGAGGCCTCTTCCACCTCTCGTGTAATCATAGCACAGGGGGTCGCATTTATGGCTAAAAATCTGACATATTCTTTGGCTTCAGCTGAGTGACTGCTGCTGGTTTTGAGATTTCCCACTAGTCTTGAGAGGGGGTCAGCAATGTTACTCAGCCCAGGCTCATACTTGATCTTGAATTTGTACGGCTGCATTCGTAGCAACCATCTTTCAATGCGTGCGCAGGGTTTTGACCTTGGGCCGTAAATAACTTCT
Source organism: Pocillopora damicornis (assembly GCF_964200805.1). Lineage (NCBI taxonomy): Eukaryota > Metazoa > Cnidaria > Anthozoa > Scleractinia > Pocilloporidae > Pocillopora > Pocillopora damicornis. The sequence continues at coordinate 539,445 of NC_142680.1, forward strand.
AGCGGCTTATGATCTGTAACAAGATCAAATGGCACACCACACACGTAGGGGTAGAGCTTTTCGCAAGCCCATACGAGCGCCAGCACCTCTTTTTCTGTCTGCGAATATCTTCTCTCGGTGTCTGTCAGACTACGACTTGCATAGCAGATGACTCTTGGTCCATTCTTCTGCTTTTGGGTCAGTACCGCTCCCAGTCCAATTGGGCTGGCATCGGCAGTTACTTGGGTTGGGGCATCTTGTCGAAGTATCCCAAAGTCTCAGCACGAGCCAATCGCTCTTTTAGCCCCTGAAAGGCCTTCTTCTGTTCACCTCCAAACACGAAGGGAGTTCCTGACTTTGTCAGGCGACGTAAAGGCTCAAAGACCGTTGCCAGGTCGGGTATGAAGCGGCCACAGTAGTTTACAAGCCCAAGAAAACTTCGGGTTTCTGATACCGTCCGAGGTTCTCGCGCCTCTTCCACGGCCTTAACCTTTTCTTCTGTGCAGCTGATCCCGTTCCCGGACAATACCATGATAAAGAATGTGAGCTTATCCATGCTAAACTGGCACTTTTCTGCATTGAGGGTCCATCCACCTTCCTTTAATCTCACAATGACTTTCTCCAACCGCAAATCATGCTCTTTCTGGTCTTTACCATGTACGATGATGTCATCTGAAATGTTCTCTTGCCCCGCTATACCCCCAAGTGCCGTCTGGATCTCGTACTGATACTGCTTCGAAGCAGAGTTAACACCAAACAATAGTCTCTTGTATCTGAACAGATCGTAGTGGGTAGCAAACGTAGTAATCTTTTGGGATTCTGGGGAAAGTTCAAGCTGGTGGTATCCCCACTTAAGGTCAAGTTTGGGGAATACCTTGCTGTCATTTATGCTCTGAGTAATCTCATCAACAGTAGGGGTCGGGTGTCTAGCTCTCCGTATTGCCTCATTAGTCCTTCGCATGTCAATGCAAAGACGGATGTCGCACCCTGACTTTGGGACGACGACAATTGGATTAACCCATGGTGTGGGCCCTTGTGCAGGTTCAATAATGTCTAGTTCGATGAGTTCTTTAATTTTTTTCTTCGAACGTTGATCTCATGCTGAATGGAGTCCTCCGCATCGGCTGTGCTACTGGCTTCACATTGGGGTCGATGTGGAGTTGTACTGCTCTGTCTCTCTGTCTCTTTCAACTTTCCAACGCCGCTGAAAACATTTGGGTAATTCTGTTGCAGGACCCCACCGATGGTCTTTGGGTCTGCACTTAATGTGGCGCACTTAAGTACTTTGACTTTAATATTTTCTGTGTTGAAAACAAAATGGAAAATTTCCCAGAAATGCTGACATTTCGTGATGATTGAATCAAGCGTTAAAGTTTTGGTCCATCTCTCTGAATTCTAGTCGACCCACACTGTAGCTATGACGGCCATAAAGTGAAGTTGTCAAGGGGTCTGACATCCAGGATTCTAAACATTTTCGTACGGTTTCACCCGAAGTAAACTCATTTACGCATGGAAATGTCAGCAAAACATCCAAGTTACCACAAGCTACGACTGCATTTAGAACAGCTAGATGTTCCTAAACTTCAGCTTTCATTTTCGAGAGAAAACTTCATAACGTCTAGAATGTGTCGATATTGAACAGTTAAACACAACAAGTATATGATGTGACTTTTTCAAAAACACTTATTGAGAAAGTCGACAGATAATTTTAAAATGGCTATTGTAGGACCAGAAGATGAAACGTAGAGATTCACTAGCCTCCTTGTTCACCGGCCACAGTTCCAAAATACTTTCTGGTGAAGATCAAGAGCTTCTGTCTGATGGCGAAGATGTTGAAGAAAGACTCTCACCATCTGAAGAGTCAAACAGAACTTCACTCGTTGACGATCCTTCAAAGATCTGCAGCATTGTTGTGTCTCATGAAAACTCAGGAAATGAGTTAAAATTATGAATTTAACCAAGAAAATCAACAGAAAAAAAGGAAGCCCAGAAATAATTAATTCATCAACATCTTCGAGCAATCTTTTTGCCCGGGTTGCGAGGCCGCCAAAGAGTCCGACAACAGAAATTGAATGTGCTATCAAACAACGGAGAAAACTCTCTTCTAATGCAGACCAGGTAAGAGAAAGACCTCTTATCTTAAATCTCTCTCAGCAAAACTTTGACTCATTTTTTAATTGTAGTTTTTGTTGTCACTATCGCTATCGTTGTTGTTTTGGCGCAGTCAGGAGGGAACCAGGCTATGTAGTTTGTTTGTTAGTTTGTTTGTTTTGAATGGTCTGTTATATAATAGCCAGGAGGTTTTCAGAGGTGATATCACAAGTTTACTAATCTTACAAATAACCAATTTTAGAACCATGAACCATCAATCTACCTTTCACAATTTCTTTACCTAATTCAATGGCGTAAAATTTATAATTACTCAGACCAGCTCATTACAGTTTAAATTCCTTGAAACAGGAGGAAACATAACGCTAACCATTTTTTTTAGCTTAATGATGTATACTGCCACTTTGGGGTTGAATGGTCTCTTTCAGTTGAAAATGTTAAGTAATTAAAGTTAAAGAGCTTTATTGATACTTTGGAGAAAGAAGTAGTGGAATAAAATTTGATAATTTTCAACAACTCTTCCACTGTAAGAGACGATCAGAGACAAATCTCCCACAGATCGTCCCAGGTCATCGCGTCCATGATGACTGTAAAAAAACTGGAGATACCTATTGACGGCTTCTTCCGCTCGCCAAGCTGCTATGATCTTGTTGGATACTTTCTCGTAACTTAAATGATATATCTAAGGATTGACAACCAGATTCTAGACTTGAGATAGAAAAAGTGCTATTTGAGTACCATTTCTGGGTGTCTGTCGGTGTACCTGCTTGACATCCAGAGCGTGATGCTACAGTAATTTCTTTCTTTATTTGTACGGCTTGCATGGGGAAAAAAATTCTGGATTCGACGTGCTCTATCTTAACATGAAATATGGAAACAATGCAAGCTGTAAGCTTGATGAATTTTTACGCGAAAGTTGGGCACAATGTTTGGCTAAAATTTTGTTCGTGAGAACTTTGTGGTCGAGATGTGTTTAATGTATGATTATGAGCAATTTCAAATTCTACCTTCGACTTTCAGATCTGCTGTAGAGGAAGTCTGTGCTAAATCACTCCTGAAATTAGTGAAATCTGCAACTCAAGTGACTCAGCTAGGGTAAGTCAGAGGAAGCTGTCCATGTTAATGTTGTTCGTAATGGATAAAAAAATTTTGTGGTTTGAAATCGTTGTGCTTTCGGAGGACGGAAGCTGGAAATTTTTTGCCGATATAAGCTTTTGCTTGTCCATGAGTGCGTAATGTTATCCTACAGGTTAGCAAAGTTTATGCGGGGAAAAGTGGCTGTTTCTCCCCTTACTGTAGAAATTGTATCATAATAGAAACCAAAAAATTATAAATTAAATTTGGATGTGTTTCAAAATAACCACAACGGGCTGTCACACTCCGTGCGAATTTATTCTGTTTATATCAACAACTTTGAGCAAGATACTGTATTTGGAAACCGTAGTTGACCAGTTTATCTGAGAATTTCACCCTTTACACCAAATCCACTAGCTTTTTTTATTTTCTGAATGTTGTTCATTTCTTTGTGGTATGCTCGCACATAAACTTTGGTAGAAACGGGCCAATTTCAAAACCTCGGTTGCAGTAATCCAGGTGAATTCTCAGATTCTTACAGGGTGAACTAATGATGATTGAAGTAAAATATATTTTTTACCACTTTATCTACATCTAGTAGAAAAAAAAACCTTTTAAGAAGATCTCTCAGGACTGTTTTCCCTTGTCTGTGTTTGAGAACACACAGTGAGGACATAAGTACACATATTGTTAATTTTTTGTTGTGGACATTCAGTTATAGGGAAAAGATTTCTTTCCTTTTAGCTCTTTAGAAATATTTAAATGTGGGTAATAACTTTTATTTTGATTAATTTAAGTTGTGATGTCAATTGTTGAAGCATGTATGGCACAAAGAAAATATTCTGCCAAACAGTGAGTGAGATAAGAAACACTTACAATTGTAGATTTTTGAAATAAGACAGATTCAAATGTTGGCTGTAATCGGCATTGTGTTGGTTGAAACCTATCCTAAAATATGATTTGTGTAACAGTACTTAAAAACATCTTCACATGGTAGTTCTATGGTAGGGATTATAGTAACTCAGCAAGAAACTGTATGGTAAATATATAATCCAGAAAGTCCCAACTAATGCTATCAGAGAGGCTTTCATATCATAATAACTTCACAAGTGTCAGAGGAGGTGGCCTTTCACAGCAAGATTGGAATCTGTGGCCCAATTTCTACTATTTCTCCAGTTGAGAAAGTTTAAAAGGTTTTTCTCCAAGAAGGGGAAATTGAAGCTACAACAATCTATATGCGCAATGATGTAGGATTTGAACCTACATGTAAGTTTGCCTGATTTTGCAGAAGAGTTTGAAATACAGTTATCACCAGTTAAGCTTAGAATATTCATGCAAAAAAGCATAAGTTTCCAATCATCATGTATATGTATGTGTGAAAATGTTCAAAATTGAAATGAAAAGTCAGGGTAATGTTTTTTCATTCAATAGCAGACCACATTTTTAAAAAATACATTTTAAGGAATTTACATAATTGTTCTAGAGTAACAATGAGAGTAACAAGAGTAACAATGAGTGGTATGCAGCCATTTCTCCAACAAACCCACCAGGGTTAGTAGTTAGAAAATCAGCTTTGTTTTGTACTCTTTGCCACAAATAGTCAAACCATAAACAAACGAAAATGGGATGTATGTTCAGGATGAAGCTAATACCCCATTCACACCAAAGCTTAAACATGTTTAAAATTTGTTTTGATAAACAGATTTAAGAAGACTGGCTGTTCACACTGCTGGCCTGTTTAACAAAACATGTCTAAAACCGTGTGTAATAAACAATCGTGTGTAATAAAACACATTCAAAATGGCGACAGAAACCACAACACCCGGAAGAGTTTGGGAGCACAAAGAAACCCTCCTGTTACTTGAAAAGTGGTGAGATGAGAATATCCAGCTCCAGCTAAAATCATGCACAAAAAAAAAGCCTATATGGCTAGAAATTGCGGCATATCTTCCAGCTGCAGGCTATGAAGACAGAGAAGATGGCAGCTGCAAGACACAAATTCACACTCTGATAAGCGCTTATAGAAGCTGCAAAGATGGATGCACCAAGATGGGAAATGCCACACCAAAGAAGAAGCTGGCTTTCTTCTCTCCATGCTTTCCAAAACAAAAGCACAATATTTTGCCCATCTGCCATTTTGTTTACATTTTACATGTTGTAGCTGTATGATGTTGTAACATTTTACGTCAATTACAATTACACAAACGCGAGGCTGAGCATGAACATGAGGCTGCATTGTTGTCAGCTTTTGTTTTTCAGTGGGAATGGATTGATCAGTCAACCATGTTTAATTAAACAAATCAATCCAGAGAAAAACTTTTTGATGAATTTCAAGTCACTTGTAGAGTGGTCAGTGGAGACTCTCAGCCTGTGGCAAGTTCTTAATGAATACAACATAGAAGATGTCATACTTCATCTTGATACTGTAAGACATTCTGTCTTTGATTATTTTTGTTATTAAACTGATTAAACAGTTAATTTCTTATATTATTGGGTTTAAATGGATGGAGAACATTACAATTCAAGCAAACCTTTGAATTTAGCAGGCAGTATAGTGAAGTACAACTTGATGTATTAACCAATCATAGCATTTGTACTGACTGAGAGGTATAGTTCTAGGAAATGGTTTCCAAGCTTAGTAATTTAGGCAAGTGTGGTGTTTGTTAAGTCATTGTTGTGTTTTAATTTCAGACAATAAGGGATCGTTTAAAGCATGTCAAGTTTAGAGACCTGGCAACTAAGGGGCAGAAGGTAACCATGGCAATTGTGTTTGTTCAAACAAATTGATTAAAATTTATGTAGACTTTGCTTTGCTTATGAGGAACATATTAGGAAGTTATTTAAGTATTAATAATTATTATTTTCCTGGACAAATATGAGGTTGACTAGAACCTTTTGATGCCCCCCCCCCCCTTCTCTGCAATGCTGTTTCTCATGCACCAGTCCTCCCCCCTCCCTTCTTTAGCTGGTGATCAGTTTTCTTATCCTCACAACCTTACTTTATGATTCAGGGGTTATATTGTTAGGAGAAATTAGATGCTAGTCACTCTTAGGAGTCAAAGGGTTAATTAAAGCAACAAAATAGAATGTAACAGGCAATCTTTGAAACATCCAGGTAATGAAACCATCTGGCAGGTTTTAAAGTTATTTTTTTTTTCATTCTTCTTTTTTTTGTTTTTTTTTTTGCTAGCGTTATCGACAAGTGACCCATCAGATCAACCTGGAATTGATTTGTTCTTTGTTTGAATCAGGTAATATAATATCTTCAAACTCGTTCTGTGATAATAATTGATTTACCGCCAGCCAATTTGTTTTTAGGGTGGTAGGGGTGGCACAGTAGTGTGAGCACTCGTCTCTCACCACTGAGACCTGGGTAGAGTTTGTTGTTGGTTCTCACTGTGAGACTTTTTCAATAGTCTCTCCGCTTTTTACCCCTTAACAAAGACCATCACTTTCAATTTCGATTTTTAACAGTGGACGAAAAGCCATATCTTGGAAGTGCCACTGTTCAATTTTGATAACTTTAAATATTTATTAATTATTTTTTGTTTGTTTTTAAAGTGAGATTCTATGATGGAGTTATCTTTGTATGCTGCGCTAAAACGAGATCCCCAGGGAATGGCTTTACACTTCTACAGGAATGGAGAGCCACATGGTGATATGCAAGGACGGGAAGCGTTTATTGCCAGGTATTTTATCCTAGTCTATCTCTGCGATGTTTAACTGTTTCACAAGAAGTCACCTTATCAGTCTTGGAGAGAGTCTGATGACTTCGTGGGAACAAAAGTGAGCCTGCGAATAGGCACGAACGTTTCTTGCCCGCGAGAAACTGAGTATGAGGCCTTGAGCAACACGAGGCGGCGGGAGATCTGCAAGGGGTCTGGCACTGATAATTAGTGCCAGACCTCCTCAAACCTCTTTCCGACTCGTCTCAAATCCTCCCGCGTGTTGAGAAATGCTCGTCTTGCAGAGCTAATAATAGGAACCAGTTTGAAGCGTAGAACACAGTCTCCACTTTTCCCTTCCTTCTCCGCTCAGGACCGCAGATCGTCATTGGTAAAAACAAAACTGAAGACATAAACGTAACTGTTGTTTATAAATATTCCCTTTGTTTTTCACCTATTATATTGGACAAGTCTTTCTTTTTCTATACAACAGTGCTACAAGTGCATTCTGGACTGTCTCCAACGTCTTCTTGTCATTAAAACAACTCCTTCTCAATCACCCGGACAACCCTCACGACCAGGGTCTCCTCCGGCCCCAGACCCCAGTGCTCTGACACCGCATGATGCTGAAAAGCTTGTAAGTTCTTATGAAAAAAAAGTCTGATTTCTTTCAGGTTTGTAGGCAGCGCTTGATTTCCAGACTTAATCTTTTTCCTAGATGGAAGATGTGTTATCATCTTCATTGTCTTACGGGGATGAATTATGGCATGTTGTTTTGTATCAATGGTTGATTGACAATGGACTGACTGAAAGGCTGTTGGAGGTAAGTTCTATTTTCGTGCACCTTCTTATCATTCCAAGAGTCCTTGCATTTTCTTTATTCCTCAACCATTCTCCATTTGTTTCACGGGAAAAGTCGGACACCAAGTCGTAATCGGTTTAGTTTTGTATCTAATTGTGTCAATAGGTGGCGCGAGTTTATAAACCAATCACAGAGCAGTGAAGGAGAACAGAAGCCGTCTAGTGTTTGTGTTGACTCTCGGTTGATATTTTCTCTGCCATCATATTTTTGATTTGTTTTGTTTTTTGATCGACTTATTCCTTTATTCTTCAAATGAAGATCAAATCTCCGCACTTGGAGGCGTTTCTGAGGCGATCATCGTCACAGGATCAGCCAAATGAATTAAAGATGTTGGACTTGTTGTGGAAACATTATGAAAAGACAAAGAATTACTCTGCTGCTGCAAGAATCCTTTCTAAACTCTCTGAAAAACAAAGGTAATTATTATTTCAATTTCAATACCTTTAGAACTCGGATTAAGGTTTCCCTAATGGACCTCGCAGCCGTTAAAACTTTGACATTCTGAGCTAATACCAACATATTTCGCCCTCCTCTGCCCCGCCCCATTCTTCCCTTCCCTTTTTATCCCCCCTTTCAGCGTGTTTTATTGAAAAAATGCAGGAATTGTTCGTTCCACACTGCTGTGGGCGGGAATGGGCAGAAGTTATAGATATTAACACTTTTCAACCTTTGTGATCAAGGTTGTAGGTCTCAGGCCTCGTTCTGGTGACTTGCATCTTCAGTGCTTCTGTCAAGATCAGCAATAAATTTTGGTTAAATCCGCACCGCTCTACAATAACATATCTTACACACTTAGTTCCCCTCACTCCTCCTCTTCTCACTGTCCTGAAAGTCATCAGTGTTATTTTGGTTATATTTCAGTCCTGGTGTAACACGAGAGTTAAGATTAGAATACCTGGCTCGTGCCATTATGAGCGCCAAGAGCTGTAATTTACGAACCGCCGGGAGTGGCGACGGGGAATTCTGACACGGGTTAGAAGAGAAGCTGGAAGTTGCCCGCATCCAGATGCAAGTCTATCAAGCTCTTGTAAGAATTAACTCTGCTAATCCATCCAGGCGGATAGACCAAGCTTCGATTGGATTGAATTCTCAGCTCTTTGATGTCACCAAAGTAAGGGCCTTTTAATTTCCTTCACTAAGTGACTTACATGAATCTTTCCCTTCCTATATCGATACATTATCCAGAAAGAGGCGGTTGTTGTTTTTTGTCATATCACTGGGAAGTGTGCTGTTTCCTCTTTTCCTCTCATTTCCCTTTCGTTCAGATTCCCTGCCTTACCGACACCCTCATTTCCTTCTACAATGAAGCATGTTTTCGTAATTTTAAGTAATATGACCCCATCGTTCGATCTTCTGCACTCTCTGATTTTCATTTCTTCACCCTTTATGGTCTCCTACGACTCGGTCTTGCCCTCATTAGATAATAGTTTTGTTGTTTAATGGCGTATACCCTAGCCTGTTGTAAAAGACATTCATCACTTTTCGCTGTTACCGTATTTACTCGTGTATAAGTCGACCTTTTATGACCAAACGATCAGCCCAAAAAATCACCCTCGACTTGTACACAAAGACCTGATTTGAGCAATCCAAGAAATTAGCATAAAATTCGCCTGAAGTCCGTTAGGTAGACCGAGTTTATAAAACCAGTTCTAGTTGTGTAAGAGTTTCGTCACTTTTTAGCACATTCTTCCTCAACAAAAATGTTTGAAATAATAAATTTTAAGTGGCTTAACAAAAAGCTACTGGAGCTGATTTCTATCGTGTCTTCGGACTGTGGAGCAGACATTTTTGCCTCCAGCTTCGCTGCTGTTAACGGTGCTGAACTTTCGTTTTCATCGAACGATTTTAGTGGCTTGGTGACCTGGCTCGCGCGGTCTCGTATGTTACGCGCAATCCTTCGAAGTTCTTCGGTTCTCCTTCGGTCTAATTAATCTCCCTTCAAAGTCAGCATTAAAATAAAGGCTATTTAAATGCAAGAAGATTTCATTTTCACTGTGATTCACAAAATATGGTAAAATACTTCTTCAGTAAATCGAAGTGCTCGTATATGCCTAAATCGTGGTGATATCAACAAGTGCCAATAAACTTTACAGCACACGGTTACATGTTGCTCTTAATTTTTTTGAATTCCCCGTGTTTTCAATACATTCTCGGAAATAAGAGATTAACTTCTTTGACTAGAAATGATGAAAAATCTGATTTTTGACCTTGAAAGTGAGGGGTCGACTTATACACGAGTAAATACGGTAGTCTGAAGTGCTACTTGTGTGATTTTTTCGGTGTTTTCGTGGAATGGCAGTTTTGCAGATGAGTTAAGACTAACTTGACTATAATCATCCTCAGCTGTACGGAGATTTTGCTGATGAGTTTGATCTGTCTGAGTGTAAACTCGCCATCGTTCACTGTGCTGGACATTACGACCCAACCTTGATTGAGACGCTCTGGAGGGACATCATAGAAGCCGGTTAGTGATTTTCGTGTTAAGTTACTAAGTTGCACGACAAGGCTCTCAAACGTATCACAATGTCTTGTTTGAAAACAGCAGGGTACTCAAAACCTAAATGACTATCGAGGAAGTGGTGAAATTTCCCAGAAAATGCTCTCTAGCAGGACTTGTAACACTTCTACGTTTATTTTCTTCAATAGAGCTCCGTGACTCACTTCAGAATCCACCTAGTGATCGCATGGCAATTGTCAGTAAAAAGATTGCTTACTTAGGAAAGGTTTATGTCCATTCTGAGCGGTACTTTCCATTGGGTAAGTCATTACGTTACGGCCAGTGCATGACCATTCGTGACTGTTCATAGCCATGCCCGCTGTGCATGACCGTCATGGCTTGAATCACGCACGAATTTTTACTCAATAATGTTGCTCTGTGCCTTTCAGGGGCAATAATCCTTATGCTGGAAAAGAAGAGCGCCGAGTTGGTCTGGGACCCAACCTGGGTGTTTATGACTATGTTAGAGATGGGTATTCCATTCCCCGTGTTACACGCCATTTATGACAAACTGTTCAAAGCCAAGGTAAGTCAAAATATCACAAACACTGTAGCTTAGAGATGATTTCTTGGGACAAATTTATCAGCGACTGTATTTGGAATCTGCTATACATTATGATCCCAGAATATGGTCCATCCAGCTTCTTGTAGCTCGTGGGAAACTAGTACTTTTTTTTTTTACCTGTTCCACGTTCATAAAACATGAAGGGCTAGTTATTTGGAAGTTTGGTATGAGGGAGGGGAGAGAAGGGTGCGCATTGGATGAGGAGAAAAAAATTTGAAAGGGTAAATTATTGTTAACTTTTAGTTATGTTTTCGTTTGTCTATGTTTTGAAGGATCAGTGTTGGCGAACGCAAGACAAGCCTCTTCACATCTTTGAAGTTATATATCATTTGTTTATGAAATTTGTAAACATGCCCACCATTTCTCCCCCTCACGAGAGGTAAGGGCAACCTTTCCATTTGCCTCCATGTACTGGTTTATATATGTTCCCCAGGCCCTTTGCCACATTTTAGTTTACCCTGAAGTGTCATTTTCTGACTTTTACTTTCAGACGAAAAATAGCAATTGCACTGTACGACGCATGCGCCACGTATCTGGTGGAACTACAGTCTAGTCTGTCACGTGACCCAAGTGTGCAAAACACGCTGGACAAATTTCAAGGATTGCAGAAGTGTCTAAAGCGTCTTTTGCACTGAATGACGTTAAGTCAACCGGAAATCGTGCTGATTTATTTTTAAATCTTGGCCAAGTTCATTCAAACAGCTGTGACAGGGAGTCTTCAAGCCTGTTTCTGGGTAGTATTTAGGCTTACAAGCTATTTTAAAATTATCAGTATGTTGTAAATAAAAGTTTAGGTGAAGTCTTCGTAATGAACTTCTTTTATGTGCAATTTTGTTATGTGTGGGCGGGGGGGGTGAGGTGGGAAGGATTTTTATAAGCGAATTCTTATCACTTTGCATGGTGATAAAAACTTTTAACGATAATTGTATACTGCATCAAACAGGCTGTGTGTTAAGCTATTTTCTAGAACTAACGAAGGGGAATCGTGTGCGTCTTGTATTGTCCCTGTCTATCATAGATCTACAAATTTCCTCACTGCTCTTCCTGACATATGTTTAAAATTAACATAGGTAAAACGGAGGCTAGCGTTGTTTATTACAAGAACGTTTGCAGAGTCATTGCCCAAAATTAATTATTGATGAATGGTAATAGAAATAATTGAATTTTTACCCACGATCTACTGGAATGTTCGAAACGTGAGGAACTCCAAGTGCCCCGATGTCTTTTCAGGTATGATGCACGTGTTTAATGACCCCCCAACCCCACCCCCCACCAATCCAACCGGGTTTTCGTTATCACTTGACTGTCTTGAGTGACTTTAAATCTTGTTGCGCCAGATTCTATTTTTTACAGTCAGACCCAACTTGTTTTCTAAGGGTGTGGACTTCTGGAAAAGGATTTCATGACCCTTTTATCCTCAAGATCTCAATAGCAGTTCTCATTACCTATCAGGTCATCAAGGTGTTGATACACAAAGGATAATTTAGTTCTTGTTCAATCCAAAGGGTGAAAGAGATCCACTTCAGTTATTAACCGGAAAAAACTCTTTATTAGGATTGTTTGGCTGTTGTCATAAACTTTTCACAATACCCACAATATGATGCCCTACCAAACTGTTTTGATATTTATAATTCATTTTTGTTTTCAGGCTCCACAATATGCAATATTTACATTTGTCTTAAATTTTACCATGTAGAGGGAAAGTGAACTCTTATGACCTGCTATTCCTATCCAACTGTCTCAGATATAAACCGTTACACTCGATAGTTACTTCCGCCCGAGTACACAGTGTTTCGCATTATTTTATATAATGGGCAAGTTACAAATTAATTGGAAAATACTACGACTGTTATCCTCATTAGCAATCTTAAATAATAAATCGGGAAAGATGAAAGAACCACCAAGCAAACATATTTTACTTTTGTGACGCCAAAGGTTGGTTAAACTCCCGAGATAACTTGTAATTTTGATATTATTTGACCAGCTGAAAATGGGTGTCTACTCCGCGCATGCGTACGAGGAAAAGATATGAGTCACATGGATTACCAGTTTGACATAATAAAAAAATTTTCACGAAAATTTGTTCAGAAAGGCGCTATTATGGTTTTTTCGTATCCTTAACATATCGACCGCCTCCTGCATTAGTTTTGGAATAAATGTAAGCATAATTACTTATTTGGTCTCCCACTTGGCCGGTCACGAAATTCAGATCTTTCGGCCTACCTGCGGTTTTTATGTTTCCTTGAAAATGTTCCATCGACACTTGAATAATTTCGCTCATCTTGAACAAAGGAAGTTATTTTCGTGGGTATTTTAACGATGCGCGCAAAAGATAAACATTTTAGTCACCTTTAATACTAAGGCTTCCGGCCTCTTGCCAACGACTTATCGAAATTGTTTGTAGCATGTTGCTTGCCACGTTTCTAATTTTTCGAAGTTTATTTTATCAAAATCTATTTTTACGACTACACTATTTCCAAGATCATCTGCGATTTGGCGGCCACGAGAAAATACTTAACAGCACGGTAGTATAAGTTAAGTTAATTGATACCTCGAAAAGTTACAACAATTTATTCTGCGAGTTAAATTAAAATTCCAATTAGTTATTCACTTTTATCAATAGATTGTCATCTTAGCTAATTCCTATTTTTAAATCGCTAAATATTCACAAAAGCCTTTTTAGGCTCCGCAAATACAAATGAATGTGTTTACTTTTACAGTATTTTTATGTCGAAACCCTTGGTAAAGTTCCATCGTCCTTTAACCGGCGTCGAAAAATATATTTATAGTAATATTATTCATAAAATCAACTTTATGTTTTGACGAACGCCATAACTTCCATAAAGAGCAATTTCCCTTTTGTGCAGAGGCCATTTCCAGGGAATGGCGGTGTTTTTTTGGTGCGAAATGAATTCACACGGCACGATGCCGTTATGAAATACATCTTGCGGAAACTCGAGGGTGGCAAAAAAAAAATCACCTGTCTCTTAGTCACTTGGCGCTGTTTGATCTCGTCTTGGTTGCAAGCTGTCTTCACGTTATACTAATTAAACTTTTCCTCATTTCGTATAAACTCGAACCGAATTCAGGCTCTATGCTCTGTTCAATTACCTCGCAGATAGCGTTTCGTCTTCCTTTGACGCACGCAAGTAACTGTATCGGACGTTTCCTCTTTCCTTCGCCACGCACCGCGGAAGAAATAGAGCCTCCGTGAGCTTTCAAACGTGAAACTTCCCCTGCTTGTACGCAAGGCGTACTGTACCACCGGGACTTTGCAGATCCCGTTCTTCGTTTCGTGGAGTGTCGTAGAAAGCCAGTGTTACGGTCGATTAAACCCAAGTTTTTATATAAATCTTCTGTCATCTTCGTTTTCCTATTTTCATCCCGGTTTTGACACCTCTCATTTTCAGGTGACTCTTCGCCGTCCGAGAAACTCTTTAGTCGCGTCTGAATTCGCCGAATTTTGTACTCCTTCGTCTCATCGGCGTTAATCGCATCAGTTTTCGAGGATCGGACTTTAACAGTTTCAATGTCCAGCTTCATTTTAGCATTTTGATAATAAGAAGTTTTAGCGCCTGCTTTGACCAGCGTCATGTCATCAACTGTTTGCATTGTAAGTCCGTGTTTCTTATTCCAGTTATCAGCCGATAATTCTGGAGTCAGATTAGTCGTTGTCACATTTTCTATCCTGGGATTACTCTCCTCCTTAACTTGCCCTACCGTGTTGAACCGCTCCGCGCTGTTCGTCCCCAAACATATTTGATCTTTATGAGGCAGTCGAGTATTTATCGAGGTATTATTCCAAATTGACTCTCTCTCTTTTTCCGAACATGCCCTCGATTTTTTCGGAAATGCTTGCGTTTTGTCATCCAGTGGTTCAATTGGTGGCAGTTTTGCGAAATAATTTTCATCTTGTGTAAACTCTTTTCCACCTGGCCCTGAAATTTGTAATTTTCCAATTGGAGGTAAAACTTGTTTCTTTGTTGTTTTTGCGCCAAGCGTTTCCCCTCGCAACGAACAAAATCCTTGAGCCAGAGGAGCGCTGGATGATGTTTTACTTAAACTTGCGCCTGTTTGGTGAGCTCCGGAAACAACAGTTAGACCTGGAGTTGCTTTCCAAGAAATCTGTTCAAACTTCGCATCACGATGCTCAGTTGAGGACACATGAAACCGGTACTCCGCGGCTGGCGGTCTTATATTTTCACCGTTGTTTTTCCTCGTCTCTTCAGCATCTCTGTCATCCAAATAACGGAAAATGTGCGTAAATATCATTCTGTAAATGTATTATGCTCTCAGTGGCAAACTCTTCATCAAAATAACACGAAAAAGTTCGTCAGCAATGGTGAGATTAGCGCGCGTTTGTAGTCTAACCTCCCAGGGCAGATTGGATCAGACTAACGTGTGTAGATAATCTTGTATCACTTTTCTTATTCCTTGTAAATTTAGCAAGGCGCCGCGCATTTTCTTTCTGGGCCGCTGAATGGCTGAGAGTCATTTATGTCAAACAAAGACGATTAATTATTGATCTAAACCGTAGATGCTAAATATGGCTTCAGAAGCTAAATGGTCATGAATGTTTATATTTCACAACCCAGACATCGGGGGCGTGTCGCTTATTTTACGTGCTCTGAATAACGTAAACGACTTTGATTTTTTTCTTCTCGTCGTTTCGATATCAGAGAGATCGATCACAGTAATTTCTCTGAGTCTTTAATATTTCGCTCCTTTTTCGCTTCCTGCACCTGGTGGATTAATCTGCAGGTGAAATCAGGGCGAAAATTTACAACACACCTTCCACGATCTTTGCCAATGTACCTTCCACGCTGTAATCTACAGATTTTGCTCTTCGACGATATAAATAATCGTAAATTAACATTTTGTTTCAGAGCTTGCAGAGCAGTTGATATAGATAGCCTCTTGCCGTCGCATTAGGCTGTTAACACGCATCACGGGCTGTTGTGTGATTCGCGAGAAAAGTGATGTTTGCTAAACAATAATTTGCGCGCGGGGCACTACGCACAAGGTTGTATGCCAAAGCTACAAAAAAAATTGGCCGTAGAAGTTTCCCGATTTTAATGCGATACGACTTTTCCTTTTGGAATTGGGGAATGTTCCATTTTGTTGTTTTGATCCACCTTCTGAAACGAAGTCGTAAATATGAAAATCTAGTTTAAGCCTAAATATACATGAACCTACATAGGACTGAAATTTGCTTTGATTTCAAATTATCCTTACCGTTAACCTTTTAAAGCGAAAATAACTTCGAAATATAATATATTCTTTACCTGCATGTTGCTCAACACACAGTCATCACTTAGCGAAAGGAAAAAAAAAATTTGCACACTTTTTCTCTTCTCAAACGTAATGAACCCGACCGGAACTCAAGGTCGGAAAATCCCGACCTTTTGCTAATCGGCATAAAAATTAATAAGCTTGCAAACGCAAATTTGTATCAAAATATATTTATATCTCCCGGATATTTCCAATATCTTGCGACAATATCCCAAAAAGTTTTATTTGATATCAGGATATCGCCAAAATACGAGGAAGTGATTACTAAAACCAATTCAAATCTAGAATTGCTTTGAGCCATTGTCAGTTACGAGATTTTTCAGTCAGCCACATGAATGTTGTATCGTTTAATGACAATTTCAGGAACCTCGGGCAATAGATCTCGATTCATGTGCACTTTTGTGGGTTTGTTTTGTCTCACGATGTTCATTAACACTGTTGAATATGGGGTACTTTTGTTTTTCCAGCTCTCTTCCCGTAAATAAGCGCAACGGTCCCTTTTGAGAAAAATTAACCTTTTGTGAAAGCCCAAGTTCTGCCCTCCTACACACCTATTAGGTAATTTTATTTACACGGTAAATTTAGGATTAATAAGGATACAACCTCCTCTGTTTTCGCCTACATAGTTTATTCTGTGAAAAGTTAGAATATGTTCACTTGACTAGGAGCAATGAACAAGTGATAAGTTTTCGATTCAAGAAACGACAGAAGTCCTCAAAAAAATTTCTTTTTTTCCTCGCAACCTTAATTTATTTCGGGGTCATTAACACTATTATTTACGCAACGTTGAGGCACTTAAGCCGTCAAAAGTTTTGAATAGAGACAGATATAGGCACGCACGTGAGAAACAAAGGCGGTTGTGACGTCGCTGACGTCTTGAAAGGCGTTTTAACGTCATCTGTTTGTACGTTCATTCAGCCAATACAGTCACTGATCCACAACGTGTTGAAAAGGCTGTTAATATTTAATTAGATAGGAAGAAAAATAAACAGAAACCCAGGAATCATTAAATGACCAAAACTGGAATTGCTTACGATTTTGAGAATTTCCAGGAGCCCATCACCTCATGATATTACTAATATTTAATACTATAAATTCGAGAAAGGTTTTTTTTGTGCAAGGCTTGGTAATCATTGTATTTCACCTTATTCTCAATTGCTTTAACACGAAATAAACAGCGACAAAATTAGAGAGGAAACCCATCTTACATATTATGAGAAAAATGAAGTTTTTTTTCTTTCGTATTGTACTTTGTTCTTTCCTCGTATATTTCGTTTAGTTCGTATAGTTCTCTGTTTTTTCTTTGTTCAAATTCCAGCTTGAACAAATTCCCAGCTGATTTTCTTAAAAAAGGGGTTTAATTTCGCTTTATAGCTAAGAAGTTTTACTTTAAACCTATGTTTTAGCCCCGTTAATTGCCATTCGAAAAGCACAATTTAATTGAGACCAATATTGGTTCAGAGGTAGTTAAGACGGTGGAAATAAGTCTGGTGTTTCTCCCGTAAACTCGTATTCCTCCAGATCACTATAATGGTAGCTTTCCCTGTCTTTGCCTTGAGCCAGGAGCCCGGAATTTGTCATCCTCTTTATTCTTTGCCGCAGTCTCTTTCGTCTAATGCAGTATATACTGACCGCCATGCCAATCAATATTGCAATTACCACGAGCACTATAATAGCAGTTGGAACACCGTGTTTTCCTGAACTAGCGCTCTGCGAACCTTTTCGGGCAAGATAAAATCCATGTATGAATAATAGCATCCTAAGCTAAAATTCTATGCAGAACGTTAAAAAAATTCCATGAGAAATCAACGGTATTTTTCTCCGGACAAGGTTGCTGTCTATCACTATTACTGACGATATCTTTCCAGTGTATGAGAGAGATAAAAGACGGGTTTCATTTGTATCCCTCTGAACTACTTATTTTTAAATGTTTGTTTTGAATAACTAACCCTGCATGTATAGTGCACGAAAAGTACGTCTTACTTCCAGAATTCGCCGAAAAGGAGGGACTGCTCCTAGTCTATTTCACCTCTAACGATAATTAATTATTTAACTATACTAAAAATAAGGCTCACCAAGGATACTCTGCGACATTTAGCATGTCACTCATCCGTATTTCAGTAAGATTAAACGCAAAACCGAAAGTGATACTTACCTTCGGATTTTGTCGTCGTTAGGTTTAAACTGGCACTTGCTGTGGTTACTGTAGCTGTCTCGTTCGTCTTTTCTTTAACTGAACATTTAGTAAAGACACTATTCAATAAAATATATTGTGATTTCTATAAGTGCAGCTTCTCTCTTACTCTGTACACAACTGTGTGAACAGGCACATGCATCTACTGTAGCTGTTCAACTGTCCAAGATCTGAAAAATTAATTCTCTCCTGTAACTGCTTTACACTTCCTTGTATAAAAGTAAAGAGAATATGGTGTTGAATCAAGAAATCATGTACTAGTCTATTTTCGGTACCAGTTTGTCGGATGATTTATCGATACATATGTACCGTTTGGAGAAGATAGCTCTTTATCAAGTCTGTGATCAAAGTATCAATCATGGTATGAAGATGAATTTGGAAGAGTTGGGAAATGGAGAAGCACCAATTGTACGGAAGTAGATGGGTAAATGTTCTAGGAGGTGAAGGAAACAGTATAGAGCGCATCAAAATAAAACCATTTTCATTTTTCTGGGTTCACCTGACCCTAAGAGTTTGCATTCCTCTATGGTTTATTGGTATTAATCTAAGACTATTGTTATTACGCTGGCCTGGACTACGGATTTGTTACCTGAAGTTTCATTTGTTTTCACTGGAATGGGCCGTGTTGGAATCGTTATGGGTCGTGTTGGTACAGAAGCAGCATTGTATGCTATGAGAACAAAAGCATGTTATGATTAGAGATCTCACTTATATCATAAAACATCTTTCCTTAAAACAGATAGTTTTTAATTCATCTACGACCTCTCCAATTATCAAAAGACCATACTAACTACAAACATGCCTTTGCTACTTACTCTGATTTAAGAAAACTCCTCTGAAACCCTTGGAGCGGGCTTGTGAGTCAGATTTGAACACCACATACACCACAGAGGAGTCAGCTGCCACGCCCTTGGTTGGGGGTGGGTGATCACCATTAAATTCTGCAAGAAGCTTTGCCTTCTCGTCCCAGCCACCGTAAATCCTCACCACGTCACCGTCCCCATCTTTTCTTAAATTAAACTCTGGGAACTTGATTAGGATCTGCTGTGATTTAGGGTTTTTCTCCTGTATCAAGAATCGCCAGGTGCAGAGCTGTGAGTTCGGGTAGCCATCACCACTGCGGTAAAAAGGTGACATGAACTCCTGAGGAGTCTCACTCATGGTGTAATGACAGGCTGTTTTGAGAAGAGAAACATACGTAAAATTTGCGTTTACACAAGGAAAAAAGTGCAGTCGCACGCAGCATGTTTCCCTCGTTCCCTTATCTTGTTTTTATCGTTCAAGAGATTTAATCTCCTTTATTGTCACATTTTTCGGTATCAGACAGGTTTCATACTTGATTAAATAATGTTTCAGAGATAAGGCCATCTCCGCTCCTGGTAAGGAGCATAGGACATTAGCCACGGGGAACAAAGACCAGTTCAATGTCCCTGTCGTGCCCCTGGGCAAAATCCCAAAGAAAGGGATGGTCAGTCAGGGTGAAGTGCAATAGGGACTTTCATAAACCCCATGACCGCTACAATAAAAATGAAGGCCTGACTGGAACCCTGAAACGGAGCTCCTGACGATTTTTGTTGAAGTTTCAAAGGCTAACCCCCCTACGTGGTAGATTGAAAGGGTTACTGATACTGATACTGTGGAAAACTTTCTAGAGCTGGGAAGATTAAACCAAAATTATGACCATAAGGAGAGAAGGAAATGAAGCGAACCCCGCTAATATTTCACTCGTTAAATCCTGGCGTGACTGCATTTTGAGCTCGCTATGAGCTATGAGGTGGCACGATGATTGCTGAAGGTTCTTTGAAACGGCTGCGGCAGACTTCTCTGGGTAAGGTATTGCTTTATCCATTATATTCACCTTTTCCTTTCAAAATTAGGAAAGGGCCTGGGAAAGGGATTGATTCGCCTCATACCGCCTTGCTTTTTGACTGCTCATTTGCTTTAATTACTGATATACCACAACTTTTTACATACCACTTCTTGTAAATACAGACCTTGATAATAACAGTAAGTAATCGTCAAATTCTTTCCTTTCGCAGAAGGATAAGCACCATTCATCTGGTCTCTTTTATGATCACCGTCTTCGGTGTCATAATGTATAAACTCCTTCGTAGCGATAGCTCCATTAACCTGCTGACACTCAGATGTGTTGTAGGCCAGCAAGTAAAAAGGATTGCTCACAGGGAGGGTGACGGGCTCCAATTTGTCACCATCCGTCCGACAACAATACGATATATTGGTATCTTTGTTGTATATTCCGTCTGGAAGTGTCCCTCCCATCTTATTCTGGTTTTTGTGGTCTTCGTCATCAAACAATATATATCCCTCAGAGAGGCCTTTGGGGCAAGCTCCTTTTTTGTAAATGCAATACTGACCTGCGAAAAAATAACTTCCTCGGATCAATGGGATCAAATATATCTAAAAAAATACCACGTCACCAATCCATGGTGAGGTGCTGCCATTATTTTTGACACAGAAGAATGTCGCGATACCTTGCAATTTGATATATTTATTAATACAGCTATTAAGTGCAGTGAGACTGCATCCCTGGGTGTGGACTAGTGTCAGCGTATCACTGTAATTCTAATTTGGATCTAGACTCCGCTGGTCTCCGCTAAACTTTTCTTAAATAAACTATACTCACCTTTTGGCCATTCTGTTCCCTTATCCTGCGTGGCAATGCAAAAGCTTTTATTAAGGTCATTTTTATCGACTGTAGAATCCATGTGGAAGCTCTCAGATACTTTATTACTAGGATTGTTGTCGTCAGTGTCCTGAAACCTCCACCCAGTCTCCCAGAAGATGTCGTCTGACCTCGGAGGACAGCCGGCCCTGGGGCGGGGGAGTCCATATGTACCATTTGGCCACTTAGGACCCTGTGGAACTGCAACCATTCGAACAGATGAAAAACCTACATAACTGCGTAGACTTGATTAATCCTCACGAGCAATTTGCCATCCTAAGGAATGCCGCGGAAAGTTTGAGTGCCTTATTTATGAGATGCTTTTAATAAGGAAAAAGAGACCGACTCTGAAAAGTCAGAAATACTCAATTCCAGAGAAAACTATTTATTTAATTATGTGCATTCTTTTTTTTTTACACTTTCCTTTCTTTAGATAACGTCACTGAACTTATAATAATTTACAGTTGATGATGGTGACATGTTGTCGCCCAAACGTCATGTTTTAATCTCGCTATTTTTTTATTATGAAATGTTTTTTCTAAATCTTTCGTTATCAGGACTTGATCAGTTATGTAGTAATTATAATTATAGTTATCTGACATCTGAACATGGTTGCCAACAATGATATTTTCCAGGTGTCAATTTAAAATTCTTTGGTGTCATTTTGCCTCATACTGAGGTAGTAGTGCAAACCAAAGGCCACTTGAGAGACTCATTGACCTCTAAGGCAATAATATTGTTACCTTCTCGCAGTGATTCTTACCTTCATTTGAAATAATTTTGAATATTCCGCGGAAACCTTTGGGATGATGGATCCCAGGTGTTAAGGAAGACTTTGAATTAAACTCCACGAGAAGAAAATTGTTCTGTGACGCATATCCATTGGGATCGAAGGGATTTATTGGATCTATTTTACCCACGACTGATCCACTGCTCCAGCCATTACGAATAGAAATACTGTCGCCTTCTCTTATATGTGTCTCCAGAAAGGTAATATGCACCTTACTCTCCTTCTCTCGGGCAACAAATCGCCACGTGCACTTCTGCTCCGACGGAAATCCATCGTTAAAGAATTTTGGAGAGATGAATAGCATCTGCTCGTCGTTATCCAAGCTGTATGTATAGAGACAACCTAAGAACACACACACACAAATGAAATTATTGGAGCTGTGACCACCACTTGCATGTCTTCCTTATTGTCTCAGACCCTCGTGCCCCGTATGGAGGATACAAAACCCCTGGGATTATCCCCATTCCCTATAAATGATGATCCCTATTCACCCATATTACAAAGTGGGCTAGGTCAGGAGTTATTATCAAGTTTTTTAAAGGGTTTGCATTTTTTTTCTGCGATTTTAAAACTCGACTAACCCTCACCCAATAAAGATGCCCTCCTACTCTGCCCAACTTTAATTAAAGGTAGTTTTCTCATCAAATTATTCTCGTTGGCGAAGACTACGAGGACAGCGTCCCTAAACTTTTCCGCTTCCTCCCTCGGTATCGTGTCAACAACGTTATACCGCAGTAACTAGTATCGTGGTGACGAAAGCAATTGAGGCTAACCTTGCGTACTTACGCTAAATTCACATTGGATAATTTTGAAAAGTGTTTACTTTTACGATATGCCTACACAACGTGCTAATGTTCTTGCTACAAAACTTATCTTGGTTCAATTTCGTGATGTGAACAAGTTCGCACCTACCCCTCCCTTATCCCAACTTTAACCCAACTTCAACCCCTAACTTGTCATCAGTTGTTAAGGGAGGGTAGTTGCACAGATACTGACATTAACCCCTTACCTTCATAATAACAATAATAGACTCGGTGATTCCTCCCTCCTGCTCCGAAGGGATAGCTTCCATTACGCGCATTTTGGTTGTTGTCATCCTCAGAGTCAAATGCAATGTACTCCTCTGTGGCAATGGCGCCTTGCACGCGCTGGCACTCTGACGTGTTGAAAGCCATAAGGTAAAACGGACTGATTAGGGGGAGGGGGATGGGCTTCAATTTGTCACCGTCGGTTCTGCAACAATAGTATATAGAAGTGTCCTTGTCGTATTTGCCATCAGGAAGTGTCCCTCCTTGATCGTTGATGTTCTTATCGTTTTCGTCGTCCCAAAATACGTAACCTTCTTTCAGTCCTCTGGGGCAATCACCTTTCTTGTAAATACAATATCTGCCTTAAGGAAATAATCATAATAAATATCTTCCAATCTCTGCAAACTTATAGGAATTTTAAGCTTGCTTTCGTATATGTTTCAACGAACTAAAAGGCAGACTGGAAAACAGAAGGTACAGGGTCACGGAGTCTCATGGTCCATAACCTTCAGGAGCGTTAAATTCAATAGTTTTTTTGTAGGCCACTGATTGTTTGCCGAGAGGCAACTAGGATTATTGCTCCTCATTTCGTATTTTTTCAAGGAAGTATCCTTAGCAACTTTCTTCATTCATCCCTTGAGGAGGAGGTCAAACAAAGGGAACCAGCAATATGGTGACCCCACCCATGCAGGTGCTAGCGAACCCCTGGGCAGCCTGATATCCCAGAACATCTTTAGAAGGAAACACCTTATTCTCAATTGCAATTTTTTTGTTAGTTTGGTATTTCTGTGGTATCAAAGGCTTCTCTGGAAAACACAGTATCTTTGCTAACTTACGAGAAGCCATACCCTCCCTCCCCTCCAACCCCACACTAATAGAGAAAACGAAGAGGAGGTGAGTGGCACGATTTTCTAGGGGGAAGGATGTGGCCTCACAAAGTCTGCATCTTCACTGGTCTTTACTTTTTTGCAGTTTGATTGTATATCACTTACCTTGTGGCCACTCGCCAGCCTCCTCAGAGATGATGTCCTTTGTCTTAATACAGAACGTTCTGTTAACATCTATGCCAACCTCTGTATCAAGATGAAAACTCGGCGATTTAGAGGTGAATGGGTTGTAGTCCTCAGTGTCTTCAAATCGCCATCCTGTGGCCCATACCGTGGAATTCACTGTCACAGGACAGCCAACTTTTGCTCTCGGTAGACCATATGTCCCAGTGGGCCACGTTAATGCTGCTGTTGATAATTGAAGGAAATGTGAATGTATGTTGGACAGATATTACCTTATAGAACTCTGGAGTTTAACTGTATTCAGCACGAAGGCAAGCATAGTAACAAGTTAATTGTCTTTTTCCCATCGCTCGTTTCAATCCTTGTAGTTGTTTGTTTTGGTAGCTTTGATGGCTTCAGTGGTTTTGTTTTGATCGATAATGTCTTTTTGCCTTATCTTGGTTTAAACTTAAGTACATGCCTAGTAATTTTCGATACCTGATGTAAACAATAACTCTTTCGCATGATCGCCGCTCAAAACATTGTTCTTCTTCAATTTGAAATACTTAATAAACATCATTTGCAGCTCGATATTAATATAAAATATCAATATCACTTGAAGTCGGACGACGTTCTTCTTTGTTTCAATATAACTACAAGTCGCTCCTTGTCTCAAAGATTTCATGGAATCTCGCATCGAATTCCAGACATAATCGAAAGCGCAAAGAAACAGAAATTTCCCGCCTGGCTGATTTTTGTTTTCTGGACCTAACAACTCTAGTAATACTTTACTATAATCAGTTTTTCGCTTAATTAGACAGTGATATCAGCCCTCGGCCGGAAATGTATCCCAAATGTCAAATAACCACAAACAAAGCTAGTGCCTAATTTAGTTACCACTGAATACTGAACGGGTAAAAAGATTACAACGCGAATTAATTCAGTTATCCTTTTAAGATTCTTCTGGGTTTTCATTGAGATTGAGCTACTACAGGCCTGAATTTTTTTAAGGCCATATTTTCACTACTACTTAAGTAGTACTGATTACTGCGAAGATCGCTTTATGGTCATTGCTTAAGCCGCAGTTCACATAAGTGATTTTCATTCATTCACAGACTCTATTATTATTTGTAAATAGAATAAGAGAGATAGTAAGTTTTGAGCTCGTTAGAGAAATAGAGAAAGGTGTTTTTGAATTCTGAGGAATCGAATCTCAGACCTTCGGATTCCGCTCTCCGATGCCCTACCACTGAGCCACAGAGACTCTACGGTGAGCAAGGTCTATTAGGAATTTCATGTGACAAGCGTCTTGCGTACAGCCAGGATCAGCAATGTCGATAGAGTCATGTTTGTAACTCTGTGTGTCATACAAACTAGAGTTTCTGTGGCGAGTCTGCGGTAGAGCATCGGAGCGCGGAATCCAAAGGTCTGAGGTTCCATTCCTCATGGAGATTCAGATTTTTTCTTCGTCCTACGCTCGTGAAAAGACGATCATCTATCTTCCATTATTATTATTGTCACGTGAACACGTGCGAAACTCAACTTACTCCAGACACAAACATAAACAGCTGCCGAATAGTGGGGGTAAATTTCCAAAGTGTGGGGGTAAATTTTTCATGTGTAGTGTTGCGTTAGTTGGGGTATATCAAGATAATTTGGTTTTGTCAATTGAGTTAATGATGTAAATTGGCCACCGTAAGTATTTTCTAAGGCCGACGTTTCAGTCGAGCGTTTGCCCTTCGTCAACGTGAATATCTACACAGTTGTTAGTTGGGTAACTCACCCTCACTGTAACCCAGAGCTATCCACAGGAAAAGTATTGAATGAAGATTGTAGGGGAATGTCCTTGCCATGTTATGAATTCAGCTCGAAACACTGTCGAGCTATGCAGTGAAACATGTGAGACAATCGAGCCAATGCGGAACTACACACTTAAAACCTTCGGAGTCCGACTGGTATGCACGATTAAGTCTCGAGAAATCTCCGAAGAAGTACGAAGATGCGACGGAAATTTTTGGACCTTAGGCCCCCTTAGTCTCGGTGAACGTATTCCTTCACAATTAAGTACATTGACTTTAATATTTATGTGTTGAAAATAAAAAACGGAAAATTTCCCAGAAAATGCCGAAATCTCATAATGATCGAATCAAAGTTTTAGTCCATCTATCTCAATTCTAGTCGACCCACGCTGTAGCTACGACGGCCATAAAGTGAAATACGGCTGAACATCTCTCGCAGTCCCTTGTCAATGGGTCTGACATCCGGGATTCTAACAATTTTCGTACAGTTTCACTCAAAGTAAACTCATTTTACGCATGAAAATGTCAGCAAAACATCCAAGTTACAACAAGCTACGACTGCATTCAGAACAGCTAAATGTTCCAAAACTTCAGCTTTCATTTTCGAGAGAAAACTTCAAAACGTTTTTCATCTAGAATGTGTCGATATTGAACAGTTAAACAAATCAAGTATACGATATGACTTTTTCAAAAACATTAATTGAGAAAGTCTACAGGAGAGTTGGAAAGATAATTTTAAATGGCTATTGTGGGGCCAGAGGATGAAACGTAGAGATTCACTAGCCTCCTTGTTCACTGGCCACAGTGCGAAAATACTTTCTTGTGAAGAGGAAGAGCTCCTGTCTGATAGCGAAGATGTTGAAGAAAGACTCTCACCATCTGAAGAGTCAAACCAAACTTCACTCGTTGACGATCCTTCAAAGATCAGCAGCACTATTGTGTCACGTGAAAACCCAAGAAATGAGTTAAAAATAATGAATTTGACCAAGAAAATCAACAGAGAGAAAGGAAGCCCAGAAATGATTAATTCCTTAGCATCTTTGAGCAATCTTTTTTCCCGGGTTGCGAGGCCGCTTAAGAGTCCGACAACAGAAACTGAATGTGCTATCAAACAACGGAGAAAACTCTCGTCTAATGCAGTCCAGGTAAGAGAAAGATCTCTTATCTTAAGTTTCTCTCAGCAAAAATTTGACTCACTTTTTACTTGTAGTTTTTGTTGTCATTATCGCCATCGTTGTTGTTTTGGCGCATTCAGGAGGGAACCGGGCTATGTAGTTTGTTTGTTTGTTTGTTTGTTTTGAATTGTCTGTTATATCAGGGCCGGGAGGTTTTCAGCGGTGATATCACAAGTTTACTGATCTTACAAATAACCAATTTTAGAGCCATGAACAATCAATCTACCTTTCACAATTTCTTTACCTAATTCATTGGTGTAAAATTTATAATTACTCAGACCAGCTCATTACAGTTTAAATTCCTTGAAACAGGAGGAAACAACGCGAACGAGTTCTTTTAGCTCAATGATATATACTGCCACTTTGGGGTTAAATGGCATCTTTCAGTGGAAAATGTTAAGTAATTAAATTTAAAGAGCTTTATTGATACTTTGGAGAAAGAAGTGGTGGAGTAAAATTTGCTAATTTTCAATAACTCTTACACTGTAAGAGACAATCAGAGACAAATCTCCCACAGATCGTCCCAGGTCATCGCGTCCATGGTGACTGCGAAAAAACTGGAGATGCCTGTTGACGGCTTCTTCCGCTCGCGAAGCTGCCATGTTGTTGGTGGATACCTTCTCATAACCTAAATGATATATTTAAGGATTGACAACCAGGTTCTAGACTTGAGATAGAAAATGGTGCTATTTGAGGACCATTTTTGGGTGTGTTTATCATTTGAAATTAGCGTTTTCCAGCGCATCGTCGATGTAGCTGCTTGACATCCGGAGCGTGATGCTACAATAATTTCTTTCTTTATTTTCACGGCTTTCAGGGGGAAAGAAATGCTGGATTCGACGTGCTCTATCATAACATGAAATATGGAAACAATGCAAGCTGTAAGCTTGTTGAATTTTTACGCGAAAGGTGGGCACAATGTTTGGCTAAAATTTTGTTCGTGAGAACTTTGTGGTCGAGATGTGTTTAATGTATGATTATGAGCAATTTCAAATTCTACCTTCGACTTTCAGATCTGCTGTAGAGGAAGTCTATGCTAAATCACTCCTGAAATTAGCGAAATCTGCAACTCAAGTGACACAGCTAGGGTAAGTCAGAGGAAGCTGTCCATGTTAATGTTGTTCGTAATGGATTAAAAAATTTTGTGGTTTGAAATTGTTGTGCTTTCGGAGGACGGGAGCTTGAAATTTTTTGCCGATATAAGTTCTTGCTTGTCCATGAGTGCGTAATGTTATCCTACAGGGTTAGCGAAGTTTAGGCGGGGAAAAGTGGCTGTTTCTCCCCTTACTGTAGAAATTGTATCATAATAGAAACCAAAAATTATAAATTAAATTTGAATGTGTTTTAAAATAACCACAATGGGCTGTCATACTCCGTGCGAATTTATTCTGTTTATATCAACAACTTTGAGCAAGATACTGTATTTGGAAACCGTAGTTGACCAGTTTAGCTGAGACTTTCGCCCTTTACACCAAATCTACTAGCTTTTTATTATTTTCTGAATGTTGTTTATTTCTTTGTGGTATGCTCGCGCATCAACTTTGGTAGAAACGGGCCAATTTCAAAACCTCGGTTGCAGTAATCCAGGTGAATTCTCAGATTCTTACAGGGTGAACTAATGATGATTGTTATAAAATATATTTTTTATCGCTTTATCTACATCTAGTAGGAAAAAAAACCTTTTTAGAAGATTTCTCAGGACTGTTTTCCCTTGTCTGTGTCTGAGAACACACATTGAGGACATAAGTACACATATTGTTATTTTTTGTTGTGGATATTCAATTACTGGGAAGAGATTTCTTTCCTTTTAGCTCTTTAGAAATATTTAAATGTGGTTAATAAGTTTTATGTAGATAAATTTAATTTGTGATGTCAATTGTTGAAGCATGTATGGCACAAAGAAAATATTCTGCCAAACAGTGAGTGAGATAAGAAACTTACAATTGTAGATTTTGAAATAAGACAGATTCAAACTTAAGCTGTCATCAGTAATGTATTGGTTGAAACCTATCCTAAAATATGATTTGTGTAACAGTATTTAAAAATATCTTCACATGGTAGTTCTATGGTAGGGATTACAGTAAATCAGCAAGAAACTGTTTGGTGAATATATAACCCAGAAAGTCCCAACTAATGCTATCAGAGAGGCTTTCATATCATAATAACTTTACAAGTGTTGTGTTCTGTTGTAACAAAACATGACCTTGGGGTATCTATTACACGTATAGTACCAATAATATAGCAAGCATCTTCTGGGTGACCTCTGGTGGAGGAATAAAATATCAGAGATTTCAAAAAGTGAACATTACTAGGGAGAATTTCCATTTTTGGTTTCAAACCTCATTCACCTTAAGTGCCGAGGTTTCAATAAAGTTTTTAACTAAAAGGCAAAAACTGCACAGTAGGTGGCATATGGAAGTTTGATCCTTACTCCAGCTTTGTTAATTACAGAGGAAATAGGTGGCAATTTTGCATTACATAGAACAGGAATTTTGCTGGTTTTTGCCAGCTCTCATGGAAACCCCTGGTGTATATTTTAGAAAATTTCACCATTTGAGGCAATTTTGTATCATGGCCATCTCTTAGTCAGGTCAGAGAAGGTGGCCTTTCACAGCAAGATTGGAATCTGTGGCCCAATTTCTACTCTTTCTCAAGTTGAGAAAGTTTAAAGGGTTTTTCTCTAAGAAGGGGAAATTGAAGCTAGGACAATCTATATGTGCAATGATGTAGCTTTGAACCTACATGTAGGTTTGCCTGATTTTGCAGAAGAGTTTGAAATACAGTTATCACCAGTTAAGTTTAGAATATTAGTGCAAAAAAGCATAAGTTTCCAATCATCTTGTATATGTATTTGTGAAAATGTTCAAAATTGAAATGAAAAGTCGGGGTAATTTTTTTCTATTCAATAGCAGACCACATGTTTGAAAAATACATTTTAAGAAATTTACATAATTGTATTTTCTGCTGTTCAGAAGTCAATCCAGTTAATAAATGGCTATAATGGTTGCAAACTGGCAGTAATTAATATACAGCTGCTTTCTGCCTTAATTAGTCCTAATAAAAGTCTAAAATGGAACAAACATTTCATTTTTGTTTCAACAAAAAAACATTTTAAAAAAATACATTTCATACAATTTTATAATATGTTTATTGAAAATAGTTCTGAACTGGAACATAATTATTTCTGCTGTTAGGATAAAAAGCCTAGAATCTGTAACACAAAGCCAAATAAACATTTCTTTTTAAAGAGCTTAATAAAAAGAAAGTCTGTTTAAAATAATTTCAAACTTTTGCTGGAAGTGAAAATTTAAACAATATATCAAATATCATATTTTAAAATATTTCTCAGTCTAAAGAAGTTATGAAACATGTGAAAGATTACCAAGTATCTGTTTATCTGGGCATCATTAGTCAGAATGTTAGATATTATGATATATTTGATAAGAATTGTAAATGATGCTGAAGTGTTACTCCTTAAATCTAGAATTTTAGTAACTGCTATAAAAGTGTTGTAGAAAGGTTTTAAATTACTTTAAGAGACATAGTGAATTACTATGCAACTTTGGTTTTTTGTTAATTGAAATTTTCAATCACATTTTCTTTACTGATTTAGGGAAAAAATGCTGCAGCATGTTTAAACTTGCTGCAACAAAATCCCATTAAAGCAATGGAAATAATGTCCTCTTTTTTCTGATTTGCCAATTTGATATTATATTTTTCAGCACCTTTGAGCCTCTCTGGGGAGTCTTACGGGTTGCAACCGAGAAGCTTGCAAATGCACATTTACAAGTTGTTACAAGATTTCAAGATCTTATCAAAGACCTCAAGGATTATGGAGACAAGCAAAAAGAAAGACACAAACAGGTTGATTTTTTACTTATTGGAGTGTAAACTATATGTGCATGTGATCAACAAGAAGATTTAATGATAAAATTTATGTGAATGGTTGGAACCTGTAATGAATGAATGAAAGTGTTTACAAAATAGTTAATTTGATCATCAAGTTGATACTTCCAATGAGAGAAGTCCTGAAAAGGACTTGTGGCTGGCAGTGACGGATGATATGTTAAATTGACTGGATTTCAGTATCAGTGTCAACCAAGAAGACATATGGCAGTGGAGTGATTTAACTCAAGTTCTCACGTGATATTGATTCATGAGGACTTACATTCTGGTTGTTAAAACCTCTGTGACTGTCATAGACAACAATACTATTCAGGAGTAATCCCACCTACTATTAGACTACAATGGTCAACTTGTACTTCTGGGTTTAAACTGTCTGAAATGGTTTCCATCACTTGCGTGTGATGGGGAGGGCTTGTATTTTATCTACACATATTCCTAATCAGTTAGGATGCTGCTTGGAAACTTAAGATTTAAATGTAGGCCTCAATTTCAGTGATTTTGGCAAGAATATTTCTTTGATTTGGAGTCAGGATGTTGTGATGTTGTGATTTCTCATTCAAAATAATGATAACCTTACAAGTGAATAAAAATTATTTTTTATACTTTTCAGTATAAGGAAGAGTTTAGCAGCACAGCAGAGATTGTACAGACCATACAAACAATGACAGCCAATCTAGTCAAGGTAATGATCATTAACAACATAATTTTTTTCATGAATACAAGATTTTACAGATTGATAATACAACATGTGTCCTTCAAATTTCTCTGCTTATCGTTCTACTGTTTGACTTTATTTAGAACATTTATATTAATTCAGTCATATTTTTTTTCCTCTGTGTGCACAGGCCAAGGAGGCTTACTATGCCAGGTGTCAAGAAGTTGAAAAATCGAGAAAAGATGGATCTGGTACAAAGGATGTTGAAAAGGTTTGTTAACCCTTAAACTCCCATGAGTGACTAGGACAGAATTTCCCTTACAGTAGTAATTTAACATCAAGCAGAAAATTAATGAGAATAATTATAGCTAAATATCAATTTGGGGAATATTAGTGTTGTCCTATACTTTGTGTAAACTGTAAGCACAGTATATTGTAGCCCTCTCAGTTTTTGGAGTTGTACCCTGAATTTGTCTTTTCTTTAACCCTTTTTCTTGTAGGAGTGATCAACTGATTGAATGTCTTTACAATGTTAGTACATTGTGAAGTAGACAGGTTATAAGGAAAAAGAAAATATCTCACAGGGGACTTTGTTTGATATGACTTAAAATTATTACAGTCAGCTAAGAGGGAAATGTATAATCACTAATTGGGAGAGTAAACTTTGAAAGAGTTTAGTCTAACTTTTGCTAATATTATCTATATTTTGTTTCCAAAAATTGCAGGCTGAAGCAAAAATGAAGAAAGCAGGTACTGCAAAGCTCTTGATTTATTCCTCTCATTTTTTTGTCAGATTCAGGCTTTTCTGATGAAATGTGATGTAAAACAACAGGGGAACATCCTCTATGACTAAATAGAAACTAAATATTACATATCTTTGTGTGTGTACCCAGGTACTCGTGATAGTAAAGTCCAGACACAGTCTTTGCATGTTTTTCACACCTATTTATCTTGAAAATGTCATATGCAATTGAAAAGAAAGTGAAAATTTTTAGAGGGTGTTTTCACATGCTTTATGGCTGGTGTGTGAAGCGTACACATAAAAAAAAGTTGGATTCACATTTGCTTGTGAGAGCCTCAAAAGGGATTTGAGTGAACCCCTTGTTTTAAACTGTAGATAGTACATTGCATTTTTTAATGACTTTGTGAGTGTAGGTACCAGTCATTTTTAATAAATGTCATTTCATATGGTTTGTGGATAAGTGTTATAACCTTTTCCCCACAATTGTTGGAACTTTCTCATGTCTGTTGTTCACTGCATTTTTGTTTAGCTGAAGAGTATAAACTTCTTGTTGAAAAGAGGGAAATAATTAGAAATGACTTTCATGACAAGATGGTGGATGCTTCCAAGGTATGAATTCACATGATTACTGTATTTATGATCATTGTCATTATTACTATTATTATCATTATTATTATTACAATCATCATCATCATGGTCAGCATGTGATTCTCTTCAGCTCTTTCATCTGCCAGCTGGGTGTTTCATTTTACATCTCAGCTCCCACCAGCATGTAGAGGTTCAACACCTTTATATTAATATGAATTGTCACCTGAATCTGGGGCACTTTCATTAATGTAGGGAGTGCTGAGTACTTACTTTCTCTGCAAATTCAGGCAGTCTTTTGAGAATATTCCATGAGCCCCCATAACCACAGGCAACACTTATGTTTTCTAGGCTTCCATTGGTCTAGAGTGGGAAAAAATGCATCATGTAAGTGATAGCATGGAAAATGGAGAAAAAGAGAAACTCCCTTGTAGATGCATTGGTATCAATGCACCATTATGTTTGCTTTCTTGAATCAACAAGTTTACAAGGCGGTTTTGTGGTTGCTTATTTCTGATTCAACAGTACTGCCATCTTTATTAGATAGTGATGTCTTCAAAGTGAATTTTGAAGAAGTTTAGGTCTGTTTTACTCTGTAGAAATTCCAGAAGCTTGATGAGGAACATTTGAAGGTAATAATTGCCTACCTTGAACAGTACATTGACTCACAGAAGTCAGGGCAAGTTTTCATGGAAGAGGTATGTTTTTATCATTTTTGCTCCTTACAGACAAAGGTGTCTTTCTTTCATCCCTTGCATGAGTAAAATTGCACTTTTCTACCAAGTAAACATGTACTGCATTTTCTTGATACCTTAGGTCTACAAGGAGTTCTTGGGGCAAGTGAAGGCATTAACAGTACATCATTTGTTGGATCAGTTTGTGAGGAGCAAGGGTACAGGAAAAGCTATTCCAGGTAGATGCCTTTGAAGTTGAAATTTGAATTCTTATATCAGTACTTTCTTACCTTAATATCTTACTTGTGTAAATTATGATAAGCTGGCTTTAATCTTCTAACATGCATTATTGCTCTTACGTCATGTAGATTACATATTCTTAGGTTGTTAACCCTTTCAATCTAAAGAAAGTTGGAATTTCTTCTTACAATATCAGTACCTTGTCGGGCTGAAAAGTGGTGAGCAGAAAAAAAATCATCAACAGAATAATAGATTTATTGCTAAAATTTACAATAAATTGAAAAGTCTCTTTGACACTTCCCTCTTATATTTCACTCTGAAAAACAGACACCCTAGTAACCAAAAATTACTTTTGTGTCCCATTCTTCCCGAATGGGACACAAAAGTAATTTTTAAGTAAGACTTATTTTTCAAGTCATGTAATCTATAAAATT
This sequence comes from Pocillopora damicornis, assembly GCF_964200805.1. Classification (NCBI taxonomy): domain Eukaryota; kingdom Metazoa; phylum Cnidaria; class Anthozoa; order Scleractinia; family Pocilloporidae; genus Pocillopora; species Pocillopora damicornis. The sequence goes on from NC_142680.1 coordinate 573,382, forward strand.
TGATGTTGCCCTCTTTTGCAGGTGTTATAACATTTGAAGAGTACACTGGACAAGCAGAAGGTGCTATAACAAACAATCACTCACCCAGCTTAAATGCGCCCAAACACCATCATCCATCAGGTACTACTTAAAAAAAAAGTGTGTGTGTTACTTCTATGAGAAACTGTAGGTCCTGCCAAGAAAGAATGGAAAATGAGAGAGGATGACAGATACTTTTTTGTGTTGTAGGATTTCCAATAACACTGAAGAGAATGGAAAAGAAGAAAAAGAAAAAGAAGGCAAAGAAAGAGAAATCTCAAAACGGTTCAGTGTAAGTTAGTGTACCAAGACAAGACTTGGAAAAATTTCTTGTTGAAGCACACTTCTTTGCTGAATGTTTTTTCAGTCTTCTTCACTAATTATTATTATTTTTTTAAAAGTGACTCACCTTCAAGTGAAGGAGGGGATGTGGTAAGTTTTTGCCTCACTTCATGATATGTAATCATTTTTTTCCTTGATTCGATCACACTCCACCAATGTTTGTGAAGAAAGATCAGCAAAGTCATTACATATGTTGAATTGTTGAAAACTGAGCAAGTTTCAAGTGATACAACTTTCTGTGGGACAGTTCATTGTTAGAGTCATGGATTATTGTGAATTGTATGTAGAATCTCTTTTTGATTTCCTTTTACAGTCGTCATCATTTGAAGTAGATGAAGAGGGATACAGAATAAGACCTCCTGATTCAGAAAGTATCCTTGTATTATTGACTTCAAGAAAGTAAAGACTTTCATGGGAAGATATGATCATTGCACAATATTTGTATACATATATAAATTTTGAATCTGAAGTATTTCATGCCAGTGTTTAAAATGTACTTTTTTGTGACCTTTTTTCTTCTTAATTCATACCAAGGAGCAACAAATAATGGAATGAAGAGCAGTTGATATCTATCAAAACAATAAAAAACCAAGAGCCACACTTGTTAGCATCTATTACTACTGTGTGCTGTTAGTGAATTTCTATTTCACTATATTCAAATATATGATTTTTTCCCATATTTGTATTTGATCTCTCCTTGATAATGACCTAGGTACCAAATCAGGGGGGAATAGTTCATCTTCTGATTCAGATTCAGACGATGGTAAGTCCTTCACTTAAATGGAGTAACACAAGTGTGCCTTGGTCTGCCTTTTGAAATACTTGTCTGAAATGAAAAATCCCTAGCTGATTATCTAGCAAGGAAAATATTTTTCATCCAATCAATACACATTGAGTCTTGCAAGACCAGATTCAGAACTTTGTGGATTATTGTTATTATTACTGTACATAGAGATATGAAATTGTTGATGTTTTGATTAGAAAACAAGGTAACCATGAACTCTTTCAGTCTACCTTTTGTCCCTGAGAGTGACCAGCATCTAATTTCTCCTTACATTATCATCCCAGAATCATTTATCAGGGTCACAAGAATAAAAGAAATAATCACCCGACTAAAGAAGCTCTTGATTGTCAAGCAAATTCTCCTTGCTAGCACCTTAGGAAATGTATAGAGATAGGAATGGAGAATATGAATACCAATGTAAGGGTGTGAAGGGTTAAGTGTGTCAGAACATGGTTTGAGCTGAGAATATTCAGCCATCAGAATCACTTTTTGATGTAATATTCAGCAATTATTGCTAATTTTTTTATTTGTTTCATAATGGTTGCCCTAACCTATGTTGAACTTATTAAAATAATTTTTCCATTTCATAAAGATGAGCCTCGAAAACTGCAAGTTGTTATAAACCCAGTGGAGGCTGATAAGGTTCCACAGACAGCTTCAGTTGATGAAATAAAGAAAATTACTGGAACACTTAGTCTTTCTTCACCTTCAACAATGGTTAGTTTTCTTTTTTTTCATAATCCTCTGATGGGAAATCTATTGTTCAAGTCGAAAAACAAAAATGCTTTTCCTGATAAAATGAGATTCTTTCCCAATAGCCCATCAAAATTTTTCTTCGTAAGTATTTTCCCATGAGGCACATTTATATTAGTTTACACCTACATGATTGTTTATTTTTCTTTTTGTTTCTCCTTTCAGCGTAAAAGTTTAAGTTCTTCATCAGGTAAGTTGATGATATGTTGTTAAATTTTTTGCTTTGAACATTGGAGACATGGTTTCTTACAAACATGTTTTTTGTCTCTAGGTGAAGGCATGAAAAACAGATCCAGGTCTTCAAGCCATGCTTCAAATATTAAATCGTGAGAAGATTATGTCTTTCCTTGTATGCAATTACTACAGCTTCCCCCACAGTTAGGGTTATTGAAATTTCCATGTACATGACCAAACTTAACTTTTGGCACCATGTTTTATTGTTAATTGGTTTTCCCAAGCCACATTAATTTGTTGTTCATTGTATCATTATGCCATATTATATACCATATCAAATTTTGCACACTTATCCAATGTCTTGCTTTTCCAACAGGTCACGTTCAAGTGATGATTTGCTTGACATAGATTTTAGTCAAACAAGTTTTGCTAGTAGTGATTCTATGACATCTGGATCACAAAGAAATTCACTTCAACTCTCCCAAAATGGCACTTCAAGTATAAGTGACCCAGAACCCAACACACAAATTTCTGGAGACTTAAGATCATTAGCTGGGGCTTTGCCGTCATCTACAAGCTTAGGTATCACTATTTGCAAGTTTTACATGTTGTGTTGTATACTTAAAAGGTGGCTTTGAACAAATTGTTTTTCTTCCAACAAAGTTTATAAGGATCTCATGGCGAATAAAGCAAGGTAAACATTGCCAATGACTATAAAAGCTTCAGGTGCAAACAAGTTATTGTGTGACAACATCCCTGACTCATCAGGTCAATCGGTCAGATTTTTTTAAGAAAACCTGGCTTTCTAGAAAAGGTCTTTAGTGAAAAAACAACTCTCTTTATTTCCAACAAAGTTTATAAGGATCTCATGGCGAATAAAGCAAGGTAAACATCACCAATGACTATAAAAGCTTTAGACATGAACAAATTATTGTCTGACAACAACACTCTTAAGACTCATCATGTCAATTGGTCAGATTTTTCAAAGAAATTTTGGCTTTCTAGAAAAGATCTTTTGTAAAGAAACAATTATTTTTAATGTGAATCTCAAAAAAAGCTTGGGTCATTGGCAACCAACACTTTACAGTGTTGTTGTCACACAATAACTTGTTTGTGTTTAAAGCTTTTTTGGTCATTGGTGTTGTTTACCTTGCTTTATTCATCTAGAGATCCTTATACCTTTGTTGGATGTAAAAAATAATTTTTTTTACTAAAGATCTTGTCTAGAAAGCCAAGTGTTTTTTTTTTAAATCTAACCGCTTATTCCCTTTGAGATCTTTATAAACTTTGTTGGAAATTAAAAGAATTATTTTTACGAAAAAAAAATCTGATAGATTGACATGATGAGTTTTTACAGTGATGTTGTTACCCAATAACTCGTTCACGTTTGAAGCTTTTATAGTCATTGGCGATGCTTACCTTGCTTTATTTGCATTGAGATCCTTATAAATGTTGTTGGAAGAAAAAAAAATTTTTTTTGCTTAAGATCTTTTAGTTTTCTATATGTTTAACTTCTAATAAGTTGTACCGGATTGAAGACCAACTCGCTAACGTCTCTATTTGATTTGATTTTTGGCGAGTTGAATTGTCAGTGACTTGACCATAATTCCTTAGAGTGACTGGCTTCTAATGCCTCACCCATACAGTATCACCTTTGAATCAACTGCTGCTTAATTACTACTAAATATATTATTTTGATAATATTTTACTATGACTAACTCAAACTGTGAGTGGAGTTAAACTGCATGCCACTATCATAACAGAGATGGATGTTCTCCAGTCTAATTCACTGAATGATCATTTCCAATGTAGATTCCAGTGAAAATACAGAAGCAGAATATTGTGATATTCCTCCCCTGCTGCCTGCCAAAAAGGGAAGCATAGTTCAGGAAGAATCTTCCGAACCTCCTCCTCCCTTACCAGCCAAGAAGGGGGCAGGTACAGTTAACAAAGTAGCAGAAAATGACTCGTCAGTTGCTGGAGGTATGAAGTTTGATTTAAAAAGTCTAGGAAAGGACTAATTGTGGTCATTCATGCAATTTGAGCATGTATATACAAAGCAAGTTAAAATCAAATGTTTCTCAACAGTGTCAGAGACAAGTCCAAGTGATACAGGAATCATGTTTCCAACAGGATCTACTTCAGCAAGTGACAGCAGTAATTCTTTGCTTCTCCTCAAGCCACCTCCAGGAACAGAACTCCCTCGTTCTGCATCTGTTGGTAGTGCAGTACCAAGACCAAGACCACAGGTAGGTATTTGATGAAAAAAAAAAAGGTTTTTGTGGGTTTGGTGGGAGAAATATGATTAAGAGTGGCCTTTTTTAACTTTTTTGTTGCAAATTTTTTTTTCTTTTTTTTTTTTTTTTCTAGCCACGGTCTTCTGGTTCATTGTTGTTTCCTCCTGGTCAGACAAACAAGCCACCTTCATCAACATCATCATCGTCTACAACATCATATTCAGCTGAGCTGTTCAGCTGCCTGGCTGACTTTACACCAGTAACTACTAGCAGCACAGAACCTTCTGATTCACAAAACAGTTCCCTCCCTGGTGAACATGGCAATCCTAATAGCCCTTCAAAACAACCTGTTGTAAGTTACATGGGTTCAACATCAAGTACTGGCCAACAGGCACTCAACAGAGCTACAACATCATCTTCTCTTGGAAGCTCACAAGAAAATGTTCCTGCCCTAGTGAGGTCCAAAACAGTTGGAGGACTCCCCACCATGTCGAGTGTGGTGTTTGCCAAAGGGGCAGCTAGTACTGTCCTAGGTAAAAAGGATGATAGTCTTCCTATTGCAGTGGCATTTATTGAGTCTGTGAATGCATTCTTTAGAGGAAGTGATCAGAGCAAGTGAGAACTTTATTTGTTTATTTTCTTTTCTTATTGTTTATATGTTATGTCAAATGCAGTTTCATGGGTTTTGATAAGCAATGTAGTAGCAAGGGGACAAATTAACATAACAGAAAGGATACTATATGTAAATTCTTAATTTCTTAATTAAAAAGGGTTCAGGTCATCGAAATGTAGCCATAGAATTCTGTTGTAGCTCAGGAATTCTCTGACTTCTCTGGCACCAAATGAACAACCTGCTTTTCCAATTATAGGCTCCACTTTCAACGAAATGTTAATTAAGTGAAAAAAATGGACTGAAACTTTTTGATTGTCAATTCAAATGAAACTGATGGAAATTTTCAAAGGAGTTTGTCTGTGGTTTAATTTTGTTTGTCCAATGTTGGTTACACCCTCTTAACTGGTCTGTTTTGAGCATGCACGCTCACTCATTTCAATACTTTTGGATTTGACATCAGATTTTTTTGACACGTTCACTGTCACCATGGGCCTCAATGATTGGGCAGTGGTCCTAGATTAAAATGAAATTCAGGCTAGAATGATTTCAAACTAAGCTGACTTGTGTTTTTTTGTGTAACAATTATGATGGTTAAAAATCATATCCAGGGATGAATTTTGTAAGCTTTGTTATAAAATTCTTAATTTTTGTATTGTCAGGTGTATGGTGAAGGTCACAGGTGATATTACTGTATCATTTCCAGCCAGTGTACTTCCGCTCATTTATGATGTAGAAAATGCTCCAATGCTTAGTTTCCTCATACGTGGAACATCGTGTCTTGAGCAGATCTTACCAAACAAGGCTTTGATTAATAGGTATGTCTGAAACTAAATTTGCAAGGTAAGGATACATTTTTTGGAAAAAAAAAATATTAACCCCAAGCAAAAATTATATTATCTGATAGACTTGAGATATGTGTTGAAAAAGCCAATTGAAAGGAAAGAACTGTCTAAAATTTATTATTATTTGTGTTTTGTATTCAGCAAAGGACAGCTAAGTGGTGGTGATGGTGTCACGTATGATTTTAATATGGCTTCTCTGGCTGATCATCTCAAAAAACAATCTGAACAAGGAGCAAGTACCCATTACAATATTGAAATTATCAAATATGAGGTAGGGATGAACTTTTTTTCGCTATCAACCCTTTACACCCTAACATCAGTTTGCATATTCTCCATTCTGTTCTCTAGAAATTTTCTGAGGTGCTGCTGAGGAGAAAGTGTTTTATGATCAAGAGCTTCTTTAGTTATTGATTGTTTTCTTTATTCTCATGGGTGATATTTTGAGGAGAAATTGGATGCTAGTCTTTCCTAGGGACCAAATGGAAAATAGCTAAATTTCAAAACTGTGACGCTATTAGTTAGTTTTATAAGTAGTGATGTGTGACTTCTATATCCCAAATTTGGAGGTTTAATGCATTGATTCTTTATTTTATGGACAGAACATTGAAGTTATTAATTTGTTCAAATATTCCCTGAATCTCTGATTAATAGTTCATTGCATGTGATAAGAAGCTGATATTTTGGCAAATTCTTTCACTGATAATTCTCTGCATTTGTAAAGTACACAAGTCTCTGTTGGTTATTGTTTGATTCAACTTGTTACTAAGTGTTTGTGTAATTTTTAGGTCAGAACAAATGGCTTTTCAACAACTCCCCTTCAGCTGTGTAGTTACTGGAAATGTGAGGAGGAAGCAACAGATCTAAGGGTTGATTATCGCTATAATCCATCCTGTATGTCAGCTCCTTGTTCAATTAGCAACTTATCTGTGGTGGTACCTATGAATGGTGGAGTTACCATCATGCAATCCAAACCATCGGCTACTTGGTAAGTGATAAGCAAACAATTTTTTTTCCATAAAGGCAGTCTTAATGATCAGGGAGAGAGGGGATAAGAGGAAAGGGAACACCTAGTTGAGGACTCCCTTAGGATCAGGATAGGAGTCCTTTGTTAGGATTTTATGTCCACTGAGACAATGATATAGGAAGATTGTGTTGGGGTCTGAACAAAAGTTTTTGTCTATATTTTAGTGTTTCATGTGGTAGATTTTGTTATTGTCTGTTGTACTTACTAGAAGATAGTTAGTTTAAGTGAATGCCCTTGATGATTGAGTAATGAATTTATTTTAGGTCTGCTGAACACCAAAGAGCATTTTGGAAACTGCAAGAAGTTTCCAACACATCAGAAACTCAAGGTGATCAATCATGAAAAATCCTATTTTAACTAATTATATTTCTTCCAAAAAATAATGGGCTGGTACAAGCCAGTGGCTCAATTCAGCCTTATATTTTGCTTTGATTGATTTTTCTTGTGTTTAACTCTAATATTTTACACAATATTGATTTCAACTTCTGAAAGGTAAATTGCAATTTTTTCAGTTCTAAGTCAATAAGTGCCACACCTGAGTTGCAAAACAAACTTAATAAAGCCAGCAGTAATTTGTTGAGCAAATATGGTACTTTAATTTGACTTTTATTATTATTATTATTATTGTTAGGTACACTGAGAGCAAGGTTTGATTTAACACAAGGTCCAAGTACACCTTCACGAATTGCTGTTCAGTTTACATGCAATGGTGCTACAATTTCTAAGTTGAATTTTGAGTTGAGATGTCAAGAATACAAACTATCTCTTGTTAAAAAGAGGTTTACAACTGGTAGGTTGTAGATTTGTTTTGAGGTTTGTTTTTGAATAGTTTTAATTGTTCACCAATTTCATTGTTTGTCATTCGATACAACTTGCTTTCTTAATTGATAGCAAATTTGCTGACAACTTTTATGTTTTCTTGTTTCAGGTAAATACATAGCAGAGAGCTAGTGGAAGCTGGCTCTGTGCCAAATCAACCAATATTTTAATGATTTAATCAAACACAAATTTAAACAAATATTGTGCAAATGTAAATGAATGAAAGGGAAAGAGAAATCTATAAAATGAGATATAATTAGGGGGTGGAATCAGCAAGTGATTGGTGCTGTAGGTTTCTATTAAACTTCACAGTTCTTATATTATACATTTTGAAAAAAAATTTTGTACTTAGTTTTCAGGGTACAAAAAGTAATTTGTTTATTCGTGATGTTGAGAGAATATTGCAGCAATATCTTTTCTTGGTATATACCTCACAAGCGAACAGTGCTTTTCACGTGGGCTGATTGGCTAGTTAGAAAGTGATTAGCAAGTACTATTCACCTCTCAGCAGCTGAAGAGGCAAAATCATCCATCAAGAGTTAAAGTCTGACCATTTTATACCTTGGTAGAAATAAATTAATTCTTGGGTTTTTGTGTGGTACATACTAAAATCATTATTCACCTCAGTGTTGGCGAAAGTTGTGGATAATTCCTTTGTTTTGTGGCTTGGTAAAGTTTCACATCCATTTTGGTGGGTAATTGTTAACTATTTCTTTACTATCATGGCTTACAATAATTTTTTTTCTGCTCAATTTTTCATCCAACTTGCTTTCCTCTACTATCAATCTCCCATCTCTATTAATGTTAAGTATCATGTAGTATCAGAATGCGAGTACATATTTGTTTTCACTTAGAAATATTGAATTGACCCTTTTAACTTCTAAGATCTGATAGTCAATTCTTTCCTGTAGTTGCCACACATTTCCTCGCAAACTAGTACAAGAATTTGGTGTCTGATCAAGATAACTTTTACCTGATAAGTTTGAGTATTCTCATTTCCTGTTTGCTGGATAATGTATGGATATTACAGGGAGAAGTTACTTGTGAATCACTTCTGGAAGTTAAAGGCTTACTTACTGCTGTAATGAATGAGTTGTGAATCTTGTGGATTAATCTTATATGAGGAAACCAAGTTATTGTTTTTGTTGTATTTTTTCAATCTGATTGACAAGTTTTAAAATACAGTGAAAGTACAGTGGAGAAGTTTTGGGTGCAAACTCAAAAGCAACAGTTTGGACCACAGTCTCTATCTTTTGTGCTAAACATGATGAAATTTAAACAAGCACATTTGCAAGTTATATTTTTTGCTTCCTTTGAAGACGTGCAACTTTTTTTAACTTGAAAATGTTTTGAAGAAGACTTGATCAAGAGTGCACTATATCTAGTTGTCATAGGGTGCTGTAAAAATACCTTTTGGACACATGTAAGGAGCTGATACACCTTAAATCAGTTGAGTATGACTGTTATTGTGAGCAGGTGTGGCATGCTCATCAGGATCGCTAGGTTTGCAACTGCTAAAAAAAAATTGCTTGATTACGGGTATGGCTCATTTGCTTTGTTACTGGCAGCAGCTACTTCTACTTAAATAAGTTTCCTAGCATTTTTTACACTCATGAGGGGCACATAACACAGCCACCGTACATTTTGACAGTTCAAGCAAAGAAAACATGGCCATTTTTGTTTTTGGTGTAATCATTTTGCCTCCCAGTAAATCCTTATCTGACCAAGATTGTGTGCAAAGGTGTCTGGATGTTCACCTTGTTCTTTCCTTTTATAATTTTTATGAAACTTATCTCACATGGTGGTGTTCTTGGAAATGTGATAGGTTTTTGTTCTTATCTAGTGATGTCAAGTGTGCTTTGGAGCATTAAGTGGCTTAGCCATAAAACAAGCAGCATGAGGCTCGGAAATGAAATTTTCAAGTAATTTTACTGTCACCTTTTTTTCCCAGAAAATTCTGTTGGCAATTTACAGTTATTATCATCCAGCCATCTTGTCACTGTCAGTGATATCTTGGGGTAGGGGGGTGGGGGTGGGGGAGAGGGTTGGTATGATTTAATTAGAGTGCAGTCCAATGGAGTACTTGTTATAATCTTAGGTATTTATTGCTGAAGCTATCTGGGTGGAATATCAGCATTACTCAATGGAGCAAATTGGCCATACCTTGGGCCCTGACAATATGTCTGGAGTATCAAGTTTGTTGACTGAGATCACCATGGGAAAATATTTGTTTTAATGAGTTTTTTAACTAGCAATTTTCTTCTCACTATTAGATTTAAAATAATGAACTCAAGGCTGCTAGAGGCTATAATTTTGCATTAAAATGAAATGTCACCTTTTCATATCTACTGTATGAATTTTTTTGAGGCTGCTTTCAAATTTAAGATGAATTTATATTAGGTGTTGTAGTCCATCTTTTCAAACAGATTTGTAAAGTTGGACACTGAAATTTCAGAAGAGGGGACTCAAAAACCTGGGGTGACATAGCAATTATGTTCAGGCTGTCACCGCTATCAAGCCACTTAGTGTTTGTATTACAATTCACACAGGAAATACATTATTGTGATCACGAAAATGTCCAAATATAGTATGATCAGCAAGTAACAGGAAGAAAAAAAAAAAATGAAATGGCTGTATCATTTACTTGTACAGAGACAACACAGTATGTCTATTATAACTTTTTTATTGTGAATAAAGTTAAGTCACTTAAAAAAGACCCAGATTGTTAACTTTAGACTTATTCCACTGTTTTTATAAAACTGTATCCTTGTAAAGTTACAGAAAACATATTCAACTGAAAAAACCGAAATTATTTATCAATGCATGAAGGAACTCAGTTTTTCATTTTTCAAATTTTGTGTCTATGAATGACTAACGTGAATGATGTGGATAATTTTAGGAAATTTTACAAACTATGTAGAGCGAATATATTTACGTAAATCTCATCTAAAAGTGCGATGCTTTTTCTTATGTACAGCTAATTCTTTTCGCAAGTCACGCGGTAAACACTTGAAATCATGATGAACTTTCAGTTACTACTATTGAATAACTACCACTCATTTACATACTGAAAGTACTTTTCCACGAGTTGTCAGTTGTAAAAATAGCTACAATGCTTCTGAAGTAAAACCTATCTGTTTTAAGTTAACTAGAACACGTTTCACTCACAAAGTAAAGAAAAATTGATCAGATCAGATCAGATACATTGCAACACTATACAATAACATAAAAGCCATTTAAACTTTGCGCGCCAAAACGTTGTTTATTTCACCAAGTGAAATGACACCAAAGTTCGAAAATTGGATTTGTTTCTGGTTAATTCAAGTTAAATTGAGTATCAGCAAGTTCTACGAGAGCCATAGCTCCATACCATCTTTCTTTTGCCTCAGCCATTCGCTTTCTTGCTTCAATTCTTGATTTCTTTCTTTCAACAACTTGCTGCCTAGCGATTTCCTTTTCTACCTTCCGCTTCATGACTTTCTCTTGAACCTTTGCAGGATTTCGCTCCTCTTTATCAAGCTCGTAGTTAGACAGCCATTGTAAAACAGCCGCTTTGTATTCGTTAGGCTCGGAATTCTCGTTTTTCAAGATTTCTTTCAGCGGAATATCGGTAAAGATACGCTTCAGGCTTGCATACGGGTGAATACTGCAATGGCGGTTAGCATGTGTAAATCGAGTGGTACAACCTTGAGCGGAACAAGCGAACGGTTTTTCGCCTGTATGTAGCCTTTGATGAGTCTTCAATTGGCCACTTTGGACAAAAGCTTTTCCACAGTTCGGGAAATCACAAACGTAAGGCCTTTCGCCGCTGTGTGTTCTCCTGTGAGCTTGCAGAGACTTTTCGCGCGGGAAAACTCGATGGCACACATCGCAGCGGATCGAAGAATACGAATTCTGGCCTTCCTTCATCAGAATGTTTACTACATCCGCTCTGGGTCTGCCTCTTGGTGGAATAACATTCGGTGAAGTCGGAGAGTAGCTTAGAATGGTTCCAGTTGGAGTTGTTGGAGTTTGTGGAGGAGAAGGCGGCGTGACCTCGTTCGTCGGTGTTGTTGGAGGTGACCAGACAATGACTGAAGTTCTTTGCTTCTGCGGCAAGTTTAATTGTTCAGAAACATCTTCGAGCTTTGGAACAGGCCTGATCATCTGTTTACTCACTGAAAATAGCTTTGATCCCGGTTGAGGGAAGTATATTCCACTTTTCTGAAGGGAAATCGTCAGGAAGTCGGCCATTTTTAAACCAGCGCCGCTCTGCTCGGGTGACTACGGAGGTTTAAACTGATCAAATGAATTTCCCGCCTTCGGTAATGTATTTATCAAGACAATTACAACTGAATAAATTGTAAAATGCCCGCCAAAATTGCGTTTGCTACTGTCCGATAATTTTTTAAAATGTGAAAACCATAAAGTTTTCCTACAAGACTATCAAATTGTGAAACTGCCTTTTGGTAAAAAAATATTGAGAATTCTCTCTATCTTATAGCTTCTTGCAAGTTTTTTCTTGTTAGTGACGTCACGACAATATGAATTTACATAACATTGGGTTCTTGGAACAATAATTTTTTTCGCTACATTTACATAACATTGCCTGATCCTTTTAAGTTCAAATTACTACACGTGGCTTGTTTTTCTCTCTTATATAACAAAGGGGAATTTGACGTTCAAAAAGAAATAAGGACGCCGGAACAACGAAGAAGCGTGCCGAAAGAACAGGCTCGAAGCTGAGAGAAGCTTGTTCCAGCACGCCGCCGAAAAAAAGAAAAACAAACCCTTGTAGACTCATCCGTTTGATACAAGTTTAATGCCATGTGCTTAAAATATCTCAAGCATAGCTAAAGAGTGATTTAAGTTAACCGCAATTAGACGATAGCAGACGGATGAAAGATATATTTCAAATTAACATAACAAATTAAAACGACGTGAACAAAGAAGGCACACTTCACTTCTTTTGGCGCCAAAACATTCAACCGTTCATAAGACTTTCTAAATGATATTACATAGACCACAGTAGTAATCCTCTTTTTTCAGTGGCTTGTGCTCGGAATCAATTTTTTTTCTTTGAAAGCATCGTGTAAGATTTGTGAGTCTTTCCAAGCATAAAAGTGGATTGTAGATCAATATTTTCATCACAATATTTCCCCTTCCCCTTTAATGTGCCAAAATGTAATTTCCATTGAGTGGTGTTTTTTTTGGTCTAACCTTTTTAAAATAATGCGTAAATTTCACCCAGTCACTGCATTGAAGCAGGAAATGGGGTTCTGATAAAGGAATATTTCAGTGATTCCTTCAGATAGGTGAAAGTGCTGTACTCTCTCTTTCAAAATACAATAGAGTGATTGGAACCAGTTGGTCATGGTTGAAAAAATAGCCAAAAATCCCAGCAAGAAGGCCTTATGCACATTTACTTCTGCAAACCCAATTTCACTCACAAGCATCCCTTTCAAGGTGCACACTGGTGAATTTTAGTGACAAAGCATTCTCAAGAAACTGAAATTGAAAGAGAAAATTTGAGTCAAGTCAAGCATTTCTCTTTGTGTCGATTCTTAGAATCTGTTATAGTATCAGTCAAAAGAGAGCTATTAACTTCTTTAGAGGAATTCATTTCTTCAAAAACCAGAAAAGTTTGCCCTCTACTTGTGTTTCTAGGCACAGATACTCATTAAAGTAAATTTCACACTGGACATTTGAAGCCAGAATCAAGAAAATCTGAATGAAATGCACATTTTTCCTATTGGATAGTGATTCAATAGCAAGAATTGTGTGGGACTAACAACCAAGTAGGCAGTGGAACAAGAAGAGGTTGCTTCCCTGGCAGAGAAATATAATAACAAAGTACAACTGTGTGTGATAAATATGTAATGAGTTAATAATGTATAGTATTACTACATGACAGTGTGTCAGTGGGTTGAAGAAAAAAACTTCTTTAGTAACTTAGAATCCTACAAGTAAGTTATGGGAAAGTGGAAACCTAAATTTGTCCTCCCATCTACACTTTTTGCTTTGCTAAACAAAGTCAGTAGCTAACTGGAAATTTTACTCCATATTGACCGTAAAGAAGTGAAAAATATCAACTAAAATATGTTTTAAAATATGTTCATTAGGTGCTATCTCCATGCGGCTTTTGATCTTATAGGGAGTTGTTGCTTTTTGAACAAATGCACCGATAAAAATTATATTTACAAAAGATTGTCATATACTGTCTGCAATACTTGGCTATCAAGGAAAGTTTTCTAACAAGCTGAAAATTTACTCATAAGATCTTGCACTAACAGTCATATTCAACTTTAAATTTAAAGATCTCTTAATCATATATATATATATATATTTTTTTTTTTTTTTTTTGCTGTGTGAGATGAATTCACAGAATTGTGCAATCGTAATGGTCCTAGGGGCAGAACAAAACTAAAAAAGATAACTGGAAAAAACTGAGTCCTTTGTATTGAAATCAGGACCTTTGGCCCAGTTTCTCCCACTGTGAACCAACCATGGCTCACAAATAACTTTTATATAAAATGAAAGCAAAATGCTGCTGGTCACATCTTTGCATTTAAGCTGTGTCAATTTCAATCCATACTCCCACACTTCCAGTGTGATCTACTACTGTTACAATGGTTCTTAACATGATGCTGCATATTTGATGATTTTGTTTCATCCCAGGCCAGGCATTACATAGGCAAGATTGTCCAGCACCTCAGTCTGTTAAAAAAAGTAAAATATTTAAGTTTTGATAATTTTCCAAATAACATTAAATTTTGCAGGGTTACCAGTTTTTTTCATGATAAGATCAGAGCAATATGCAAAAAAGTTTTTTGTTTTGTCACTAAAGCAAATTTGAGTTCCTAAGAGGAATTAAGCCCCAGACCTTCAGATTTCCAGCCCCATTAATCTACCATTGCACTACAGAGAACTTAACAGTAAGCTGGATCTTACTTTATATGTGACAAGGGTCCTGCATACTATTGAGATTGACCCTTTACAACCTGACATCAGTATGAATATTCTCCGTACTGTTCTCCATACATTTCTTAAGGTGCTAACAAGGAGAATTGGTTTAATAATCAAGGTCTTCTTAATTAGAGGTCATTTCCTTTATTCTTGTGATATTAAAGTGTGATTCAAGGTAATAATGTAAGGTGAAATTATATGTAGATGCTTGTCACTCTCAAGAGTCAAAGGATTGACAATGTTGCAAGTGTTGTGTGAATGAAAAAAAAGCTGAGGTTAACCATTTCATTCCTATGATTAAAAAAGTTTATGTTCTCAACCAACAACCTCACAGGTTATTTGTAGCTGGTCATAAAAAACCCCATGAAAATTAGTGTACAGATGTGTGGGGAGAAATATTTCAAAACTCCTGTTAATCCTTTTAACAATACCTGGGTTTTTTTGGAGCAGCCATCCATTTCAGGTATTTGTGATGTTAGGAACAATAAAGGGGATATGGCACAGAGGGCTGAGTCTAATAGCACAGACAAGCTGCCATGAACTTCACCTGGGTCCTTTGGAAGGAAAAAAGGAATTAACAGACAGATAATACCTAATTGTTATCACAAGCATACAATCTTTATAAGTTTCATTTATATAGTTTCATCTTTATTCTTTCCAACTTTTTCACAGAAGTCCACAACTTCCTGCTGGTGTAAGAAGACAGGACAACAATTTCTGGTTACCTGTACTCGTAGACAGGCTCCAACTGTACACAAGGACTCCCCCAAGAGCTGCAAATGGGCTGCCAAATCAATGGGTTCAGCTTGTCCTTCTTTGGGCACAGACACAGGGTTTGGGCTGTTGAGTCCAAGAGATTTCTTGACTTCTTCTGCCTTTTTCCGCCAACACTACAAGGAATTGCAGATGGGCATTGAAAAAAAAAGTATATAAGACTGAAATTACATGTAATATGAGATCCGGGGCTGGTGCACTGTACCAGTACATGTTGAGGGGCTGTTCTGGTGTACCAGTACACGGGGGAATTCCTATTGTTTTCATATCCATACATGGAGTTGTGACGCAGTTCGTTAATGTTTCGTTCCTTGTGTACTGGTACACGAGGACACAACCCATGTTGACTTCAAAGCCACCTTTCACTTTCTCTGGAATTGTGTAAAAGAGAACTTCACTTTGCATCTATTAATTTAATCTCCTGAGGATAATGATACACACAGTCATGTGAAATACAGAATCAACATTACCTACAACTTGAATTTTTTACCTCCTTCTCATCATCCTTGAGGTTGTTCCATGCAATGCCAACTTTCTTGCTGATTTCTGTGAACTCTGAGTAACAGGAAGTGGAAAGTCCTTCTCAATAGTGTGCAAAAACCATAACACTTATTTTATATGAAGTGGCTTCAAGTGCAAAACATGTGCAAACACAACTTTTACACTGGAATTTGATATCATTATACACCCCTATTCTTCTGAGAAAGCTATGTGGTGCTGTAAAGAGTATGACCGTACCTAATCCAGGATTTTCCTCTGCAATTCGCTTCCGCTGTTGCTTGCAGAAGAGCAGATAGGATGTCACTACCTTGGGCTTCTAAAGAGAAATGAAGATAATTTATGATTAAATAACAGTACATATAACATTATGAGTCATAAAACATAAAGTAACATAAAGTGTTACTGTAAATCAAAAGAGCTGGATATAGAACAGTTTTGCATTTATATATACTAGAACAAAGTCAATATCCTTTTTTCAGAGATAACAAAAGGAGGTTACCCCGAGCAAACAGCATGTGCCCATCTTGCTTGCTTGCAGAGCCAGTTCTACAATAAAACTTAAGACTTCTTATCATGATACTGATTTGACCATGTAGTCTGATTATCTGATTGAGGATGGTCCTGAGAAGGACTGTTGTTGTTAGTGACTAAAGTCATCATCAGAGTCAGATGATGACTTCCACTCAGGTTGTCAAACATCAGTCATCACTACCGACAAGACTACCCAAAAGATCAGACAACATACTCAAATGTAACCCCTCCTCCTTAGGTTCAAACCACTCCACAAAGATATTGATTGATACACATAGTATACATTATAAAATGCACATACATGTGTAGCATACATGATAAGCTTAATGAGATGAACCTACCTGTGGTGACTTGATTCTTTTGGCTGAAGTTGAAGCTGATGTTTCTTTCTTACTCTCTGTTTTAGAAGAGCCTTTCTTTTTCTGATGGTCTACTGCCAGTGTTGTTGGTTTAGTGTTCTTCTTTTTCTTCACTTCATCAGACTTACTGCTGGTGGGAATCTTCTCTTTCTTTATGACTAACTTAACATGTTCACTTTCAGTTTGTGATGGTGATGCTAGATGCTTTTCATTCTGGGAACTTGGAAATTTTTGTTTCTTTTTCTTTTTATTGCCTTCCTTTGATTGCTCAGGTAAATTCACTGTATTGCTGCTTTGTTCTAAGGCATTGCTCACCATTTCTACATTACTATTGGAAAGGCCTTTGAATTTGATTGAAATCTTTTTCTTGTTTTTCTCTGAGGCTGGGACTGTTTGACTGCCATCAGGATGTAATTTAGCAGCAGGTTTCTTGTGATGTGATGTTTTCGGTGATCCATCTTTGTGATTTCTAGATGCTTGTTTGTGCTTATGATGATGGTGATGATGATGATGATGTTTCTTATGTTTTGTTCCATCCTCTGATTGAGGAAGCTGTAATTTTAGGATGATATGTTCATGTCCTTTATCTTCACTGTCATGATTACTTTTAACTTTCTCTAGCTCCTCAGACACCGTATCCTTGTGTTTGCTAGCCTTCTGTTTACTACTTTTCATGATCTTTCCCTTTCTTTTCACATTTGATGCACCAGCGTTTAAATCACTTGCTGAATTATCATCACGGGTAACAATATCACTCTGTGAAAATCCTAGTTTGTTTTCTACACCATCCTCTTTCATGACTCCTTTTCCAACACCACTGCCTTTCTTTGTTGACGATTTATCAGCTTGTTTAACTTTAGGTGTGCTTTTAGGTTTGGCTGGCTTTGGAGTCGATGATGTTTCTTCACCAGTACAATGGTCAGATTCAGCTCTCACTTTGAATGCTGTTAATGTTGCCATCTGAACTTCTTCTGATTGCATAATCTTCTTTTTCACAGGTTTACCCTTTCGTTTATTCATCTTTCCTCTATCCTGATCATCTTTAGAATATTCTGACTTCTTTCTTCCCACATACACTTCACCAGATTCTTGAATACTCACACTGATGCCTTTAGACACATCTAATTTATTTGCTGTGCTAAGTGACACTTCACTTTCACGGTTTGGAAACAAGTTTACCTCTTCCTTAGGAGATGATTTTGGTTTATTTAATTGTTGATTGCTGGAACTCCTTCGTCTCTTTTGTTCCTTTCGGTCTACAGTTGTAATTTGGAACTCAGTAAGAGTCTGTGACATACCATTGTCATCCCTGAGTGTATTTGGTGACTGATTTCTATTTTCTTCCATATTCTTGTCATCCTCGTCACCTTCAAGAAGTGAGAAAGTTCTTTTTGGCATGTGACCTCGTGAAGAAATTCTGATTTTTGGAGATGGTTCATCGGAATTTTCTGGTGTGTTCCTTAACAGTTCCTGATCATTTCTTCCCTCTTTGGATTTACTTTTCTTGCTACCTTGAACTTTTGGAGTTCTTGTTCTGCTATTCTCTATCACATCTTGTTTTGTTTCCCTAACATCATCCTTCTCCAATAAATGAAAGCTTTTTTTTGGTAGATGAGCCCTTGAGGAGACCCTCATTTTAGGAGATGTTGATGGTATATGTACTGGCTCAATTGTATCCTCTGGGATCACAGATACCTCTGGTTTCTTCTCCTCCTTCTCTCCCTCTTCAAGCAGAGAGAAGATCCTTTTAGGAACTGGGGTTCTAGAAGATGTCCTGACTTTTGGAGAAAAATCTGCTTGTGTTTCTTTCTTAATCCGTGTCTTTGAAGATCCTGTTTCTTTTTTATCCTTCTGAATATTTTCAGTGAGCTTTGGTGTTCGATCCTCAACCACCTTAACAATAGCATCCTTGAAAACTTCCGTATCTGTTTCGATTTCTTTCAGATAACTTTGATAACTTCGTCTCGTTTCTCTTTTATGGCCCTCGTCAAAAGTGGCTGAAAAACTTATTTTTTTAGGTTTCTTGGCAATCAGAGCGTCGTCTGTGGGCGAAGTTAATTTGGATTTATTGGAAGGCTGGCTGGCTACTGATTGAGTTATTTCAAAGTCACTTGGTTTTGGACTTAAAGTTACGTCAGGACTTCGACTGATAACTGCAGTCTCTTCATCGTCAAATACTTTTGGTTTAGGAGTCCTTGATGACCTTCTAACACCAGTTTCAGTTTCTTCCATCGACAGATTATCCTGTAGCCTTTCGTTCGTTTGAGCATTTTGTTCTTGCGATTTCGATCGCTTCTTTTGCGGGAAGAAAGACGGGGAGAAGTCATCATCTCCAGCTAATTCTCTTCTACGTTTAGTTACCTTTCGATGAGACATCGGATCAAAGGTTTTCCAATCAACTTGATGGGGCAAAATACAGCGTAAACATAAAAAGACAATGGGATCTCTAAACCGCCATGTTTATCCGAGTTGGTCGAGAGGAATCTTGGTCCAACTGAGCCCCAGTGTATGCCGTTCAATCAACATGGCGGCGTTTTGAAACATTTGAACTTCGTTCGTGAGCGAATAAGATTAACCAGGTTTTCAAAGGTAAAATGCACATCTAGCTACCACAAATAGTCTTAATTGGATTTAAAATGAGTTCCTCAGACATAAAAGGTTGGTGAACCTAAAAATACGGAAAGCATGTATTGCAAGTTTTACACCTTGCTGTTCTTTGCTTCTGTGACTATATAAAGTACACCAAAATCAACGGGTATTCTTTACTTCCATCTCCAGATTTAATTGGACGACTGACAAACCAAAACAATGAAAGTCAAAGAACAGGATGCAAGAAATGTGGCTACAGTAAGTTTGAAATCTCAGAGCTTCAATGTGACGTGACTGTACACAAATAAATATCTGATTCAAAAAAATTAAAAGTTAGTTAAGTTTTAGTACAAAACACGCGTAGTTAAACCAGAGGACTTTCGCGTTACGTGCAATGATCATTCACCTCGGCACATTTAGAGCAAATTTATTGACTTTGTGTCATATACTATTCAAGTTTCACCTTTAAATCAAATACGGTTACCAACTAAAAAAGCTCTTGATTGTTAAAAAAATGCTCCTTGTCAGCACCTCAGGAAATGTGTAGAGAATAGTATTGAGAACTTGTATACTGATTTTAGGGTGTAAAGGATTAATTGTTGGTTATGTTTTAACAGGTGGTCACCTAACTTTTCAGTGTCGTAACTTTGTACGCGTTGATCCAAAGAAGGATGTAGTGGTTGATGTCAGTAGTACATCCAGTGAAGAAGAGGATAGCGATAAAGAAATCAGCGTCAGCTCTACAACAACTCCTACTTCATCTGATTCAGATTCAAAAAGAAAAAAGTATCAGAGGAGAAAAACAGTGAAAGAAAGGTTAGATGCTGCAAACTTTTTTAATGATGATGTGTTTTCCACACAAATATTTCTATTTCCTGTTATTTTAAGATCCCAGTCTCTAGAGAGGGCCTTGAAACAGAGAGATGTTCCACGTCAGAGGGCTGCCTCATACTCGCCACCTGCTTTAAAGAGGTATGTGTAGCTGTGTGTTAAACTAGCATGGTCTTGTAATTTAAGTACTACTGGTATCCTTGTTTTAATTGCAAGATTTGAATGATATTTGCAGAAGATTAGCAGTATACAGTGGGAATGTCCTGATGCACCTCCAAAGTGACCACATCATGAGACAAACAATTACATTTCTCTTTTGAAAGTGTTATTAACTGTGATGACTAACCAAAACCTATTTTATGAATTATTTCTCAATGCAGAGCCAAGAGGAGTCATTCAGTAACAACTGATGAAACTGACAAAAGTAAGGAAACTCAGTCAAATTTGAAGTCTCTTATTATTTTGTGACTACAATCTACAAACTTTTAAATTGTTTATTATTTATTTGATATTATTTTCTAAAGTACAATTTATATATGATATGAAAATTACTCCTTTAATCCTTTACACCCATGTATACTGTTTTCTGTTCATTTCTTAACCCTTTAACTCCTAAGAGTGATTAACACGTACTTTCTCCTAATAATATCCATACATTATCTAATAAAGAGGTTATGAGAATACTTAAACTTATCAGGTAGAAGTTATGATCTTGATCTGACACCAAATTCTCACAACTAAGTTACAAAGAAATGTGTAGGAGCCAGAAGGGAGAATTATTATCAATCAGATCTTGGGAGTTAAAAGGTTAAGGTTATGGCAAGGAGGATTTGTTCAACAATCAATATCTTTTTTAATTGATAATCATTCCCTTCTATTCTTGTGAACTTGTAGGAGTGATATTGTTTTTGTGAAATTAGATGCCAGGCTCTCTCAGGTGTCAAAGGGTTAAGATATTCATTGGTAGTTTTTGTTTTTATTGGGAATAATTTGTATTGTTACCAATAAAAAAAATATATTTTCATGCTTATCCTTACATGTTGTAGGTGATGATGATTCTGATAGTCATAAAAGAAAAAGAAAAAAGATTAGCAAACATCAGAAGTGAGTAGGACACAAAATTATCAGGCCCATAATGCAAAATGAGGCAAAATGGATCATTATTTTATTTTCAATGAATCTTGCTGGTTTACCAAACTAAATTCAAAGTATAAAGAGGGTAAGTTTCTAAAGAATCTGTGGTGCTGCATCAGTGGGGGAGTATTTGCAAGATAATTTGATTTTATTAACTTAGTCAATAAATAAATGTAGATTGGCCATTGTAAAGGGCCTCTTTTGCTGAGGTTTGAAGTGTTAGCCCTTTGTTAGAATGAATGACTAATAACTTCAGGTGCTTCTGTCTGTTCTACTAAGTCTGCATGGCAAGAGCACTTGTGTTCCTTCATGTATATTTTATGCTTTTATGCAACCATCTTTTGATAAGTCACAGGATTTCATGGGATTAAAAAAAGAACTTTATTTGAGGGCAGGTATATTTGCACTAATAATTTGAAATGAGAAAGCAGACTAATGCTATTCTTTGTAGACTAAAGGAAAAAAGGGGAAGCATTCAGGTTTTCTGTCTCTCAGCTGTTGATCCCTGTTGTTGCCACAAAAAATAAGGAATGCCTGATCACTACATCACTACTGAAAAATGCTGCTCAAGAGTTGATTTACTTACATGTAATTATACAGCTGCAAGTATTATTTTCAGGAAAGAACAGCCAAGGAGTAAACACAGAAAGAGCCACAAACACAAAGAAAAGAAAAAAAGCAGAAGGAAAAAGAGCAGAAAAAGACACAAGGCAACCTCAGAGTCTGAGTGATGCTCTTCAAGACTATTCAACCCTAATGTTCTTGTGAGTAGATTATGATGCTTGAAACTGAAATGTGGGAAAGATCCATGAGCAAGGGTGGATGTTTAAGCCTTCTGTATCAACTATTGTCACAAGTTTTGAAAGTGCTTCAGTTCTTTACTGGTATTCAAATATTAACAATATTGCTATAATTTGAGTTAAAAGTTCTTTTTCACTTGTTCAACTGTCAAAGTGTAAAACCAAAACCATAGTCATGTGCATGGTTTTGCAAGGACAAGGTAACCCTTTTTTTTTTTTAAACATCAACAATTTGTTTTTATGTAATTCAACTCTCTTCTCTGTCTGTACAAAGGTTCAGCTTATTAGTACAAGAACTATACCACTGATGTTTGGTGTAGTTAGGGGGAAGATGTTCTCACAATGTAGGGGTTGATTGGAAGGAAACAAATTCTTACATGACTGTATTTTTAATGTAACCCTGTAATGAAAACTTTTTAGAAAGAAATTGTAAGAACTCCAAGAGCTTGTTCTTGCTATTTTATTCTGCACTTTGTACACACTCTATACTTGGGCAGCTGTTTTAATTTAGTTAATAGTTTAGTGTTAATAGTGCTGCATGAGATTTATAATTAGATTATGAAACACATAACAAAATACTTGAATACCTAATTGCTTTTACCCATGGTTTTATATGAAAGTAACTGAGTTTACAGTAAGTTTTAATATTAAGATACTGTCAAAGATAGTCCATGATCTTGATAGATAATCCTCACAAAGCTCATTTTCTGAACATCATTTGAAAGATGAAAACCAGACCTAGACTGAACAAATCCTTTTTAAAGGTTAAATATGAAACTTGTATGAAAATATAGCCTTATGTATTATTATTTTCCCTAGTTGCTTCAAGTTACAGTGTTGTAAACCCCAACTAAATGTACAGTTAATGTATTTTTTCAAGAATTAAAAATAAATAACACTAGTATTTTTCACTTATTGAACCCCATTTTGTATCAAGGGTAAAACATTACCCATTGGTAAAATAGCTCTGTCTAGTATATACAAGCCACATAAGGTGAAGGTATTATTCATTGGATCAATGTCAGTATCTGAACAACTGCACACCTATGCATCTCCTAAGCAACACTAACTTTAACCTGTTATCAATTGACTGTTGTTGGGTTAGGGGAGGGGTAGGTGTACAGCCGCTCAGATACTGACATTGATCTATTTATTCCATATTAGTCTTGAAATGCTTTGATTGTGGAATTTCTTGATCTAATTTTTCTCCATGTAATAACTGTACAAGCATGTACCTGTAAAACTGTTTTTGCATGAAATGTAGTATTGAGCCCTTACAACAATTTGACAATCCTTACAGGCAAATTAATAAGGCTAATTGGTGCACAGAAGAATTATTATCTTAAGTCCATCATCATAGAAGCAGGGTTTTCTAGATAAGATTTCCATAGGTTTGAAAACCTAGCCATTGTAGCACCTTCTATGACTCTGTGATCAGCTGACCAGCTTACATTGACTATATGCGCTTTGTAAATATTGTCATCCTTATCAAACTTGGGGACTTCCTATAAAAATTGTTACAAATAACCATGTGAGTAAACAGTAGGGGAAAACAGAGGAGTCCTTAACTAGTGTTTCACTGACAATTTGCAGGGTGTTCATTGACCATTAAGGGATAAAAGAACTCTTTAGCTAGTATGCAGAATTCTCTTACTAAATTTCCATTCCCTGAGCTAGCTCTTTTTCAAATGTGGAGAATATTCTACTTTTACTTTACACTATTCTCCAATACATTTCCTAATGAAAGCATTGTTTTGGAGCACATAAGTTGTTTTGATTATCATGATTACTTTTTCTTGAAAAAGGCAAGGGAGAGGTCAGATGTTGCTTAGACAGCCTTCAGACAAGCTACCTCTTTGTAACATTATGTCCATGATATTGAACCCAGACTTGTTATCTCCTGAAAATTTAAAGAGTTAAATGAGTATGCTAACCTGTATTCTTCCAATAGCACCAATGGCAACCTCAGGAGGCATAATCACTGGCTTTGCATATGTTCCTCCAATCTGGCAAAGACATCATAGACAATTGGATCATGTAACCAAAGATGCAAAGGTTCATATTTCAATTTCTTACAAAGGCTTGGATCCACTAAGCGATGAGCCACTGACTCAGATCTTCACAACAAACTATTTGCTGTGTTGAGTTTGGGTGACCATTGCACAAATTAAATCAGTTTGAATTTGTGCAAAATTGTCCATGTCACTTGAAGCAAATTTTTGCAATCATGACCTCACCTGTGATGTGTTGTCCAACAGGTCTAAACCTTGGCAGAATTTTGGCGTTTAGAAGCCCTCAATGCTCGCCACTTCAAAAATTACAGTCAATGTGAAAATAGCTAATTTAAAATTAAATTGAACTTGTAACTATTCAAAGATGAAGCTTACTGATCCAATGTTTGAGAGGGTAAATGTTCCTCCAATCAAGTCTTCTGGTGTAAGTTTACCAGCCAGTCCAAGCTGATGAAGTCTGTTAAGCTCTATAGTGATATCAAATATTGACTTGTTCTGTACATTTTTCACATTTGGTACCACTAAGCCTTGTTGTGTATCCATGGCAACCCCAATGTTGTGTGAACCCTGACAAATGGGATCAAAATGTAGTATTCATTAACAGGTTGGAGAAAAAATTGTTGAGGAATAAAATTATTATGGAAATTATTGTATTTTGAATAGATGTTAATCATAAGATCGATCATCACATGGTCTACACCCTTTGATTTCTGTTAATCCTCAACTCCCGAGCTCTGATTGTGAATTCTCTCCTTTAGCTGTTACACATTTCCTCATAAATTGGTTATGAGAATTTTGTATTGGATCAAGATAGCAACTTCTACCTGATAAGTTTAAGTATTCTCATTTCCTGTTTTCTGGATAAATTCTGGATATTATAGGGAGAAGTTACATGTCAATCACTTCTGGGAATTTAGAGGGTTAAAATAGTGCATGTGATCTGCCCTGAGTAGTCTGCTTAATTAGGATTGTTACATTAAATGGTTTGAGGTTCTTGGAGGTACTGTTTATGATGTACACTTCCAATTATGATATTTTAATTATCAAGCAACCATAGATCATTTCTTACTCTTTGGAGGAATTATTAAATACCTTAAAAGTGATATTCTCACATGCAGGATCCACTGAGCTGTTTAGTATTGGGAAGTGGAGCAGAGCCATAGAAGTTGCCTTCATAAACATTGGCATAAAGGATAACTTCATCCCTCTGGCCTGAAATGATTCTTTACTGTGATTTCTTACCCTGGACAAAAATATAATAAGAGAACCAATAGCCGAATATATTTCTCACTTACCTCCATATGTAATTGACAGTGTAAAGGGACAGGTAGTTGGAAATTTAACAGAAAAGGAAAGAAGGTATACACAGACCTTGGACAAGTAAAATCATTTGTTACCTCACAAGCTCATTTAGAATTACTTCATCCTTGTATCCAAAATGTGGAATTGTAAGTGATGCTGTCATAGCCTTAGCCATTGCTCTCCTGATTCCTTTGATAGCTTCTGTTCTGTCTTCAAGCACCACCTCTGGTCTTGCAATTTGAGTTAAGGGTGGGGTGGTTGGGGCAGCAACCTCTACTGTGGGGGCAGGGGCTGTGAAGACATTGCATAGAGTGCTCAGACAAACAATTTGTTCCAAAAAAATAAATCTTCTATCCAAAAACTCACCTTCAGTGGGTTTAGCCTTCATTCTCTCAATGTAATTCAACACATCTTCTTTAAGGATTCTGCCATCCCTACCAGTTCCTGGGATGTCACCCAGTTCAATCTGGAAAACAAAATTTTTTGCGAAAATTTCAATTCAGGTCTTGAAAAGCACGTGCTCACCTCACTTACTACCCAGTTAATTCTTAAAACTAGCTGAGGAAAAGTATGTTAAAAAGAAGTTGACAAAACTTTTTAAGGACTACTTGAAATCTATTTACTTCTTCTTACATTATAGTCCATTGCCATTTTGCGTACAGCTGGTGTTGTTAACACTTTCCCATCACTGTTAGTCTGCTTTGTGGTAATCTGAGGGGGAGGGGCTGGCGAAGCTTTTGACTGAGGTGGTGAAGACTGAGGGGAGAGGGGTGGAGGTGGAAGTGGTTGTTCTATAGCACGCGTTGGTTTAGGCTTCTGTTGGGCAGCCATGACATCTTCAGCAGGGCTTGGACCAGCATCAACATCTTAAAATACCAAATATCACAGTTAAGATAAGGATTTAATCTAAAGCTTCATGGAAAGCACTTTGCTAATCCATGGTTATTAATAGTTGAAAAAAAAGGGTCTCTAGCAGTTACTTACTTTCATCTGGACTCACCAATTTGCCAACAAGAATGCACCTATGCACCTATGCACCTACCAACTCCCAGTTGGCTTGTTAGCTCAGTTGGTAGAGCGCTGCACCGGTATCGCAGAGGTCATGGGTTCAAATCCCGTACAGGCCTGAATTTTTTTCAGGCCTTATTTCACTACTGCCTAAGTAGTGCAAATTACTGCGAGGATCACTTTCATTCACTTCTTTATCCGCAGTTCAAATATATGACTTTCATATATTCTTAACCATTTATTCAATCACTTCACGGGTTTATTTAGAACCAACTTCATGACCAGCTCCCAGTTGGCTTGTTAGCTCAGTTGGTAGAGCGCTGCACTGGTATCGCAGAGGTCATGGGTTCAAATCCTGTACAGGCCTGAATTTTTTTCAGGCCTTATTTCACTACTGCCTAAGTAGTGCAAATTACTGCGAGGATCACTTTCATTCACTTCAATGCACCTATTAACTAGTATAGAAATATATTGTCCATTATATTATTGTTCTCTGCATGATTATTTCTTCTCCCTACCCAAATATCAATACTCTCAAAACTGACTGAAAAAATATTCATTTTTTATTTAGTTGGCCATAGATTATCATAAGATTTTAGGATAAAATGCATATGATTTCCAATAAAAACTCACTGGAATCAATATTAGCTTCTGCTTCTATGTCCACCAAGGGTTGTCCAACTCTTGCAATATCATCTACATCATAATACAGTTTCCTGATTGTACCATCAAATCGGCTTGTTATTGTTACTGATGCCTGCAAATGATGAAGAGGATTAGATTTTATTTTTGATAATTTAAGGGAAAATCACCATAGATGATTATAAATGTTATGTAGTCTAACCTTGTCACTCTGTACTTCACAAATACTGTCAAACTGATTCACATGATCACCTGGCTTCACATACCTAATAGAAAAATGACAAAATTAATTTCTTTTAACTCTTTCATCTCCAAGATCTCTTTTATTGGTGATTCTTCTCACTGGCTGCTATACATTGCTTGTAATTTTAGTTCTGATAATTCAGTATTAGGTCAAATAATATTGATATCTGCATTATTTAAGTTAATATATATCATTATTAAATGATAATTGACTGATTGATATCCTTCTACATTCTCATTACTTGTGTGTGTGATGTTATATTTAATTGTACGGAGAAAGTATGTCTTGGTCCCTACTGGGAGTGAAAGGGATAATGATATAGGTATCATATAAAACTTACCACTCTTTGATTGTAACCTCTGCAATTCCTTCCCCAATGTCGGATAATTTAAAAGGAAGGACTTCTCCATTCACACCTGATTAAATTATTATTATTTTTTTTACTAAAGAACAATTTGAATGGTAGACTGTATTGTTTTAATGGCATAAAAAAACTAGTAGCTAATTTAAAGAATACTTTTAAAATCAATACTATCACATCTGTCACACCCCTGACACACCCCCATAACGCCCATCATCGGAAGTTTTCGTAAATTATTCAGTGTACTTTTCCAATCGAAGGTTCGCTTCATAACGATCATCAATTACTTCAGAGAGGCAGTAAATCAGGGTGAATCGTCCTAATCTTTCACAAGATCTCTGAAAAATTCAACAAATAGAATAACTAACACCTAATTTGATGTACCCATCATGTACCTGACGTTGTTCGTAGAAATCGTAAACCACGCGGTTGTTTTCCAAACTCCTGTAAATTAAAAAATCATTATGTGAGTAATCCCTTAAATTGAGGCAAGAAAAGTAAGATCATCTGCAGAAATTTGTTGAAGATCACTGAACTAACCTTGCTAAAATTTGAATTTCCAATCGTCACACATGAACAGATCGGGCGTTTTCCTTTGACAATTGGTCGGTTCTGGATTTAGAAGAATTTATTGTAGAAGGAATGATAATAGAAATTCAATTAACATAAATGATGCACTCACCTGATGGCAAAAAATACGAAGATTTCTCCTTAGGGCCAAGTTTCGTAACACAGACAATTTGGACGCCATCATGAAATATAAACACGTGGAGCAATACATGCGCCTGCTTGCAGAGGCATATCCGCTGATTTGTTTCGTTTCTGGAAGAGGATTTCATAAACAGGTTTTAAGGAAGAAGTTGTCTGCAACTAAATTTCAAATTTTACAAAAATGAGCAACATATATATCCAAGAGCCTCCAACAAATGGAAAGGTGAGAAATAGTCATACTTGGCTGGGAAAAATTTCCGGCAGAATTATGAGAAAATTGTCGGAAACGAGGCAGTTGTTGTAAAAGTATGGCGCGCAGATTTGAACATTTCAAGTCAACAAACTGTCCAAGTAGTAGATCTTTTAGAGTTATCGTCGTCTCGCAACAGCTGGCTTGAGTAACGAAATGTGTATCGACATGCTGTATCATTGTTTGCGTGACTTAGCGTAAAGAAATCAACACTTGGGATAAAATACTGAAACAGGGCCAGTTATTTACATCTACTCACTCTTGATCAAAATTTCAGTTCTCTCGACTGGCTGCCATTCATTCAAGCTTATGAATAATTGTGATAAATTAATACGATATATCCTGCTTGCAATCTCGCTGTTCAAAATTTTGGTGAAGTGGTGAAAAGTAATTGAGATTACCATCTTATGATTTAAATAGTTTTTATTAAATAATTATTCCAAATTCTTGTTTGTTATACCATTTGAAATAATTTTCTTTAAAGTTGTTTAAGAGGGTTTTAAAATAAAAGTTATAAAAAATTCTTTTGCAACCATTACAGCTTTTCACAACTACCATTTACAGCTATTTTCACTTAATCACAACAGGTTCTTCTCATTACTTCATCTGGAGAAATAGAGATTGAGTTGTGGTCAAAAGAAGCTCCCAAAACCTGCAGGAATTTTGTTCAGCTCTGTCTGGAGGGATATTATGATGGCACTATTTTCCACAGAATTGTCAAAGGTAAACATTGATTAAGTGACATCCACAAAATATGATGTGTTACACCAAAAAAATATAGTTTTAATTTCCCCAGTGAACTCATAGAAGGAGATGATAGTGTATGATTGTGTCCAGATCATTCATGATTGTGTCCGTGGTTGATAGAAGGGTCCATGTCTACTTAAGGTTCTTATAATTTAGAAGCCAGGAACTATATATTAGTATTAGGATGCAAAATTCTAATACACCTGGTCCAGCCTGTTTCAGAATTGGTCATTAAGGCACTAGTGATACCTATCCTCGAGTATGCCTGCCCAGTCTGGAATCCTCATCTGGTGAAACACACCAAGGCATTCGAAGCAATTCAGAGAAGAGTGTCCCGACTAATATGTGGCCCAGACAAAGAATATCCTGAAAGACTTCTAGAGTTAAAATGGGACTCTTTAGAACTGAGACGGCAATACCTTAGCCTAGTTCAAATGTATAAGATTATATTTGGTTACTGTGATATCAATTGCCATCATTACTTTGATATTATTGGAATAACTCGAAGTAGAAGTAAGCATGAGTATAAAATAAGGCCTAAAGTTGCTCGTAAAAATTGTTTTAAATATTCTTTTTTTAATACAAGTCATATATTAACAATTGGAACTGTTTGCCTTCTAAAGTAATGTCAGCCCCAAGCCTTCAGTCTTTTAAAGTTTCACTAATTAAGTACCTCCGCTCATAATTACCCCAAATACCAATTGGCTTTTTTTTTTTGTTATAGTTTTTTTTTTGTTTTTTTTTTGGAGGATATGTCTTAGCATGGGAATTTAGTTTCCCCCTACTACTGTCCTGTCAACCATTTTTGTACCTTTATTCGATGTATGGTTACGAACTGTGATTAAAGATTAATATTAAAGATTAAGGAGTTTGCTTCATGTTATTACCCGCTTGTCTGGCAATTGTTGATGAACCCATCTAAGTTGTCAATGACATTGTCATAGTTGTTGGGGATCTTGCAGTGGTTATCAGCAAACTTGCTTAAGTTGTTAATGAACTTATCCAAGTTCTTGCTGAACTCACCCAAGTTGTTGGGGACTGATTTCAGTTGTCAGCAAACTTATCCAAGCTGTTAGCAAACTCATTCACGTTTTTCCTGTAGGTTTCTGTGTGCAGGGAGGAGACCCAACAGGAACAGGGATGGGTAAGTTATATGCTGTGGCCAGTTGATAAATATGGTCTTGTACTTGGTTGATTCTTTAAAATAAATTTTCTATTCAATGTGGTGTTTCATGTTTTCTCAGATACCTGTGAAAAGGTTGCATTTCTCTTCTTCTTTTTTATTTTTTTTGTTCTTGTCTCAGGGGGAGAATCAATTTATGGAAGACCTTTCAAGGTAATTATTGAACTTGATTTTGGTTGATGTGATCCATTTTTGTAAATAGAATGAGCTTCAGAATAATGACTTTAAAAATGTTTAAACTTGTATTTAAAATTTTTCAGTGACTTGTTTTAAGGTACTCTTTGCTCTCGTAGGATGAATTTCATCAAAGGCTTCGCTTTGTGCGCAGAGGGCTGGTTGCAATGGCCAATGCTGGACCCAATGATAATCAAAGTCAGTTCTTTTTCACTCTTGGAGCAACACATGAATTGAATGGCAAACACACCATATTTGGCAAGGTATAAATTTTAAAAAATTGTCTTTTGTTGGGGTGATGCAATTACTGGTGATGACTATAGAAAAAACACACAATGCAAAATACACCTGTGCCAAATACACTGAGCAAAGTGAAACAAACAAAATGCAATTCAGGACTAGAGTGGATGCTAAACTGAGAGTTGCTCAGAAAACTCCAGGTGGGACTACCCAAAAGAATACTGCAATTAGTTAGAGAAGCATTCAAAGCCAGGACCTCTGGATTTCAAGGGTTACACCATTTTTCAATTTGTATCTAATTATGTATATAACTTGTATAAATAGTATCTAGTGCAGTCTAGCTCTATCCTTGCTGATGGATGTGTTTATCATGCAATGCTCTTTTGATTGAGCACCCTCAAAACCAAACCAAAATAATCTCAAGGATGAATCAGCACAAAGTGCAATATCATAATGCATGAAGCCAATGAAAGGCCAGTGTAACAGAAAGGAAAACTATATTTAATTTTCATGTTTTACTGTAACAAATCTGGATAAAGTTTGTCACCTCTGTTTGTAGGTTGCAGGAGACACCATTTACAACATGATTAAGATGGAAGATTGTGAAGTTGACAGTAATGACAGACCTCTTTTCCCTCCTAAGATAAAGAAAACAGAGGTTCGATGAAATGATTGATTTATACTTCCTTAAACCCTTTAATTCCTAAGAGTGACTAAGACAGAATGTCTCCTTACAATTTCGATACAATAAAGAAAGTTATTAATTAGGGGATTACTAGTTGATCTAATACCAAATTCTCAGAACTAATATTATAAGAATTGTTTGCAGAGTGAAAGGTTAATTAAATATTGGTGTAATAGTTACAGTCTGTAATCATTTTTTCCTCTCATGAAGTTAACTCATCTTCTGTACTATAGACCTGGAAGTCTTACTTAAAATTATTTATCATGGGTCAGTGAGGTATTCTAATATCATATAAGGGAAAAAAAGTTCAAATAATGGATCAGTGAAGGAAATAATGGTTTAGATTCAGTAATTACTACTTATCAATAGTGAAACAAAAATTCCTCATTTTCAGGTTTTATATAATCCTTTTGATGACATAGTTCCAAGGCAGAGAAAAGAGGAGGTGAAAACAAAACCTGAGGAAGAAAAAAAGAAAAAAGTCAAAGGAACAAAGTAGGTGCCACTGCAGCTTTTCTCTTCTTGTTCTTTTTATGTGTTAATATATATTTACATGTAGTATTTTTTAAATGCCTCAACATAGACCAAACTAATAGACTGAACCCAAGTTTTTGAATCAGTTAGTATTACATCTTACATATAATTGCCTTTGATAATCAGTAAGAGAGATTTAGAACTAATTAAAAAGAGATTGCTTTTAGGTAATGTTGTGGTAACATCAAAATATGATATTTTGTCACCACAGGTTTTGTTTACTTCAAATTTGATTTCTTGTAGAAACTTTAGCTTATTGTCATTCGGGGAAGAGGCAGAAGAAGATGAATCAACAGTAGCTTCAGTTTCAAAGGTCAGATTATAATAGTTATTTTATTAAATTGTTACCAGAATTCCTCTCATTAGTATGGATTAGTACTTTACACCCTAACAACAGAATGCATATTCTCCATAGTGTTCTCTATACATTTCTGCTGAAATTTCTGAGGTAGCTCTTCAGAGCAAAGAAACTCAAAAGGCATATGAAGTGCTAATACAGGGATTTCAATAACTGTTTCCATAAGTGACTGCTAATAGTGTACTAGGTGGCTGTGCCCCAGAAAAAGGGCTGTAAGGTAACACCCAAACATGAACCTACTTGCAGGATATACAGACAGTGGTGAGAGGTCCTACAAGTGGTGATAAACCACTGGTAACTTGCTTTTATTGAAACTCCCAGCTAAGGGGCAGAAATGGGATTATCAAAATTCCCCATGGTATATGTTTACTGCAAGATTATCAATTGTAGTAGGGGGTTTCACTTGCCAAATGACGTAGCACTGGTTTCTATAAAAACTCACAACTTTGAGGAGGGAGTCCATCTTATCCATTGGTTTGCTTCCTCCGAAGTTGATTATTATTACAACTGATTTGAATTTACTTTCTTTTTTCTATTATTTCAGACATTAAAGATGAAAAGCAGTCATGATTTGTTGAATGATCCAAAACTGAGTAAACAACCTGCTGTTGAAAATACAATTTCTTCAGTTAAGGTATCATTGATATATGTCGGCAATTGTCCTGCAATTTTAGAGGAGAATTAATAATTGACACTTGAAAGTGTTACATGTATTTATTCTGCTCTTCACACCATGTCTGGCAATTTTGTTGTTTGCATGTTAGCAGTCACCTTGAATCAACCCATGTCCAAAATGCTGTAAAGCTCTTACTCTGACAAGGGGCTGACATTCGAAACATCAGCTATAGAAACTCTGTATGGTGGCCAAATTACATTGATAAAACCAAATTATCTCATATTACCCTCCCACCACCACAGCACCACAGTTTCTCTAAAAGCTTACCCCCTTTATTCATGTCCAAAATTCTCCACCCACCACATGCTACTCACCCTCTGGGGGATTCTACTTTCCTATTACTTGTTATAGAACTCATTGTTGTTTTGTGGTCTTCTTGAACTTTTGAGTGACCTGATCTTTCTGAAGGAAAGTAGAATGATTTTTCAAAAGATGCAAAGGTGATTATTTAAGAAATTCCCCACTAATTAATTACAGAAATTCTTAATTAATGAACAAGCATCCCGACTTTTTTAGAAAAAGGAGAAATCCAAGAGTAAAGGCCTAGATGATGACAGTGATGAGGAGGTATGTATTTTAGGTTTGTTTGTTCTGTATAACTCATTTTAAACACTTTGTAGAATAGATAGTCACTGGACAATTTATCCTCCTAATCAAATCTCTGAACAATGTCAGTATCTAAGCAACTGTGCACCTACCCCTCCCCTAACCCAACAAGAGTCAACTGATAACAAGGTAGGGGTAATGTTGGGTTGGGGAGGGGTAGGTGCACATTTGTTAAGGTACTGACATTGATCCCAAATCTTCTTGTCGTTCTGATATACGGTACACTCTGTTAACCATTTTGTTATTACTGTTGCCTAATTAATTGTTGGTATTCATTTTCAATTCAAGACCCCTAGGAGTGACGTCCTCTTTTTTTTTTCCCTTCAGTGAACATATTTTGACTTATTTTGGCTGTTGACTTGTTCAACAGCACTTCATTCCAGCAGTGAAAGATTGAGGGGGATGATTGAATCATTTTTAATATGATTGTTTATGCCTATAGAATACCGATGGACGGGATTTTGACGCAGATATGCGAGACAAGGTGCGAAATAAACTGAAGAAAAGGAAAGCAGAGGAAGATGAGGATGATAGTGATAGAATGAAAACAAAAGAACGATTAGAAACCAGGTTAGTAAACAAAAAGGGTCGTCACTACTTGACTCTGGGCTCTTTTATAGGCAAATGAAAAAATACTGAGTCTGACATGAAACAGCTGCCCAGAATTATTGACACTTTAACCCCTAAGAGTGACTGGCATCTTATTTCTCCTTACAAGAATACCCCTGATTAAATCATTAAGTTCGTGAGAATAAGGGAAATGATCATCTACAAAATTCTCAGAGCTAGACCCCTTGCAGACCTGATGGGTTCGCGTAGCTCAAGGCTTCATAATTTCCCGCAAGTGAAGGAACCTTTGTGCCCGAGCCCTTATAATGAGGCCATTTAGTGTTAACAACTGAGTTGAAAACGTAAATTGACCACCGTAAAGAGTTTAAAGGCTGCTCTTGTAATGAGGGCCTCCCTGTAGGTGATGCCCATAGTTATTAAGCATGTTGAATAGTTCGGTGGCTGAAAAATGCCCATTATTCCTGCCTCTAACTAGCGTCACACGTTTTCTTCTTTTGCGCACAAGATGCGAGCGCGAAACGAGTATTATGCTCAAGGGCAGGAACGAACACAAAACAATAGCTATACTTTTTGCGTTCTTTTAACTCAGTCTTGCTAGCAAAGAAGAAGAGGAACCGCAATCCAAGATTTCTTCCTCCCGTGCTGAATATAAAAGACTGAAGCGAGAACTGATGGAGTCAAAAACTGAGAAAACTGAAAAAGAAGAAAGTTCCATAGGTATGAACACTTGTATGAGCATTTGCAAATTTTCTGAAGACGATTGGCAATTTTCTTCTGGCTCGCACGTAGCCAGTGCCAGTCCAGGCGGGCAAAAAAAATTCATAATTAAAGATAAAAAAAAAAAAACAAAAAACGGTATACTTGACGATCAGACATAACGAAAAGGGAAAAATGACATTGAGATAGTCTATAAGATAGAAAAGGAGGGAAAGAATGAGAGCAGATTTTACGTCAAATTAAGACCATTCGAAGATATTTTTTTTTCTTTTACCTCATTGTTTCTTCGCGAAAATAAACCTCGGGATTTCTACCAGATTTCTGCGTTTAGAGAATAAAGTCTGTCGTGGTTGTTCTCTTATCGGCTTCCTTCTTAAGTAGCGGCTCTTCTTACGGCCCCTATTTCGGAAAGATACGAAGATACAGACATACCAAAAAAATTAAAGAAAAACTTTACGTTAAACATTTTACAAGCTGCCACTTAGCATCAATAGACTCACTTCTTCTGCTCAAGCCAACTCAAATTTAAACATATGCCAGTCTCCGAAATGTTAATACTCATAGTACGGTGTACAATCGGCTTCTTGATTTAACTCTGTTATAAAGCACAAGACAGTGAATTCACGCGATGAAATTTAAGAAGGCGTAAGGAGAAGTCTGAAATATAAAGATTCTTTATTACCCTCGAATAAAGCTTCTCTCGGGTCAATTCTCCTTTTAGAAATAGTCAAGCACTGGTGGTTCAGTGGTAGAATTCTCGCCTGCCACGCGGGAGGCCCGGGTTCGATTCCCGGCCAGTGCAGCGCTGTAATTTTGTTTTTTAAAATTTATTATTTTTTTTATAGCTTTGCTATTTTAATGAGTTTCTTTACAAAGCTCGTTTACAGATGGAGAAGGCATGCTTGTGAAAACATCCATCCTATGAAAATGTCAAAACGGGTCAAAGAATCAGAATAAATTACACCTATGTTGTTAGAGGGGGGACTTTTACGCCTCATTAAGCGTAAAATTAACGAGCCCCTATAAAATGATTTTTTTGTCATTTTAATTTTGATTTTTGATAGAGACCAAAGAATCCGATGTCCTGGCCGCTTTCCATGCTGAGCAAAAAACGTATCTTGAAAAAAAGAAAACGAGCCAGAAAAGAAAAGGAGAAGGAAGAGATGAACAGGTATTATATCACGAAATGAATACACAACGAAGCCAACAGCACTGATAATAAATCAATAGTTTATTTTGGCTAACTGAGCACAATCACCACTAGGTTCAGAGGTTTCAATAGAGGCTGGTGTCCAGCGGTCTACCGCCACCTACAGGGGTAGTAGTACCCCTACAAGACTCTTATCGCCGTCTGTTGAGCCTGCGAGCAGGCTCTCGTGTTTTGGGTTTCGCCTTACAGCCCTTTTTCCGAACACAGCCTCCTATTAAACCGACGGCATCCGCCTATGGAAAAAGTTATTTTAACCTCCTGCAAGTTTCGCACTATCATCATTTGTCACTCGCTTTCGTCTTTCGTTAGTGTTTGCGTTAGTGTTAATAAAAGCGGCTGTTGGTAGTCTTAATTATTGGCTTTTTTAGACTTGTCCGATGACACCGATAATTTAGTTGTTTACTCCCATAAAGGCTGAAACTGGCTTAAGCAAATCCTTGTTGTATAGGAGCTGTGTTCTATTTGGTCCATCTTGAAAAATGTAGCCTAAATGTGTCAATGTTGTCATCCGTATTCATCTCTTCCTTCCGTAACAATTCTTGTTTCTTCATGGTGCTTTACTTCTTCAATTGTGTCCTTCTGTCTCTGCGAACCAATATTTTGGGGTTTTGTTCGAGTTGAAGGTAGTTTTACATAACTCCTTTAATTAAGGTTCTCTCTATTTTCCCTTCATACTCTAACATCAGCATTCATTTTCTCCGCACTGTTCTCTCTACAATTCCTATGATACTATCAAGGAGAACTGATTTGTTTAGCAGTCAGGGGTGTCTTAAATTTCTGATCATCTCCTTTATTCTCGTGACCTTGACACTGGATTCAAGGGTGACACTGTAAGGAGAATTTAGAAGCCGGTCACTCTTTGGGGATAGGCTTAACTGTTACCGACATATTTCCAAATGTGATAAGACGAGTGTAACTATTTTTCTTTATTTGCAGACCCTCTCTCTTTTGGCGTCATTTGCATCCAAACTTAATAATGTTGAAGGAGAACAAGAGAGAGAGGAAAACGAAGGAAAAGACATTGAAAAAGACGAAGAAAACCAAGATGATGACACTGGGTGGTAAGAGAACAAAAACACAAAACAAAACCAAAGAAGTCAACAACATAATACTTTGATTTGATCAATTGAGTTAATGATATAAATTGGCCACCAAAGAGAGTTTCTGAAGCTGACATTTCGAGCGTTAGCTGTTCGTTATAGTGAAAGGCTAACGTTCTGACTAAGGGTTCTATAACGCTCTTAACGTTAGCTTTAGAAACTCTCATCCCGTGTCAGGATCTCTCCCATGTCAGTATCTGAACAAATGCACACCTACCCCACCCCTTACCAAACATTAACCCTAACTTGTTATCAGTTGACTATTGTTGGGTTAGGGGAGGGGAGGGGAGGGGAGGGGAGGGCGGGTGTGCAGTTGATTGGATATTCACATTGATCCATCATCTTTAACATGAGTTTGATTGGTGCCTTTGGTGTATTTTTCTAGGATGTTTCACTCGTTGAAGTGCGAAGCTGAGAGCAAACGAGCTCGGGATGCTTACATTGAAAACGAAGATACATATGAAATATTTGATCCACGAAATCCCATCAACAAAAGACGAAGAGAAGCGAGTAAAAAGGCAATGAAAGAGAAACGAAGGTAGCACCTTTAGAAAACCTCCTTGGACTACTTGTAAGTAAAACATTCCACGGGACAAGCGCCGGTTTTTGGTGATCCTTGTACCAATCAAAAACTGCCAAGCTTTCTCAGACATAACGCCGGTTTCGGACAATATCATTGGCTCAAGGTTACAACCAAAGAAGGCCTTTGTTCTTCAGTAGATGAAGAATGTTTCTTTTTGTTGGTGATGTTCAAATCACACGAGAGTGGCGAGTTGCAGCTTTTAAGAATAACTGCTCTGATTTATGACAGCGGTGGTCAAGATCGGCTGAAAATTGATTAATTTATGCTGAGAGATAAATAGTTTTCATGACAGTTTTGAATGGAGAACAATCGATGAAGAAATATCCACTGTGGAGAACTCATAAACGGTCGTCTATTATATCACTGAATTCCAAGTTTCTCAATTCTTTAGGCTCCACAGTTTACATATGATATAACCTCATATATAACCTATACATTGTCTTGCGACAACTATTGAAATGTATTAAAAGTCTTACTAATCATTTCATTAATTTTCATGACCTTAACTAGTGATCCTGTGCTAATATTTTAGGAGAAATTTGATTCTGATCATTCTTAGGACGTAAGAGCTTCTTTCCTCTTTCAAATATTGTGAAATATGGTTGAAGCTAAGCTAAAACGAAGTTTAACAACCATCTCGTGTATTTTTACTTTGAGTTAAGGTTAAAGTAATAAACAGCCAATAACGAACGGCTTACCCTCAAACAATGAGATTTAATACGAAGCAGATTAAGAACAGAGTTCGTCAAAACCTTTGACTGCGAAGGACGTGATTATTTTCTAGTCCTTGGTCTGCAAGTGACTTGTTGAGACCAAGGGAACTCGTGACTTGTTCAGACCAATAGCGTGCAAGCGAAAATATTAGATGGAATATAAGATTTGGTTTTTTTTTTAAGTTTGATACATTTCTAAAATAAATAAATAAAAAATGCTTTGGTGTAGAGCAGTTTTTCACGGCAAATCTGTCCCGCAAACTCCATTAGTGTTTATCTCTGCTAGCCGTTAGTCTCATTAGCGCTATAATCGGCAATTTCCTCATAGGTTAAGTTCATAATAATTGATTTTACATCCTTCTGCTCAAGATGTGCATGTGTGGGCGAGTTAATTAGTTAAGCGGAAAGTGCCCGCAATATCCCTGCCAAAAGTCTTCTCAAATGAAGGCTATCGTTTGGATAAAGTTTTAGTTGACATGCTGGAAATAGTTGTTGTTCATACCTAGAGCTGTGAATTGGGCCATGAATATCTTTTTGATAGAGACTTTTGAGACCCAAAAATGTTTTTTTT
This sequence comes from Pocillopora damicornis, assembly GCF_964200805.1. NCBI lineage: Eukaryota > Metazoa > Cnidaria > Anthozoa > Scleractinia > Pocilloporidae > Pocillopora > Pocillopora damicornis. The sequence goes on from NC_142680.1 coordinate 612,649, forward strand.
TTTCATTTTGCTTCACAATTCACCACTCTTAACTCGATCCAAACTTTCCTAAGTAAGGAAGTAAACTATAATTCTAAGTGTTATGAGATTTTCCTTAAGACACTTCCACGTGACATTTAAGTTTACCCAAGAGAGATAATCTCCCTTTTTGAGTATTTTTCTCGTTGCTCAGTGTGTAGGTGTGTGAATTTGAAATTCTTAGATAGGAGTAATTTTATTCAACTTTCCGCCCACTTTGGCCGCGAAACAAGAAACGATCACCCAACGACACATTTGTGTTGATAAATTTCCTTTTTGGCTCAAAGTAATTATTAAAGGAACAATGCCAATGAAACAAAGAAAATAATATTGAATAGCTTTCTAGGAGTTTAGTAACCATGGCCAAAATTATCAATGCAACTCAATTGAACAGAAGCTAATACACACAGGAACACAAATAGAGTCGCGTGCTTAAACAAAAGTGTCGGGTGATGAAACAAAGACGCACCAGCCACATTTTGTCTTTTATTGACTAAGTATAGTTGCTGTTTCTGTATTTCCTCTGAATATACCAGACAAACAATGTGCGCATGAAAGGGGTGATGACCTGGTAAAAGATTTTTTTTTCTCGCGCAAGTTATTTTTAACCGTCTCAAAAGTACAAAACAGCTGTTGTTTTCTTTTTCCAGCCGCCCGGAGAAACATCTCGCTTCTTTTAATCCTTTATAATAGCAGTAATTTCCGTTGCTTATCTTATATTTTTACATCTACTGCTCTTTTGTCGGAGGATAGTCAATGAATTCTTACTCAAGTACAGATACATTGATACTCCGATGCAGTGTTGAATAAGATTTTGTCGAATTTTCTTGGGAGACAAACTCCGCCTTAGAAAATTTTACAATTTAGGTGAAGAAATATTGTATTTCGTTTGCGATAGGACATCGGAATTGCTCGGAAATCTTGGAAATTCAACAGGTAAAAGGATTGCCATAGTGGTGTGAAAGTTATTTTCAACTGTCGTGCTTAAGATAAGGGGGGAACACAATGGGTGGATAAAAACGATAATACTGTATGCTCTCTCTTTGTAGAAATTGCAAGACATCAAAAAGTCGTTCGAGTTGGAATTAGTTCAAGAGTTTGATATTTGCTTGAGGTTTTAGGTAAAGGCTGGATAGGATATACGGTTGTAATGAGACAGTACAGCGCGCAGTTTACTTGTCGTGTTCTTAAGATATTTCGGAAAAAAGTATGTTTATCTTTTGTAACGGACGCGTTCTAAGCCGGAACGAAAAAACTTATCACCGGAGTAAATCCTATCTCTTCATTTCGCATACATTATTTCACTTCCTCGGTATTCCAGAATATAAAAAAAATCATTATTAGTGATCGTTTGGGTATTTTCCTCAAACCTCAGAGTGAAAATATCGTATAAAACAAATGTTCGTCGCTGGCAAAATTTTGTATTTAACACAGCTTGTAATGGCACTGATGGCTACCATTATGAGACCAATACAGAGAGTGAAATAGATAATGGGGTTAAGCTCTCTCATGTTAGTTACCCAAAACGCAGGGTTACTGTCAGTTTTCAAATGTATTCCAGCTGTTTGTAAAAGCAAGCGCGTTAGCTCATTTTTCACCGTTTTACCAGTTGTCAGCACCTCCCGTTTCATCGGCCATCCCACTCAATGAAGACGTGCACGTTCTCGGTCGCCTGGGGCGCTCTTCCGCCCGGCCCACAAATTACACATGTGTTAATAATTCTCTCTTGTTTGTTTGTATTAGACATTCAGTAAGGTTTTAGAATTCCTCCTGTTTGTTATTGAAAAGTTGTTATGGGGAATTTAACACCAAGGTGGAGGTTAATCGCAGCTATTTCCGTATCCTTCAAGGTGATTTGCGGTTAGTTTTGTTCGCTGCGTTAACTTTTATTTTTGTTACAAAGTCTGATCTCATGTTGTTAGTTTGTTATTTTACGTGCAAACTGATTTCTGTTTTCCTTTTGTGAACATTCAAGTGTTAACCTCGATAAGTCTAAATAAACTGATTACTTTTAGTGCATATTTCTTTTTAAATAGAAGTGCAGCTTGTTTAACGTAATGTTAATGGTTTTTTAACGACTGAATGTGAGGTACGAATTTTTTTTTTGACTCCAAATCACAATAAACGTGTAGCCTCCTAGTGCAAGTATATCGTGATGTTTACCCGGACGAGAAGTTATATACAGAGACATTTTAGATAGATGGAAAGGTAAATGATCTAATTTTGTGACGTGAAAAGTTAACTTATATTTTCAAACTCACAGTAGGGGACGGGTGTGACAAAAAATTAGGTGTGGACACTGAAATGATAGATGAAAAACAATCGTTCCTAAAATAAGAGAAACTATTTCCCCTAAAGCGTCTTGAAAACAAACCGCAGCTATCGGCTCATCAGATTGCTGTAGATTGTGCATTGACAATCCTTAGAGCTGTTACTATTGAGTATTTTCATGACGCAAGTGACCTTGCTGTCAAAAATGATCTTTGCTCTCAGAGATTTGTCCGTCCTTGATCTCTCATTAATTTAATGTTACTCAGTTTATCAGCTCAACAATCTCCGAATTAGACAGAAACATTACACTTGAATGAAGTACGTTGATGTTTTCAATGGTAGCCGATCTTTCATTGGCACGAAAGCAGATAACATAGCTTTCTTTGTTTGTGAAATTAGTCAGCGAATTATTTCTTAAGTGCACAAGTCTCCTCACTTAAAACCGTGAGCCACTAAAGCGCGTTTTCGCGCAACGCGTGAAAATTTGATTAACACCCTAGTTCGACTAATTTTTGCGCTATTTATTTACTTAAAAACCCCAAAATTACTAAAACAGAAGCGGAAATATATACTGATGATAGCACAATATGACAAGATCTTGATCAGAGAAAGTGTTTATTAATTAGAGCGCTCAGTTTCTTTAGATGGCAAATCTCTGGACAGATAAACATAATAGTTTTAGAGGGTTCAACATCCTAACGCATTACAAATAAAGAGACGATTTAACTCTTAAACAAACAAACTAGACACAACAGCGGGGAAAAAAACTATTTACACAAGTTAAAGGATAACAGTAAACACGATTACAAAGAACAGTCTTAGAAATAATTACACTATTTACAATTCCAGTCTGCAACAATTCGTGGACAATGTTCCACTGAGGCCCTTATTTGTCAGATATTAGACTCATATCATCACATTAGACCGCAGTTAATACGGAAAATGTGAAATATCTGTGCGTGTTGTAAAATGTAGACATCTTCAGAGAAAGTTAATGCGCGTCAAATATCGATGGCGCGTTTGAGTCGATAACATTTGTTTCCATTCCTTCCATGAATGAAAGAGAACAGTTGGTTTGTCTTTTGCAGTGTAATTGTCCTTTTTCTCGTCTTTCTTCTTTGAGCTTTGTGTCAGAGACATCTTCGCGTGAATCTTGATTCTGCTTGCTGTTGTCGCCCATGTCTTTGAGAAGATCGTCCAGAAATCGGATGTACTTCATGGCAAGTCTAAGGATTTCGTTCTTAGAGAGTTTCCTCTCTGGTGGATAAGTTGGAAGTAGTTTTCTTAGCTCACCAAACGCCAGATTAACGTGTTGTTGCCTCCACCGCTCTCTGCTGTTTGTGTAGAGTCGTTTCATGTACGACTGACAGTGATTGTGGTACGAGAGTGTAAGTCTGTGTCCTGGCGGGTAAAACATTGCAGCTTGTGGCGATGGTGTCGGGCTTAAACTTGTTTCTGACCCGCTCGAGCTGCAGGCAGAGCCTTCAGGTGAATGTGCATATGGTTCGAGAGCTGTTCCTTCAAAATGCTGATAATCCATGTTCATGATTCGTCCCGCAAAGTAACTGTACTCTGTTACTAACACCAGCAGCTTTTATACACCACACGCGCGCACGGTCCGTCTGATCAATTTTCCTGTCTTTTGTCAAACGTGTTTTCAGCCTGCCTTCAATTTACCGATCAGCTTAATTGCTTTTCATTTACAATAGCTCACCGATAACCTTTTGCTCTGTGCTACCCCAGAACGTTCGGTGTACATCGAAGGCGGTGAGCAGCTCAGGCTCGTGTCGTGTTTCGTTTCCCGAGTTAGGAAATTGACCTTTCAAAGGACTTTCTATTTTGCGTAACGTAACACCTCTATAGACCAATCCGCACTCGGATAGCTCACTTATGTGGCATGGTGTCAAATTGTTTTTTAAGACAGTTGTTAGTAGTCGTTTAGTGAGTAATGTCTTTGTTGTGTGGTCTTAATGATGTCTCATGTCTGACAGTAGACTCTTCAATTCTAAAATGAAACAGATCTTTCTTTTTTTTATATCGAGGAATTTCGCATGAAATCACTTTCATTCACGTTTCAAGTTTCGGCTCATAACTTTCTAGCGTCACACGGCCTACAGCAGACCTACCTTGGGCTGCGTTTTATTAACCAATCAAAAGCAGAATTGTTTGACTTGCCTCGGTCGTCTGCAAAGCAAACAATTTACGACACAAAAGATGTCGGGTTTGTGTGTACGGTCCGTTTTGATCACGCTCGTTCCACACAATGTAGCGTGTTGTTTCAAGTCCTTAGTGATAATGAGGTATATCGTTTACTGGTAGGAAGGATAACAGAACTCGTGGGATTATTCTCACCGTTTGAAGAGATTTTCATGCTTGAACCAGCAGGACTCGAGTGTTTTTCTTAATTCGTGGTGGGATGTTGAAAATCACGGCAATGACATACATAAACCATTCACAAACTCTAAATGACGTGTTCTATTAACGTGTCAAAGGAGCAAGGAATGCGCGTTTTGAATGATACCGTTTCCTCTACAGGAGTGCCGGCCAAGTCTTCCTATGTGACGCAATAAACATTTTTTCTCAATAATGCCTGCCGGATTATTTAGAAATTGTCGATTTTCCTGTGTAAAAGAAGTGAAGATTCCTTTTTTTCGCATCAATCCTATTTAGGCAATATACCTTTGCCCTATTTGTGTTGATCAACATTTGTTATGTTCAGTGTTACCAAACTATCCGGAAATATTAAAGAATTCACTGAGTTGTGGGATCCACATTCTTCCGTGTTTGCGGCCGGCTCTCTAATAAGCTTTTAATTTTTTTGTGTTACTCTTTTGAAGCTTAGCGGCATTGTTTTTCTCAGAAATATAATCACCTTTTTTATTTTTTACATTCGTAAGATATTGGTAGTGGAAGAAAGGAAACTATCGTTTAAGGATCTGGTGAACAAAATTCGGCCTACAATTAGCGATACAGGTAGGTATGAAGGCAGTCTTGATACTGAAGAAATCTATTTGACCTCTTTGAAACAATATATCTTCATTGATATGGAAGGTAGAGTTCTTTCGTGAAACACACACGCTGGTTAAACGGCGGTTTTGTCTGTTGAGGTTTTTTTTAGAATGTCGGAAACTTCAACAAAAAGATTTACAGTTTGTTGAAGTATTTTGACGAACAAGATTTGCGGTTTGTAAAATTCATTATGATGTGGCAAATTGTGTCTCTCTATAACTGGATTAAATCGGTTTCTAAGGTATCCAGTTGGAATATTTCTTGACTCGTTATGGAAGGAGTGTTTATTGCGTGTACTGAGCGCCAAAGAAACTCTCATTATTTTATTCACAGACTGCTTTAAAAAGAAAGGTCTTTGACGAACAAGAAATTAGCATGAATCCTCGCCATCATTCAATTCAAAGCTGTAGCGCCTTGTTTTGTTCCGCATTAATAATTCAAAAGTAAAATAAAAACTCAGTAACTCCCTCATTATGTGTTCTACTCTCGCCTGTTTCTACCCTTCAAGACAATTTTTTTCGATAGTGTGATTTTTATAATTATTCCAATCCTCCTCCTAGTATGGTTTGCTTGAATGGTGCATGGACAGAATAATTTTAGTGTGAAGTTTATATGGTCTAAGTTGCCATAAATGTCAATGGTTTGCCTTTAGACGACATATGTAAAATTAATAGTTGATTATTTCACAGTGATGTGTTAATTCGAGAATTTGTAACCTAGTGTTGTAGATCAGCGAACACTGACTAGGGAAATTCGAGTCTGCCGGCAGCTTCAGAAAACGGTTGTTTTACTATAGATATCTTAAAACCATAAGAAATCAAGACATAACGATACATCTTTGCCCCATAATAGACTGTTAATGGTCCTGCTAAAAATCTGGTATCCAGAAGTTATGGGTTGAACTTGCTATTTATTCACGTAATTAAATTGGGCTATGTTTAAAAAAAGACTTGAATTAACGAAAAGCTCAATTGCAATCATATTTTTTTCATCATCATGGTATTGATGCTATTCAGTCATTGTTGTTATTTTTTTTTTTATTAATATATCAGTTTATTTTTGTTATGTTAAAAGAAAAAGTTACTTAGTGTTTAGTTTGTCTTAAGGTTGTTTAATTTTGTGATATTCTTTTGCAAGTGCAGTTAGTGAAGAAAGGGCAACGATAGTCTTGATTGCGTGCGGGGTTTGCGCGTGCGTGATTATGAGATTGGGAAGTAAATGTAGCTCAGAAGTTTCAACATTTCTTTCCAAGAAATAACATAAGCCTTTGTGTTGAAGTCGCTCGCTGAGCAGGAAAGTATTGTGGATGTCTCAAATTGTAGTCCACGCTTTTATATCCTCACACCTTGATTACTGTAACGCACTTCTCTGCGGTCTACCTTAATATCAAATCGATCGCTTACAGAAAGTTCAGAATGCTGCGGCTAAGGTGATTTTTCAGATTCCAAAATTTGACCATATCACACCTGCACTTATCGACCTACACTGGCTCCCAGTAACGTTCAGAGTTCAGTTTAAATTGCTCCTCTTTGTTTACAAGTCCTTACACAACCAAAGTCCTCCCTACATTAAAGATCTTTTGTCCCTGAAACCAGCTACTAATTATGCTCTTCGCTCGTCTGCTCAATCTCTTCTGTTCGTTCCAAAAGCCAAGTGCTCTTCACTTGGGGATCGGGCCTTTGCTCATGCTGCACCTGTTTTATGGAATTCGCTGCCATTAACTATAAGAACAAGTAGTAGCCTCACCATTTTTAAAAAGCCTCTTAAAACATTTCTATTTAGGAAAGCTTTCAGTTTGTTTCAATAGTTCTAATGTTTATTGCCTTTGAATATTTTTATTTTAATTAGTATAGAAATTTAACTTATGTTAAGCGCTTCTGAATATTGTTTATAGTTTTAGCGCTATATATATCCCTTATCATTATTATTATGAGATAGTGGTGTTCTCTTTCTTCTTAAAAAGATATATAATGGTCTATTTCCTCTCATGCAATGGAAGTATTAACCATCATTGCATGCCACTGATTCAAGTGAATACACACCCACTTACCTAATATTCTTGGTAGGATATTATTTCTCCCTCAGACGATATTTGTCGATTGAAGCTATTTGATGCTGTTATTTTGTTACAGACAGTTTTGTTAGATCTAGTGAGGTCTCATTGTTCAGCTGTTTTCTTCATTAGTTGCATGCCTGCCAGTATTAAGCAGTTTAATAGCCGACCACACCCGTCGGCTAATATGTCACATTTTGAGCTTTTTCTGATTCTTGTTAATTTACAGCTTCGTGTGTTGAGATGACAATTCACTGTTGAATGTTTCTAATATTTCCAAGGCGCGGTAGACCCTTTTTTAATTGATATCTCTTATTAAGTCGGTTTTGGTCTGCGGTTTTGCACGAACATACTTTTTTCTTAACGCAGTTATGTTATTAATTATTTTTTTGTTCTCAAAATAACCTGCATCGAAAGGATGTCTAGGTTTAGTTTTCTGTTTTTATACACTGGAAAGTTTTATGTATACACAGATTCGAGTTGAAAATTAGCCTCTACATTATTTTCCATGGCGTCTTAACCCTGAATCATCGCTCATTTTATCAACTATATTAACGCCCTCCTCAAAAACTTTGAGGCTGAGAAGAAGCTAGTGGATAACGAATTATTGTAATGATTACAAATAGTGCCCAAAATAATGTGAATAGTGCGTTGTTGTCTTTTCTAAAGGTTCAGAGTAGTAGGCCGGAATTCATAAAGTTTATGAAACCGTTTTGGCCGTCACGCATGCCAAACATTTCGTGACAATCAATGAATGGTTACTATGGAGAGAGAGAGAACTAGTAACTCAACCCAAAACTTTACTTGTTCGTTCTTTTGTCATTTTGAATATTATGTCATGTGGTTTCTTCGGCGGTGAATTCTGAGGTTTCAATGCTAAAATCAGTGCTTCCTGTTTCCCAAAAAAGAAAAAAAAAAATGAAAACGCAAATCATCGAACAAACAACGGATGTTAGGGATTTTCACCTCTTAGTGCTGAGGTTTTAAGCTTCCTTATGTTCGCATCGGACAAAAACCCGAGCGAAATAAGTTATTTTTAGGGATTCCTTAAGTGTCTTAACACCTGTTAATGAAAGTTTGCTGATGTGGAAAGTAGCATGATACATAGGCGGCTCACGATCCTAATAGAGAGAACCCACTCACAATGAATTTAACCCTTTAACTCCCAAGATCTGATTGTTAATTCTCCCCTCTTGCTGCGAGACGATTCCTTGTAAATTAGATGCGAGAATTTGGGGAAAGATCAAGCTAACTTCTATCTGATAAGTTTGAGTATCCTCATTAATCGTTTGCTAAAAATAGTGTGGAAATTATAGAGCGAAGTTACATGTTGGTCACTTCTGGGAGTTAAAGGGTTAACGGACTCTTAACAAATGGCCCATAAAATTGTGGGGAATTATTCCTGTCGATAGTAAATTTTAGGTTTACAATGTTCAAAAAGGAAACAAATGTTATCAGAAACAAATTTTACTCACGTTCCTTTGGTAATTGATATTGTTTTCCGTTGTTTTGGAGTTTATTTGTCATTCAATAATAAACCAACCGCGGAACTGGGTAAACGGAATTCATGGATGACCACAATTGCTGAAGAAGGAAATCCTGGATATGGTTGGTTTTGTTTCCCTGTGCTTTCTGATTGGCAAAGAAACTTGTACTACGCAAAAAAATTAAATTCAAAACTGAAATTAGTCACGCCTTGGTCACTTGCATTTTCCCGCGCTTTTAGCTGTTTGGTTGTTTTTACTTTGAGTTCTCATTGGCTACTTGTGATATTTTCCTTCGTTCTGATTGGCCGTGAGGATAATTTTGGTTTTTTGTTCCATGACACCCAATCGGAAGAGCTCCCAGTAATCCATCAAAGTCAGTTTAGAAGTTTACATGATAAATTCCTAGGATGTTTTTAGGGGTATTTTTAACGATCTGTTTCTCGATTATCCTTCACTTTCGGTTAATATTAGCCAACGGAGGTGTTTGATGTTTAAACTCCTCGTCAATCATAAATGTCAGTTGCAAGGAAGTTCAAGATGAAATATGGCGACTGATTTGACTTTGGATCCAGCAGGAGTGGGGTGGGGTGTTTTGTAGTGGAGTGGGGTGTTTTGTAGTGGAGAGGGGTGGGGTGTATGGTATTGGAATGATTGCGTAACTTTGCTTTAAAAAGTTGTCCTAAAAACAGCACTGATTTTTCACGTCTTGATCACAGAGCAGTTACAGAGCTTATTTCGTGCAGTTGAACACTGATGCTCTCTTGCATTTGTGAGCTGTTAAATAAATGGTTTGAACCCAGCTTTTTTTGTTCAAGTTGTGAAAGATTTCTTACATGGCTGTTGTCATGGTAATCCATACTTTTAAGAGTTTTCGTTAAGCGACGTTTTCTCCCGGTACGTTTTTCCAATTTGCATTTCTTAGGAAGACAAAGTAAAAATAGTAAGAAAATGTGTTTTTCCACTTATATGTTTCCTCTTTTTGTTAATCATTCCATACATTCTTAGATCTTTTAACTAATGAAAGATATGACTTCGTAATGGAATGATTTCACAGAGCTAAATTTCTTGGTGGTTTGCGTAAAATAAATGGTGTAAGTTGTGTGTTGATTCCTCCTCCATCGCATGAGGATCAGAACATTTTAGATCAAACTAAAAGATTGCAATCCTAGAGCCCTTTTGTAGATTTTACAGAACATGTTTTTGATTCATTAAAATTGATGATCCTAAATCCTTTTGTTAATTATGATTACCGAAAAAGATAATACTTTTCTTTTTACTTGTGTCTCGAGAATAGTATCTATGTTTTCTAATTTGCAAGTTGTGATTTAATTCTGTAAATGAAATAATCGTTATGTCAACCTCATTTCTTTTCACGTAATAATCAAATACAGTCATATGTAAATTGTTGTAAATCTGTTACCATATCTGAGACAGAGTCAATTTTTCAATGGAGATAATCCTTTAATTCAAATGTCAACAACTGTTTCTATTAGCCCACCAAACGAATATTTCAAAAAAGGGGAAATATTTAGGAAGATTTTTACGAAATGAAATGATAACTTACCACTTATTTCATAGTACTAAGTTCTACTGTAGTCAAACCGAGAAAAACTTCTTTGCTACCGGTTAAAATGCTTGATGGGAAAACTTGACAACGGATGTTTTTGTTGTTTTTGCATTTACAGGTTTCTTCTTGTAAAGCAATATTGCGGTGTTTATTTATTGTTCATGTCCCAGAGTATCTTAATGTAAAACTTTCAGGCAAGATCTTTTGAACATCAATGTAGTACCCGCTCAAGATCTCTATAAGTTATGGAAACAGCAAGAAGGCTTGTGTTGATCTTCGGTAAAGGTTACTCCATCTCTGTTTTCATAAGAACGAGATTCCACTCTTCCATTCTTGTGTCCCTCTCTGTCTTCATCTGCTCTCTCCATTTCTTTTAACGCTCTGTCCAAAAACCGAATGTACTTGATACTTGTTCTTAAAATGTCTACCTTGGAGAGCTTTTTATCCGGTGGGTAAGTCGGGAGGAGTTTTCGTAGTTCGGAAAATGCCATGTTGACATTTTGTTGTCGCCAACGCTCCCGTTTACTGCTGGTAATCAAATTCCTTTCGACGCCGAGTGTCTTTACGGCAAGAAGTTGGTTTTCAATGTCTGGAATCGTAAAATCCAGACTTGCGGCAGAGGAAGACAGGAACGGGAAAACACCAGTTTCGTTGAAGTTGAGTTTCTTGGAGGGTTTGTTGGCTGTGCTGTTGTTCTCCATCTCTACCGAGCTCTACTTGTCTGTTGTATTGATTGTCAAGCTATATAATTGTTCTTCTTTAATCCAATTAAAGTTCTCAGCTCTTAAGATGATAACACTTTAACACCCTCTAATCGATATACCACGCGTGCGGTCCGTCACAGCGAAGGGAAAAATCAAACTTTTAGCGTCATTCAAAGTCTCATTTAAGCGATTTACGTGATTTAAACCTCTTAAATTGTAAAAAGTTCGTGGCTTTGTTGTTTACAAAAGCAGTCGCCTTTTTCTGGTCGGTAAAATTGAAGACGATGAATGGTTTGCACAGTGATAAAATCAGGCTCAAAGCCGCCTCGTTAACATTACCACTCCAAAGATCTGAAGAGTTATTCTCCTTACTAATAACATACATCTCTTTGTAAGCTAGTCTTGAGAATTTTGTGCCGCAACTGAAAAATATTCCTAAGCTGATGATTTTAAAGATTCTCGTTAAATGTCGGCCTTTCAGCGTATGAAAAATGTGAGGAGAAAATGCATATTGGTCTCTGATGAGAGTCAAAGGGTTAAGCTGAGTTATTCAAGAGATTTTAACCATAGGGTACATGATTATCCATATGTCTTTTGAGAAGTACTTGGATCGCGCACAGTAAACAAGAGTTCCCAATTTTATTCTTGTAATCTGATGTTCAATATAACATTTTTCCATCGACAAAAAGGTTGAGCTTTATCAGGAGATTCCAATTGACTACCAACATTTTGCTTTCAGTGGATTTTCCCTTGTTTGTTTGTATTTTGTCTGTGTTATCTGTTCTTAGACCGGCGAGGTAAAACCTATCCTCCCTTATTCGACGTGTTTGTCATGAACGTCTGTCTTGTGGTTTAACTCATTGTTTTCTCCTCTGCGTCAATTTCTGACTTCATATAATTGACTTTGCTTTTTGCTGAAATCATTCAAGCAAATTGTTTTTCTGCAACTGCTGCTGTTGTTATTGCTGATTTTTCTTCTACTTTTTTTCTCAGAGACATCATCATTAGTCCTCTTTATTTAAGAAAGGCCGATTGGACAAATTCACTTGATGGTACTTGTGTTAAGATATTGAGGGAGGCAACTGTTTAACCGGAATTTTTTTCTCGTGGAAACAAGTTTGATTGTTCAAAGGAAATGGAAGATTGTATATCACAGCAATGTCGCACAATTGCTGATCCTATTAGCATGTAGTCCAATACAGACCTTGTTTTTAAATCGGAAATTCTGAGGTTCGATTTCTTGTAGGAGACACAGATTTCGTTTTCTCTGTCCTACGCCAGTGACAAAAACTTCTCGTCAATTTTTATTTAACCCTTTACACCCTAACATCAGTATGCATATTCTCCTTCCTGTTCTTTATATTTCCTAAGGTGCTCACAAGGAGAATTTGTTTAACAATCAATAGCTTCTTTAGTTGGTGATCATTACCTTAATTCTCATGACCGTATTGCTTGATTTAGAGGTAACCATGTGATGAGACATTTGATGCTGGTCACTTTCAGAGTTGAACATTCACGCTTTCTCTAGAATCTCGCTCTCAGGAATTGACAACCTCGTCACCAGGGCTGTTCTGCTCTTTCATTTCTTGCTGGAGGTTCTTTTAACGGAAGTAACAATTGGTCTCTCGGAGTGGTATTGCATTTCATTGGCTGGCCGAAGTGATGGCTGTTGTCGGAAGTAACAAAACTGTGTATTCTCCTTTGCGTGTGTCGCATCCCCCCCCACAAGACTCTGTAGTATTCCAGTGATGCCCCCCTGTTTTTATTGACAGTTAATTTCCCATAGTCCTCCCTTCTTACTGATCCCTGACTGATCCCCCTAAAATCCCCCCCCCCCCTTCGCCCCCAAGACGATAAATAACGAGTGGTTTGAAGAACAGAACATGTGTCAGTGATACCTCAATCCTTGTCATATGAAGGTTATGATAACTAATTGTATTTGTTGTCGTCTGGAATACCCCAAGTGCGACCAAACTCCGTTAATTTGAACCGTTGAGTGAGAACGTAATTAAATTTTTGCTTCAACTCCAAGGGTGAATCTTGAAAAGATGTTTAACTGGCTTAAAGATTACTGCTCAAAACCATTTGAATAGTTCGGCACTCATTGACATTTTATCAATTGTCAAAACTGATTTTATTTCTTCGTGTGTTAAAGTTAATTTAACTCCGAGGGGGCTTGCATCCACCACTATAATTACGTCCTGATTGAATGGCGACAGTTCAGGTTTGCGTAGAGCAGAAATTCTAAATTCTTGGAGTAATTTGTGTTATCGACTACCTAAGTAACTTAAATATAGCACGGTGTCAAGTACTTACTGACTTCTCAGTCCATATTCTCACGCAACATTTCCATCAATTCAAACATACATAGCTTAGAATCTTTTCAATTATTGTTTTACAGTTTACGTGGCGTAATTGAGGAGTAAGAAAATTACTTTATTTTTTAAACGAGCTGATAAAATCGTGCAACAAGTTTATTTGAGAAAGGAACAAGTGACATTGAATCACGACTGCCTAGTTATAAACAGACCTCAAGCTTGGTTCATAATCTCTAGAACAATAAGCTGTTTTCTTCACTTTTTTTAAGCCCGGTGTTTTGTTAGGCCCGGTGGTACAGAAAGCAGTGAGTGTTTATCCAGGATTAAAACTTGTTAAACTTGGCTTCAATATCTTCTGTCCTAAAGCGTGTGTTATGTTAAGGTTGAATGGGGATTTATCTCAGTGTAACTCAAAAATATAACTAATGACCATTAAGGCGGAAAACTTTTTTAACCCTTTAACTCCCAAGATCTGATTGTTAATTCTCCCATCGAGCTCTTACACATTTCCTTGTAATTAAGTTACAAGAATTTGGTGTTAGATCACGATAACAACCTCTGATTGATAAGTTTTGGTAATCTCATTACCTGTTTGTTGATTGGTGTATGGATATTGTTGGGAGAAGTTGCATGGAAATCACTTATGTGAGTTAAGGGTCAAAACTCTACAACTAAGTAAAACATTTACTCTTACCATGGGTTACCTAGTTGTTTCCAGACTCGTCAATGTTTTTGTTGCCTGCAGAGAAGTTTTTCATGGACGATTTGTATCTTCCACGATTCTATAAGACACATGCTTACTTAATTTAATTTTGAATATATATTGAATGTTTGTATTTTTCTAACTTGTTTCTAAATTATGTGAACATAAAAGAGACGAAAACCGTAAGATATGAGTCTCAAAAGGTTGAAATAGAATCCGGGTGATATCGTTGCTTACGGACCTCACTTATTTACCGACCACTTATTTACTCGAGAGGCGGACAAGCAGGCGACAAAACGAAGGAAATACCTGAAACATCACAGAGATGCGACCAGTTGATAAGTCTAATACTTTAATACTGTATGAGTTAAATATGGAAAAGCCGTGTAAAGTGATGCAGTGATTTGACACTCGAAGAATGTAATGAGCTTGTTTGAAAAGGTTATCTTTAATTAGGCTGGTAAGGATATGTATATGTAACAACAGTTCCCCAGCTGAGCTGTAGGTCAGAGCCAGCAGGAAAGCCAACTTAGAGGCTTGATTTCAGTTATGTAGCAAGGTTATGGAAAACACTGACCGATAATTATTAAACAATGAACCTGGAAAATGTGTCGCTAACAAAATTGTGGGTTTGATTTATAGTTTGTTCGGATATGTTTTAAAGTTGAATAAATCATTCTAAGATAGGTAAGCTTAACGTCATATTATAACGAAGAGGGTATTTTATGTACAAAAACACCCTCGTTCAGCGCCGTTCATATCGATTTCTTGATGGTGCTGTGAATTCGTTGGGCAATATTTGATGATTTTCGCCAAAGAAAATAAAATCACAACAGAGCAAGTTTGAAAACACTTTCTGCGGTTTCAAGTTTGCCTTAGACTTGGACTAGCATTGATATGGTTTTTTCTTACTTTCTCTCAGAACTCCACTGCAAAAATTGCCTTCGCACTTTTTCACATTTCATACGAAGTTTTTTTATGTCACGGAGTCACAGCTTATGTAATAGCAAGGATTGTTTACTATGCATAGTAGAAAATATTTTCTCTCAGGGTTTCCTCCGTGGGTTTTTATTTATTAATTTATTTGTTTTCGTCTTTCGTTTTTCGTGCGGTAGGATTTTTGATTGGTGACTAGCCCTGCCTTCAACCCTTTAACTCCTAGAAGTGATTAACATGTAACTTCTCCCTAAAATAGTCATTCATTATCCAGCAGACAGGTAATGAGAATACTCAAACCTTTCAGGAAGACGTTGTCTTGATCTAACTACAAATTCTCGTAACTAATTTACAAAGATATGTGTAGCAGCTAGGAGGGAGAATTAACAATCAGACCTTGAGAGTTAGGGGTTAAATTGTCCCTAAATAGAGGTTAGAATAGGCAAATATTGTATGAGAAAGTGAATAACTTGACAGGAATGTAACTCAGCTCATCTTAGTTTGTATTATGTGTGGTAACTTGACATCAAAGGGCAGATAATTCAGTCGGCAAATACAAAGTCACCACAAATGTTAATCTGTTTCTTTACATGTAAGTAATTAACCATTATGGTGTAAAATCGTTTCCGTCATTTTCTTGAGATAGCAATCACTTCGAGTGACATTTCTTTCCCGCTGGAATCTTTAGGATTACATGTCTGAGACCACAACACTGAACCAATTAAAGAAAATTGTGAATTATGTAATCACTGTGCTCGTCTCCCCAATCAAAGTGTTCTTAATCAATACGTTACGACTTTCTTAACCTATGCATGTACTTTTTAAGGCTAAATGTGGCAAACATACCAAGAGCTGTCTGTTTCATAAACTGTTTCTTCATCGCAAGAGACTGAGTTAACTTCAACACTTTGACACTGAGACAAAATTAACAGACTAGATGTAGACAAGATTTAGTGATACTGTTGAGGTCTTCTTCTTGTTGACTGCATTCACAGCCAGCGCACTTTAGCTAATAATAACTCCACTACAAGCCAGCAGAGCTGTGTTGATTATGTGCTCTCTTAAACTAGAATTTTCTTCGACTCAGGTGTAATAAAGCAACGACTTCTGGCCTGGCCTGTTCTGGAGTTTCTGTAGATAAACCGTGAACGATGGTGGTGCGACGTGTAAAAATAACCTCTCTTTTTTTTGCGCTCTGCGCAAATGAACGCCTATTTTCTAAGTAAAAGCGTAGCACAGGATATACTTGTGGTTATATTCTGTCAACAAATGAACAATGACAAATCGAGAAATAAGATAATTGTCTCCTACACTATCTTAAAATTTTCATGGTATGGTGCCATACAGAGGGTATTAGTGTAACTAGTTCAGGATTTGCAGTATCTTCATGTCAATTTGACATAAGCGAACTTTCTAGTTAACAAAGTGACGTACATATATTGTAGATAAGCTGTAGATTATAGCCTGATCTTAGATCAATTTTAGTTTCTCTGATCGAAATCGGTCGACAAAGTTCCCTTTCAGTATTCTTAAATATAAGATTTGGAATGTATTAAAGGGATTAATTGAATGTCTTTGATTACCTTGAGCCTCAATCGTTGTGGCTCTCAGCGGTGTATTGAGCCTGTCTGTCTCCGATGTCCTGTTGGGTCCTCACGAATGTCCTGTTTTCTATTAGTCGTGAATTGGATTGATTAGATTTCATTAAATTTCATGGTGAGTTTCATCTTAACCGTGCACGAAATTCAAAGACAACCACTGTACAATCCAAAGTACAGTTCAAAAACTACTTAGTTGAGGTGAAAGTTTAATATCTCACCAAAGTAGTGCTAAATGGCGTCTTTATCACATATCCCTTTTATACCCGGAATTATACTCGGGTGATTTATAGTTAATTCGTAGAAATACAAACCACTAAAGTAAATTGGCTCTCTTCACTTCAGGAATGCTCCTAAATCTATTACGTTAACTCACAATACAATATTGACTAAGACGTTCGCGACTGAAAAAAATTTCTGGAACGTGCGTATGTCCTACTTCGGTATATCAGTCCAGTTGTGGACTCCTTTGGCAGTCAGTAAGCTTCTCTACATAGCTTTCATAGGCGAAAAGTAACCTTCCCACTAATTAGTCGGGATTATAAAAAGACATTAAGATAATTACAAGTCTTTTATCTGATGGTATTTCAAAACCGGCAGTTTGTGGATCCCTAAGGTAATTACTATCGATTGGTGTATAAAGTTTGCGTGGCTGAACTCAAGTATGTTAATCCTATTAATTTTGTACTTCAAATATTTAAAGTAGTTTGTTTGAAGAACCACTGTGGGTAGGCGTTGTCGTAAAACTCAAATAATTGCTTTTTCTCCAGGCTTAAAAGGTTAAGTCAACAAAAAAGCAACTTGATAATGAGTCACGTCAAATTCAACAGACAAGTCTAAACTAAACATTGTACTCATTCCTTAATCCACCCTCCCAAAAAAACAGACATTTTGAATATGACAAAAAACCCTTATGTAACAGTTACTTTTTCCAAAAGATGCACATTTCTGGAAAACTATGACTTGCGCGCGTTTGCGTCACCTTCGCCCAAGATCATATTAGAGAGAGAGAAAAGACATTTGGTGGTTAACTTGACATTGGAGGGAGTTTTGTAATTTAGTCCGCGATACCTGGAGGTTTTTAGATTTTGCTGATATGACGGTAGTTTTGACATCGGATTGGCTCATACAGACTACATTTCGATATTTATCAAAACAAGACCTGATATTGCTTAGACAAATAGGGAAACTTATCTCAAGGGCTTGCTATTTCTAGTAAACAAGACCAGGGGAAACTCGTCAGTATATCGTTTCACTCTGTCAAAAGTTTTATCTCCTGTGCACGAGATAGTATAGTCCTAATTTGGAGTTTAATCACGTAACTATCGATATACTTAGACTGTCTAGTAGATCAGTATTGGGGGTAGATATCGCATATGGAAGACTTTGCCAAGTAACTCCGCATAGCCTGGATCATCTTGATATATTCGGAGATCACGCAATATGAGCGATGTCTTGTAGGAAAGGAACACATCACAACTGCACGCGAGCTCGGAAACCAGTGATTTCACCTTATTACAATAGTGCATCCATTCCATTGGGATATTTTGGCACAACTATAAGAAGGAGACCCGTTAGTTTTGGCTTCGAAAATCCTTTCCAAAGTCGAAGAAATTTCACAAACAGTCGAGAAAGATGGAGACAGCATCATGTCAACATGGCCTTTGGTGAGCTGAGAAAACTTCTTCCAACTTATCCACCAGACAAAAAACTCTCCAAGCACGAGATTCTTAAACTAGCTATGAAATACATCACGTTTCTGAGTACTGTGTTAAAAGACATGGATTCAAAAGAAACTGGAACTTGCTCTGATTTTGTTGTGGATTCTGAACAATGTTCTCCGAGTTCGAGCTGTGAAACTCTTGGTAGCGATGGAGGTTTGTCATCCACCTTGAATTTAGAACGTGTCAGTGTGGATTCACTTACATCAGAAATACGGATTGAAGAAGCCGAATGAAGGTCAGAGAAAAAACACATGAAAATATCAAACCAAGCTGGGTATACGATCAGGAGAAACTAATTTGTTGCTATAAATTTAGACATGGAGAGAAATGTTTGTTTTGCGATAAACGAGAGCATTTGCTCAAGTGGAAAAAGGAAAGCGTAGGATCTACTACAACTCGAGTGTTTTGTTTGTTAATCGAAACCGTAAACACGGAAATCGCTTGAAGGTGTAAGATGTCCAGGTTATTTCTGAAACTTATCATCGAAAGAAAAACAAACTAACACGAAATCTGAATTACAAAGTGCTGCATCGTTGAATGATATTCTCCACCACCATCATGGTATTGGAAACGTCTTGCTAACTTTAAAACACTCGTCTTTAGTTGCCCGTGAAACGTTAAATTGAGTGGTTTTTCCGGAATCATTCAGTTTGTATAACACGTGCGTTACAGCAATAGACATATAAATAAGCATTTTGGGTCAATAGCAAATGATATCCGACTTCTTTTTTCGTTATCAAACTATAGAGATTTCTTATCACAGATTAGTCCAAGCTTTACGCCTGACTAAAGAACCTATGAAAATCACTTTCGGTTTTCAGTTTTGCGCGTATTCTGTCTGTTTAAAGAGATTTTCATTCACCATTACACTAATTGCGTTGTACTTTGTGAAAGGAGCTTTTGATAAACAACGATTCTAAACTTAGCTCAAAAAGGAAAACAAAGTTCGGAAAAGTACAGGCCGAACGCCAAGAATATTTTACTGATAACCTTAAGTTCAAGAATTTCCAAAATGGGAATTACCTATCTTCCAGATTGATTTCTTCGTATGCATCTTGTATAAATTTAAGACTTGATTAGGAAGCCCTGTAATAAATCAGAGCACCTTGAGAATCACAAATTGTAAATCATAGTGTAAAGTTTCTAAAAATCTTGATGATCAGTACAACAGACGTGTTGGTATTGCCAGCTTGCAACTAATGTTCCCTCTTTCGCAAACCGCCCTCTTACCGCTTTTAATTACTTAAACATTAATTAATGGTAGTTGTCAACAACTTTAATTAAGAGATAGGCTAGCATATTGCTTCTCTCACTCATTCCAGATTTTTAAATCTATCTGAAACATAAGGAGGTAAATCAAGACGAACAAACTGAATTCATTCAAACCTATTCCAGATTTTGATGACGAGAAAGTAGAGAGAGAGAGACCGAGTTGAGTCAGTAGTTGTTGTAAAATAACCACACAGGTTACGTTACGGAATTTTCAGAGAGTATGGATCTCCACCACACATAGACAACGGACAGTCCCTTCTTTTCAGCGAAATTTACCAGAATCTAACCAAATTTACAATTCCCTGACCCGCACAGTTACATTTTTAATTATAGTAAGAAATGATTGAAATAATTAAGTCTTTTCTGAAATCGTGTCAGTTTTAGACAACATTTCCTTTTCAAATGATGTCCGTGTTCAGTACTTAATTGTGATGTTGTTTGTAGAAGTTTGATCATAATTGTTTTCTACTTTGTAAACAGTGAGTTCAGATCAGGAAATTGTACAATTCTTCACATTCTTTTTTCTTTGCTATTTTCTGGCACTAAGGTCAAAAGGTCTGGGACAATCTGCCATAATGATGGTACGACCTGTTGAGTTTGAAAAACGCAACGCAACCATGTGTTTTCTTTACAAGTAAAACTAATTGAAGGTCATTTTCTTTAATTTCCTATTAAATCATACTAACGCCAATTCAAACAATTGAAACATGAATTCTCCTAAATGCAACAACGTTATTGTAAGCGACAGTTCATAATGCAGGTTAAGGCTTTTCTCTAGTTTAACAGGATGAAGGAGGCGCAAAATTGTATGGGATGCAGATGTTATTAAGTTCTTACATTATATTTCCGGAAACATCCATGGTCTAATAAATAACTTTCTGGCCTTAGTTGTTCGAAGGTCGGACAACACTATCCACTGAATAAATCTCTATCTGGTGGATAACGCTATACGTTTTGTTATCACTTATAGCGATTTATACGTCGGATAGCGTTATCCACCCTTTATACAACTGAACCCTGGTCTATAATGCGTTTTTATTAGATATAAGGATGTGCTACAATGAAGCTTGCTACCAAGAAGAAAATTTGGTTGCTGAGACAACTCTGCAATCTTAACACACTGTGGGGGTGATTTTGCAACAAAAACTACAAAGGTTTCAACTTCTGATAACAAATTTTACTAATCAAAGACAGTACTTCACAGCTTTCAGCAAAAATGCTAAAGAATCTTCCTTCTACTATCAGAAACTTGGAAGCAAATGATACACAGCCACCACAAGGTCATGGTTAGCAATTTGTAAGAATACTATTTTTTTTCTTGGATTTTTCTAGGTACTTGTTCAGTTGTACACTCTTCAAAGTACTCCATGCTCTGAAACTTAAGCACCTGGTGATAAGAAATGAAATCATTTTTTCAAATTGAATTGCAAAGAGGAAAAGCAAGGCTATCCATTAAAGACTAAAAATAAAATTCATTGTATGGGGAAAGGGAATTTCTATTTTGAATGACTCTTCGTGATATTTTGATGTTCACCTTGACAAGATCCAAACAAACGAAGAACACTTTTCAAATTAAGTCAATCAAGAAAAGACAATGACAGTATTAAGTACAGTAAAATGAGGTAAAAAACAAACAGACTCGTGCACTGTAAGGCAGTTGTAACAAAAACATCAAACATCTTGAGTGATTACCTCATTCCCCCAGCTGGTCCAGTGAGGAGTTAGATTTCGAGCAAACATTTCCAGACATAATGAATTAGGTGGCATGTACTTTGAAAAGATTTCTGATGAAAGAAAAACAAAACAAAAACAAGGTTTCATAAATTGTAGATAAGAATTGGTACACTGTATGTGGTCATTACTGTGGAAAATATATAATATAGTCCTCTATGTAAAATATTAGGAAAGGATGTAAGATGTACATTGTAACTGTCCTTAACTCAAAGGCATCTTTAACTAAAATAAGGCCTACCAGGCAATATAATGACCATATACACACATTCCTATTTGCTTAGATCAAAGAAAAAAAAATTTAAAAAAATCTTTTTTAATTTTATTGGCAAAAAGTGTCCTTGGTATTTAAATTTGTTGGCTGGACACATATCTTTTCATTAGTTTTCTGAAATTTTATGATATGAAAGATGAAAAAGAAACTGGGAATATCTAAAACATTATTTAGCTTCATGCTTCAGTTCGGTTTTTCCATAGAGTGTACTCCATGAAACATATCTGCTGTACCTGTGGTAGTTATCTTGAGGTAGCTATACATGAGTAGATTAGTGCTTTTAACAATTTATAAGTTAGGAGAAGTTTAGCTCACCATGCAGAGGAGGCTTCCTGGAATGAATCTTACAAGGAACACTGCATATGATCTGATGATAGGGTAACAACTCACAAGGTTTAGAATCTGGCTCTAGCTCTTTAGGTTCTGATTGCTCACTTGAGATTTTCAAACTATTTTTCGTAATACCAATACTGCCTTTCTGCTCCTGCTCCTTAACCTTTTGCATAGCTTGTTGTTTTTGCACAACCTCAGTTGGACTATTCAAGCCCTGTGTGATGTCCATTTTATCTTCATGATATACTCCTTGACAATTTAACCAACAATTTCTAGGATTCTGAACTCCTGTTTCACAATGTCTACTGTCTTGGCTGGTGATTTCCCCAACTGATTTATATATTGATGGTGGATTCCACTCAAGTGAAATTGCCATAGCTGTATTTTTATTTATATCGCAGATGTATTCTGTCCTGATATCATCATCATTATCACTGATCTTTTTCCTTTTAGTTGGAAGTGAAGATTCATTGAGAGATCCCCTATCAACAAAGGCTGATTCCATCTCCTTTTCAGAAGAGTTTTTCTCATTATTTATGAGGCAACAAGATGACCTTAGGCCATCCATCTTTGGATTAAAACGTCCTAATAACAGTGGCTCATATGGTTTTTTATGAGGTGAATCTAAATCAGTCACCAGTTCTCCTTTTCTTGTTACTTTAACCCAGTACCACTCTGCCATTAGCTCCATGGACCAATGAGGAAAGAGCTCTGTCCTTGTAAACCTTAAGTACTTCTGTTTGTTGGTAACCCAGATCCCCACCAGAGCACCAGGGGCAAGAAGGCAAGGGACTGGGAGTGATTTTATTTGCCATAATGACATGAAGGAATACCTTGAAAAGATATATAAAAATTATGTAAAGATTAACAAAATAAGACTTCAAGCCATACTAGGTTGATGAAGGCCTGGCTGAGGGAAGAGGAGTAATGAGTAAAGTAAAGTATGGTTAATATTATATTTTGGAAGGATAAGGGGCTTTTTCTCTCTCCATTCAGTAATGTTGTATGACTGTTAAACTCAACTCTTTCCAATTAGGGAGCAAGCTTGATCCGGAATGGTGCACAATCTTTTGGTTAGGGTTAGCCATGAAAAAAGAAAAAATGAAAATCCTCTCACTTTGAGCCACGCTTCGCAGATTTGTTGAACCATGGAGGATCCAACACCAGCAAGTTATAACCTCCATAGCATTGGGCTGTTGAGGATGCAAATGATAAATATATGTCTGAGTCATTACTAAAATATTGAAAAAGCCAAAAAGCCACTGCTTTCTTTTGACCCTTTCACTCCCAAGATCTCACTTGTAATTCTCCTTACTGTCTGCCATACTATTCTTATGATGTTAGTTTAGAGAACTTGGTATTAGATCAACCAATAATCACCCAATTTATATTTTTCTTTATTCTCATCACTGGTCTGCTTGACTGAGTGAACAGCAAGGATCGAAATGCACCAATCAGAGCTGTTGAAAAACAACTAATCATAGCAGAGCATCATGCTTTATAAGATCATGCATGAAGAAGACTAGCAGTATGCAGTTGAAATGTTGTGATCTACATCATATGTGACTACATCGTGAGACAAACAAAAAACTTAGCTTTTATTGTTAAGTCTGACCTGGTCACCAAAGGGAGTTATAGACTGAGTTAACTAGGGTTAACATATCATGGTTAAACTAACCATAATTAACAAGAGGTCCTAAGTTCTGTGCATCAGACATCATGAAGTTGCAATCTGCAGGTAAAATGTATTTCTCCCCAGATACATTCAAAACTGTGGGTTTGCTACCAGGGTAATAAATGATACGGTTCAACAGAGACTTTTCACTTCCAGTGAAATCACCTTTGTACAAGAGAGACATGGTTAATTATTTATCAATTTTCTCAACAGGTAATATCTACAAAACTATTAATATGCTGTAATATTATATCATCTAACTTACTTTCCTAAAACAAAGACAACAACATTCATTTTGGGCCATTAGAGAGCTTGTGAAAAGGAAGGAGGTACAGTTGAACCTGTATTAAGGGGCACTGTATGAAGTAGTCACCCTTTATTAAGGGGTTGATTTTCAAAGTCTTAATAACTAACTGTAATTTCCACCTCTATTAAGCAGTCATGGTCACCCTTTATGAAGTCCTGATGGCCTGTTTGTATTGTTCTCCACCTTTCAGTATCAAATGATCACTTGAAGCACATCCTCTCAAATAAAACTAAGAATAATCTTTCAAGTAAAATTTAATCCATGTTTATCTCCAAAAATTGATGTTAGTGGTGTTTTTGAGTAAGGTTTGTTAAACTATGTGGTCAATTATGGCAAAACATGGTGTATTTATCATTTCCTTTAATACTCCTACTCTGTGGAGCCTGTATTAAGCAGTAAATCAGTAAATTAGTATTGAGTGGTCACTCTCTCATTAATGGTAAATGACTGCTTAAGATAGGTATTGACTGTACTTCCAGAGGATAATTATCTGGCTGCATTGTCTGATTAGCTTAACCCGGCTTTAACCCCCAGAAGTGATCAGTATGGAACTTCTAAAATATCCATACATCATCCAACAAACAGTCAACAAGATTACTCAAACTTATCTGGTAGAAGTTGTTAACTTAAACTAACACCAAATTATTGTTACTGATTTACAAGGAAATGTTTAGCAGCTGGGGGAGAGAATTGTTGTGATCTGGAGTCATAACTGGTAATCGTTGGGTTGTTTAAGAGGAAAACATGCATTTTTAAAACAATAAACAACTGTGGAAATGAAAATTAAGTCTTGGATTAACAATTTACAAGAGTAAAAAATAACCTTTGATGATTAAAGGTTCCAAATGATCACTGGACAGACATCTGCTGTGACTTTGAACATCAGTTGACAGTCCAGAAAAGTGCTTGCAATCAGTCAAAGGTAGTTCTGTAAATTCAAAACTATTTAAAAAACTTTCAAAGGGTAATAAACCTTACAAATTGAGATCATTTGTCAATAAGGACAGCACTTTAGTCTTCATCAAGAATTGAATTTAAACAATGTCTACCAGTCACAGATGTTCTACTTAAAATATAATGCTAACTTGTTAGAAGTTAAGCTCATAGATGTAAGTGGCACTTCTGTCATGAAGAACTTGTTTCAGTCATCCTCAATGATCTTCTTTCAATTGGCAATTATATATTGATGTGTCAAAATTTGTTTCAACAGTGGCAAGTAGATCTTGGAGATTGAAGCATTTAGAAGAGGTCACAGTTTTGCTGTGAGAGACTGTCTAACTAGTTGACTAGTTCTATTGTGGTGCAAAGTTTACCTGACTCTAAATTACTTTGTTCACTAAGATCATTTTCAGGTAAAAAATAACCCATATCCACACCAATGTGCACAAGCTTCTCTGTTCCTGTTGCAATTGTGTCTTTTATCTGAATTAATCAAAGATTAATAGAAACAATGAGGCTAAAAGCTTTGGTGTGAGATGTTGTAAACATTTTTGTGTGTCAGTGATTTTCATGGGAAATGCTGAGGCTTAATGTTTGGTGCACAAGTCACTGGACTTAGAGGGTCTGGGTTTTAATCTCCAATGGGGTCATTGTGTTGTGTTGTTGGGCAAGACTTGTAAACACCTCCCCCACAACCTGCCCCACCCTGAAAATTGTAAGAGAGCCACACAAAATGTTAAGTGAAGGGAAGGTGGAGGGGGTAACCTGAGATGGACGGGCATCCCATCAAGGTGCGAATAGCAGAACTCCCAATCAGTTCAAATGCTGCAGCATTCAGCAGTTGAGTGGGATTCAACCTCTGAATGCTGAGCACCCTTCTATCAATAACCATTTCTTTGAAACTCTCTCTACCATTTCTTCAGTTTTACCTCTTCACTGCCACCAAAGGCTCTTTTAAGGTTGAGAGATTGAAACTTTCACATCTTAGTATACTAAGTTTTTAAACTTTTTTTATCAACACTTTTTTATGGAAATCCTCAATTTGCTACTCAGAGTTGTATTTGATGTTCAAATCCTTTGTTTATGTTTTTAAACCTAGTATACTCATCTCGGAAAAGCACTTTTCCAGGATGGAAACTTGACATTGTTCTTTAGGGTGCTTGTCTTTGACAAAGGCAACTCGACTATAACTTATTTTTTTTAATTTGAACAACACCACACATGTACATGTTGGATAATTTCCATTGCCATGCGGGAGGCTACAACAGAGTACTGATTAAGATGATTCTTTTTTTCCTCAAGAAAGAACATGGGAATGGTGATGATGTTCACCAACAGAGGCAGAATCCTGTTTGTCTTTTTATATTTAATAATGGACAGCGTGAGCAAACTTGGCATGTCGAGGGTTGGGAAGTTGAATGTTTACCTTGCTATGGTGTGCAGCAGCATCTAATTCTTCCTCTGTACGAACAACTTGAACAGATTTCTTCCGCTACAAAGGTAACTGCAAGTAAGTCACTACCTTACAGAAGGTTACGATTGATAGATGAACGGATCAAA
The DNA here is from genome assembly GCF_964200805.1 of Pocillopora damicornis. Taxonomy (NCBI): domain Eukaryota; kingdom Metazoa; phylum Cnidaria; class Anthozoa; order Scleractinia; family Pocilloporidae; genus Pocillopora; species Pocillopora damicornis. The sequence goes on from NC_142680.1 coordinate 639,128, forward strand.
ATGAATCAAAACACGAGGGAGTCGGATACAATCACTATAACAACTGTATTGTGCAAACTTCTAAAATGAGAGGATTACATTTACTTTGAGTGTTTCCTGGTGGGTGACTATTTCACATAAAAAAACAAATGTTACAGAGCTTTCATCGTTGTGCAATTCTTGATTTTAAAAATTAAGGTTCGTCAGATTATCTCAGACTGCTTTCGCTGTTTCCCTGATCTCAAAATTTGCATGTACCTTTCTCCTTTTTGATCCCGATGAACTGCTGTTCGTTGAATTTCTAAAATGAGGCTCGTAAAGAGCAAAGAAAGCTTCTTTACACGACAATGACAACGATGAAACTGATTCAGAGATACTTTTCTTGTGATCGACGAGAAATCCACATTCACATTGTCCGATCACAGCCATGTTTGCTGATCGCCTTATTGGACCGTCTGTTTATCATCAAGATTGGAACCTGGGTCCGAAGAACGATAAGTTTTGTAGCAAGGGCTGGGTGGTACAATTCTCAGCTTGATATTTTTCCGATATCTGGCAACACATTAGGAAAGGTTTCTCACACAGATATCAACGATAAATTTCATATTAAAATATCTCGAAATTCAAAGACAGCCTTCGCTCCTTTCAAATCACCTTCAGAGCCACTTTCCCTACCCCCACTTGTTTACAACTGACTTCTTGACAAATGAATAAAGGGGTAAGTTTCTAAAGAAACTGTGGTGCTGCGTCGGTGGGAGAGTATAGCAGGTAATTTAGTGTTAACAACTGGGTTGAAAACGTAAATTAGCCACCGTAAAGAGTGAAAAAGCTGACGTTTCGAGCGTTAGCCCTTCGTCAGAGCGTCTGACAAAGGGCTAACGCTCGAAACGTCGGTTTTTATACTCTTTACGGTGGCTAATTTACGTTTTCAACCCAGTTGTTAACACTAAATTACCTGACTTCTTGACAACTTTTACTTTCTCAGACTTTTAATGATACCTCATAAAACGTGTACACTTCATTATTTCAATACAGATCCTCTGAAAAAAGAGTTACATGGGTGATGTGAAAAACTCAGGACTTGTTGTGGGTAATTTATGCAGTGGGATGAGGACGAGATAATGTTTAAAATTAATTATACATTCACGTTTGTCTCACACTTCAGGTCAGTGTGGCATGTGGTTTGTTGCGCTTCTCCGAACAGAAACCCGACGTATTCCACCTACTTCTGCGCTCAGAACCAATTCAAAAAGCATTTTCAAGCCGAATGTTCTCTTCTCTAAAGTTCGGGAGCCGAATTTGAAGAACTGAACGAATTTTGGCAGAATAGATATGACTTGAGACGAGGTAAGCGAATGAATCACTGTTTGGAGGGAGTTGTTGTTCAAGATGCTAACGTAAGTTTTCTGACTTCGTTTGCATTATTCGCTGCTTTTGAATAAAGTACCTCGGCTGTTGTATTACCCTGTCCAAAGCTATTTTCTCTATGTAAGCTTTACATCGTCAACCACTCGGGTATGTCTTTTCCCTTTTGGAGCAAGACCTTGTGCCCTAAAGTTTAATTGATTAGTAAGAAATCACTAAGGCTTACGAAGGTTTGATACATTTAAAATGATATATTCGTTCATCTTCAAGTCCCAACGTTGCCTAAAGTTGATGAAGAAATCTCTTGCGCTATCAAAGGAGCTCTGTTCGTTGCATTAATTGCATGCTCTGTTTGTTCAGGGCACTTGATCACTGCGGTAGAATTTATCACACAAGGCATATGAACTCAAAAGTTAAAAACAAACATTGGTTATCTTGTTTTACGTTGGTTTATTAGCGAGTTAACCTTTAATAGTTGGCAAATAATAACAGTCGAACTACATCCTATGATAGAGACTGAAATTACTAATTTACAAAATAAGTTATTCTCGTCTTATTTCTTTATTTTTGTCATCGGAGAAATTGAAGCAGAACAACCACCATACGAGGTCAGCGAAGAGAAGAGAGATCCCTCTAATGAAATGTAAGTATCTCTCACTTTGTAACTTGTTGGGTTACTTCTGAAAATTTATGATTTTACAAGAAGAAAAGGTGATTCCACTAAAGCAGTTAACGTAGTAGAAATCTCGTTGTGCTTTTCCTCTTCTATGACTCGACAGCGGCAATTGAATGATTTTTCCTATTTTTGGTCAATTTTAGGGTTTTGCTGTCCTTTTTAAATGCGAGGGAAAAAACATGCGGACAGTGAAAACGGCAGGCAAAGGTGAGATATAATAGCTGAGAAATTCGTGCAGGGAAAATTTGCAAAACAAATTTTATGCAAAGTGAAGCCCGGATAGAAGTTCCGGGATTACTTTCTTTACTACTCAAGACCTAAAAAAAAATGTATGAACTGGTATTTTCAGAAAGGTATATGCTATGGGTAAAATGAGAAATCCCTGTCCCATTGATTTTGTTTCGGTGATTAGTCCTTCATTGATGGCGAGCGACGTGTAATGAATCAACATGTTAATTTACAGGGTCCAGGGAAGGAAATGACAACTGGAGGATCAGAAACTTGAAAAGGAGGATTGGAAATGAATGGGTTCAGAAAGAAATAGTTTAGAGAGATGCAAGAGGACTTAATTAAACGTAGGTTGCTCAATTTTTTAATTTGTTAGGATTTAGAGCATGCATACAGTCAATGACAATGAAGGCAAAGAGAACGTTTTGGCCAAAATCAACTCGACTTCTATTGTTGCTCGACGTCATAGAATTATATTCCTTCTTTATTTCTTTCCGAACCAAATTTATAGGTATGGCTATAAAATATTCAATCGATGTGAAGTCAATGTTACAGACGTTTTCTCTGTTTTTTTTTGTTGTTGTTGCTAAACATCAGGAACAAGTTGTTTCAAAGCCTATTCTCAAACAAACGGGTACTTTTGGCATATCTATCATTTTTTTTCCTTTCGTCTCGACTTCAACCAGATTACCATATGATTATTCAACACTTAACAAAGAGAAAGAACGATTGATAGAGTAAAAATAAATTTGAAATTAAAGAATGAAACACAAAATGGATAGGCGATTTTTTCCTCCAAGGATTCTTAAATTCTACCGAAAGAACCTGCTTTGAAAATTGGTTCCTGATATTTATTTAAAATGCTCAGAAACGAAAAGGGGCCTGGGTGCAAGCTAAAAAAGAAATCAGTTCTATCTCACCTATCTGTTTAATTCCAATTGGACGAGGTTGAAGAATTTCTCATGGACGATTTATCCACTTTGATAGAGCACTTTTCAATTGACTATCTAAAAAACCTAAACCAAAGTAATCACGACGGCCAATTGTAACAAACGTTTACTTCATCATTAGCCAATGAGCGCCCAAAAGAAAAACGGGCAAACTATCAAAAACGCGGGAAAACGCGGGCGACCAGGTCACGATTAGTTTTCGTTTTGCGTCTGATTGGTTAAGAGGATAGCGTCGGTTTTGTTGACCAATCACAGACCGAATGAATGCAAAATCTCCAAACTTCAAGTCGATAATCAAATCAAGTCGATAGTCAATCTTATTAGTATTTTATGGGCAGTTTGCTCTCAGGTCCCTTCTCGTTTCTGAATTCCTCTTAGTGTAGTGTATCTTAAAGGTTTCTACTGTATTTTTGGACTGGAGAAGTTGACAAAGAAATTGATCGAAATAGAAAAGGAAGTACTTCACAGCATGGCGCATTTCACTTGATTTCTAAGAAACCATTTTTTTTTTTTTGCAAGATTTAGCACGTCATTTTTTTTTTAATCGATTTCTGCATTGTTACGAATGGATGTTTGACACAAAGAATGATAGGCTTAAATGTGTTTGAGTTCGATTCAATTACATTTTGAAAGCCTCAAGATAAATTTGTCACTCCAGATTACTTCCGAGATGAAAAGACTAAACATAATCAGTAACCAAAGGAAATTACGTCTTGTTTGAGCTGGAAGATTTTCAAGTTCAAGTTCAAGTTCAAGTTCAAGTTATCAAGGAATGTTTTTTTCAAGTGGCAATGGATTATTTTTAATCAAGAAAGCAGATTTTGAATTTAAAAATAATATTTCTTACTTGATTAGGATATTAGGTTGCTTATAATCAGAAACTGCTCAGAACAAAAACCGAAAGTTTATTTGATAAAATGATAAATTATAATCAGAAGTTGATCAGAACTTTGGAAGTGTTTTCGGGTACTTAAACCTTAGAGAGAACTTAAAACTGTTTCATCTCCAACAATTTACTCTTAGCCATAAGTCGTTAGTCGTTGCAATGTTAATCAATCCAACCCCCCCCCCCCCCCACACTCCCTCCCCCCTCTAATGTTACAGTACGTAAGGAAGTCATCCTAATTGCAACATAAAAACGGCTTTTCAAAACGTCCAGTCTTGTGTTCTTTTAAAAAAATTGTTTCATAAGCTTGGCGATATTGTTTGGGACGCTGGTTATACGTTTTGGTAGGGAAATTACGGACATCCTGGACCTCTGGTTCACACACAGGTTTTTTTATTATCCAATTAACAATGTAGGTGACATTTCGAAAAGTTTGGTTTGCTGGGTATTTGAAGAGCCCAGCCGCGTGACAAACCACTCCGCCACTTCTGAAGATAACGCTTTTGTGCGACGAAACTCTTACCCACTGAGATGACTGAAACACCCGTTAAGCCACGCACGACCACACTGATAATTCTGCACACTAAGTAAGCTTTTAATAGCATTTCGCGTATCATGCAACCCTACAATTGGAGTGTAATTCGCAGACTGAACAAATGCGATAGCGTTTACTAAGAGAAGTTGGAGATAAAGACGAACTAATTTAGCCAACAGACAGTTAAAAGAACTTAACACCTCGACACAAAACTAACCAAACGCCAGCTTGTGACCGACGAGAAATGTTGATGTTAACAACCACTGACACTTAAAAACGCCAATTTTTCAATTTGTTTTACTTTCTCGAGTGACAAGGGGTAACTTTTTGAAAAAGACATTTTCAATTGGGAGAAATTCCCGGTACTTTTTAAGAAAGGCTGTAGCTTTCTCTGTTAGAGAAATACTTCTCTTAGTATAATGATCAAAAAGGATTTTCTATTTGTAGCAGCAATACATTTTCGAGCAGAACAGTAATGAGAAGAAAGAAAATTATCACCTTAAGGATATTGTTTGATTTAACACCAATTTCTTGGGGCAAAAATTATAAGAAATGTATGACAGACAGCGAAGAGAATTTATACTTTGATCTTGGAAGTGAAAGGTTATTCAGGTTTGAAACTCAACTAAAGGTATTTTGCTTAGAAAACTGAAACTGGAAAAATGAACAGCTGCACTCAAGTAGTTTTGATGAAGAAATTGAGGGGTCTTTGCAAATGAAAAAAATTTATACAAATGAGAAATATCCAAGACTTGACGTTAATGCGCAAAATCAACAAATATTAAATAGAAATGAAACTTTTTCCATTTCAAACAATTTACTTTCCAGCTTTGAAAGGCTTTTCGAGAAAATTTAGACATGAATTTCATAAGGATTTATTCCAATTTAAGACAGCTTCTGCTGCTTCTAGAAATTTTTTCAGATGAATTATTACAACAGCAGAAAACCCCGGTGCAAACTTTTAAGTGAACTTACTTTGGAGAAGGAATGAGGTAGATTTCCTTTTTTTTCCCCTCAATTATTAGCAAAGAGTCAATTTCCCTTTTTTAAATTTATCTTGAAGTACAGGAGGAAAATTTTCTTTGAGTTGCAAATAAGAAAAGCATTCTAGGAGAGTTGAATTTTCCAACTACTCTTTCTTTAGGAAATGCCAAAAGTTTTACACATCAAAGCAGGTATGATACAAAAGAAACAAAAAATTTGGAAATTGAAATGAAATTTAAAAAATGTCGGGAGCTGTCGTACGAAAATTCTTTAACTTAAAAAATACCATTTACTTTGAAAATTATGTGTGTCGATAGGTGTATCATTGCTGTCTCTTTAAAGGAGGTCTTGATCCATAGATCATGTATTTTTCGTACCAAAAGTGTTTATCGACAAAACAGAAGGTATTGATATTAATTTGTGCAGCAAAATATACGCTCACCAACTTCAATAACGTTTTGAGCAGAAAGTTTCATAGCATGTTAATGTGAGATTCAAAACTTAATGGAAAAGTATGTGGCTATTTTCTGTAAAAAAAACTTACCTTTCCTTTCAGTAAATTTGTGTTCTCCATGAGTCGTAATGAATCGAAAAAGAACAATTTCAATCGTAAATGAAGGTGTTCCATTTAAATCACGTTTGGATCAAAAAGGTTTTGAACTATAAATAATCAGAGCTGTTTAGCTGCAATCTCCGAAGGCATCTATTTTTTTTTAACCCTGTGATGCAAAATTAGGATCGTCTACTGTTACATGTTACATTATTTCTCAAATTTACATCATATAAATAAAAACTAACCTTTAAATCTGCTTTAGATTTCATCTGGAAGTTGAAATTGTAGTTTTATAAACGGATTTGGATTAGCGTATTGTCAAGTGATATGATTTGACCACGAGTTCATTCATTCTCAGTACAGATAGGATTTTACTGCACAAGGTTCATTCTAGAAATTTTCAGATTTAGGATTTTTCACTCTAATCTCCAAAATATGAGAACCATGTTATGCTGATTCGGTAGTTAAATGAAAGTTCGTGTCGCGGAAGTGTAATTTTCTCAGGAGAAAGGATGGGATCTTTTTTTACAGTTCTTTTAAGTTCGTTGCAATCAAATGAAAGTTCGAGTTTAATCAATGAGAGTGCAATTTCATAACACTGAATAAAAAATATCGTTCGGTATCGCTTATGTTTACTTTTGAGGAAAGATGCTGAAGCTCTTGCTGTATAAGGTCGAACGTTGAATACTCTAGCATAATTTTGGAATGATTACTCAAAGGCACAGCTGGAATCAGTAAATTCGTTGTTCAATTTTGTATTGTTTGTGGTTTTCTAAAACACTCCCTTCGAGTCTTCAAGAAATATGAATGTATTTCTATCTTGGTACCAAACATTTTGAACTGTCGGTTAATAATCGTCTTGCTTTCCTATAAATGTATTTTTCTTGTTTCTGTATAGAGCATTTCCAGTACCTGTACAATTTCCAACAAACTTTCCGTAGCATTAAAAAAAAAAAAAAAAAAATTTGCAATTTTTTCTAATTTTGGTCTAATTTATCAACAGCAATATGCGACATTTTGTTTTCGTTATGTGGGAAATAATTTTTTAAGAAAAAAATTTATAAACAGGATTGTGTCTTTTCCTTTTTCCAAAACAAACATTTCGAATTATGTTATTTAGTGGAAATCAATGAAATTTAATGTAACTATTCTTCAAAATTACAGTTGTTACGATAATTGTTTAAGATTACGCGAACCTTCAGTGTCAAAATTTCCAGTCCAAAAGTATAGTTACTGTTAGATTTGTAAACCTTCATAGATTAATCAACACTGTGGCTTTGCGGTGTAGCGCTCGCCCTTTGGCGTTGACGGCCATATCCCCGCCATCAATTTCTTGAAGTTATTTGTTAGTATCTTCCTTCAGTGATGCACTTCATTTACTTTTTGGATGAAAATTTCTTTTAAATTCTAAAAGCCCAGTAATGCATTTCTGTAAAGTAAATAGATTCATCACTGGGCTTCTAAAATTTAACAGAAATTTGCCCCTTTGAAATTAAAAAAAAAAAAAAGAAGTGGATTGATGGGGCCTTGAGCCCCTAGTGATGGAAGTTGTTAAGAAACAACTTAAAGAGATCGACGGCGGGGATATGGCCGTCGACGCCAAAGGGCGCACGTTATACCGCGAGGCCACAGTGACGTTGAGTAAGATCTAGGCCAAATTTTAGTTGATATAGGTTTGGATATATTGTTTAGTGTAAAATACTTATTAAAATTCAGCATAAATAATACACTAGGGTGCAAAAAACGCGTGCACACAAGAATCAGCATAGACGGAAACAATATAATTTTCACAAACAGTAAATTATTTGTCAAAACTATTTTTAGATTCTTACGAGTTGTGTTGATTATCACAGAAATAAAACTATTCTTTAATGACAAAAATAAAATAAACAAAAAACCTTTGACTACGACGATGGTCGTAGTTGTTTCTTCGTTTGTCGATTTCTTATAAATAAATACTTTCTTAAAATTCGACACTCCTGTTCTTACTACTGTTTAACTTCCATTCTTACTAATGTTAGACTTATACCCCATTCGCACCAGCAAAACATGTTTTGTTAAACTGGTTTTCATTGAATGAAAATTATAAACAGAGAACTGAAAAACTTGATTTTCCATTGGATTCAAGTACTTGCTAACTTGCATTTCCAATGTGCTACATTCAAGTCAAAAATATTCGGTTAAATAGTTTCTATGAAGAAAAAAAAAATTAAACTGTGTTTAACAAAACAACTTTTAAACATGTTTAAGCTTTGGTGTGAATGGGGCATTAGACAAAATTCGACTCTTCTTTTCTTACTAATGTTAGACTTATACCCCATTCACACCAGCAAAACATGTTTTGTTAAACTGGTTTTCATTGAATGAAAATTATAAACAGAGAACTGAAAAACTTGATTTTCCATTGGATTCAAGTACTTGCTAACTTGCATTTCCAATGTGCTACATTCAAGTCAAAAATATTCGGTTAAATAGTTTCTACGAAGAAAAAAAAAATTAAACCGTGTTTAACAAAACAACTTTTAAACATGTTTAAGCTTTGGTGTGAATGGGGCATTAGACAAAATTCGACACTACTTTTCTGACTTCAGTTAGACTTTCTTCAAATTCGATACTTTTCTTACTAATGATAGACTTAGACGAAATTCGACACTACTTTTCTGACTTCAGTTAGACTTAGACAAAATTCGACTCTTCTTTTTATTACTGTTAGACTTAGACGAAATTCGACACTACTTTTCTGACTTCAGTTAGACTTTCTTCAAATTCGATACTTCTTTTCTTACTAATGATAGACTTAGACGAAATTCGACACTACTTTTCTGACTTCAGTTAGACTTTCTTCAAATTCGACTCTTCTTTTTCTTACTAATGTTAGACTTTCTTCAAATTCGACACTACTCTTCTTACTAATGTTAGACTTAGACGAAATTCGACTCTTCTTTTTCTGACTAATGTTAGACTTTCTTCAAATTCGACTCTTCTTTTTCTTACTAATGATAGACTTAGACAAAATTCGACACTACTTTTCTGACTTCAGTTACACTTTCTTCAAAGTCGACTCTTCTTTTTCTGACTAATGATAGACTTAGACGAAATTCGACTCTTCTTTTTGACTAATGTTAGACTTTCTTCAAATTCGACTCTTCTTTTTCTTACTAATGATAGACTTAGACAAAATTCGACACTACTTTTCTGACTTCAGTTACACTTTCTTCAAATTCGACTCTTCTTTTTCTTACTAATGTTAGACTTAGAAGAAATTCGACACTACTCTTCTTACTAATGTTAGACTTAGACAAAATTCGACTCTTCTTTTTCTGACTAATGTTAGACTTAGACGAAATTCGACACTACTTTTCTGACTTCAGTTAGACTTTCTTCAAATTCGACTCTTCTTTTTCTTACTAAAGATAGACTTAGACGAAATTCGACACTACTTTTCTGACTTCAGTTACACTTTCTTCAAATTCGACTCTTCTTATTCTGACTAATGATAGACTTAGACGAAATTCGACACTACTTTTCTGACTTCAGTTACACTTTCTTCAAATTCGACTCTTCTTTTCTTACTAATGTTAGACTTTCTTCAAATTCGACTCTTCTTTTTCTTACTAATGTTAGACTTAGACGAAATTCGACACTACTTTTCTGACTTCAGTTAGATTTTCTTCAAATTCGACTCTTCTTTTTCTTACTAATGTTAGACTTTCTTCAAATTCGACTCTTCTTTTTCTTACTAATGTTAGACTTAGAAGAAATTCGACACTACTCTTCTTACTAATGTTAGACTTAGACAAAATTCGACTCTTCTTTTTCTTACTAATGTTAGACTTAGACGAAATTCGACACTACTTTTCTGACTTCAGTTACACTTTCTTCAAATTCGACTCTTCTTTTTCTTACTAATGTTAGACTTTCTTCAAATTCGACTCTTCTTTTTCTTACTAAAGATAGACTTAGACGAAATTCGACACTAATTTTGACTTCAGTTACACTTTCTTCAAATTCGACTCTTCTTTTTCTTACTAAAGATAGACTTAGACGAAATTCGACACTACTTTTCTGACTTCAGTTACACTTTCTTCAAATTCGACTCTTCTTTTTCTTACTAATGTTAGACTTTCTTCAAATTCGACACTACTTTTCTTACTAATGTTAGACTTAGACGAAATTCGACACTACTTTTCTGACTTCAGTTAGACTTTCTTCAAATTCGACTCTTCTTTTTCTTACTAATGTTAGACTTTCTTCAAATTCGACTCTTCTTTTTCTTACTAATGTTAGACTTAGAAGAAATTCGACACTACTCTTCTTACTAATGTTAGACTTAGACAAAATTCGACTCTTCTTTTTCTTACTAATGTTAGACTTAGACAAAATTCGACACTTCTTTTCTGACTTTAGTTAGACTTTCTTAAAATTCGACTCTTCTTTTCTTACTAATGATAGACTTTCTTCAAATTCGACACTACTTTTCTTACTAATGATAGACTTTCTTTAAATTCGATACTTTTCTTTTTAGTCATCTCTTATTCCAAACCATATAGGTTATTTTTACTTGGTTTTGTTACACATGTTTTCCTCAAAACTGATACAAGGTGTACAAAAAAGTTTTTAAATGTTCATATCTTCTGAAGTTCTCCTTGTCCGTCTATCACAGCTATCTGAAAACAACAAGAATTCCAAATGAATAAACAAATGGTGCAAATCTTAGGTGGGAAAAAAAACTAATGCCTATTGTTTTCATTAACAATAGAAGCGAACCTATTTCTTGGTCAATTTTGCCGTCTTCTATTACCAAAAGCCAAGGTGGTCTAGTGGTAGTGCACTTCGTTAAATTAAATGACGGCCGTATCCCCAGCCGTCATTTAATTTAAATTGCAACTCCAGGGGCCTTGAGCCCCGTTCGATCGTTCTCCTTTTAATCTTTTTTTTTTCCTTAGTTTTAAACAACTAAACATTTTTTTAATTTTAAGAGTCCGAGAACATTTTTCTTCCGAGGAAAAATTTTTCCTTTAAAAAAGTTCTCACAGCTCTTAAAATTAAACAAGTTTGACTCTTTAAAATTTACATACAAAACCAAACAAAAAAGTCAAAAGCTCATCAAGGTTTCAAACTTAAATCAAACGATTGCCGTCGTAGGACGAAAAAAAAAACACATCACCAAAATAGTGGAAAATTAACAAACGTGAAACGTACATGAGGAGAAGCATTCATTGCACTTCAGGGAAACTGAAAACGAGAGGACTTTTGCATTTATACCAAAAAAAATGGATGTAAAAAAAAACCAAATTTGCTCTTGCTCCAACTTGCTCTTCAAAATACAAAACACACTAAACCGTTCCAAAATGTTTGTTGTACAAATTCTTAATCATAGAATGTGAATTAATAATAAAGTAACAAGCATATCATTTTAAACATGGAAGGTATTATGAATAACATCTTCAACTGAGCGTTCAATGTACCTCTTAATTCAGTGTGATTTATTTTCAGATTTCATTGCCTTACACACTACATGCATGTCCTACTGCAACTTGTAAACCAGAAAGCAAAACTTTGGACTTTTAAATGCCTCCACCAAATATTACAGGTTTACTTAGAGAAAGAAAAAAACAGTTGAAAAACTACTTTGGGCAGAATCAGCCTTGTCAAATAGAATATAACCTTGAGTGAACCTAATGGCGTTTAAAAAAAAACATTTTTGCTTGGATAGTTCAAGATAGAACTTAAACTGAATAAATCATACTGTTCCAAAAATGTATTCACCTTAACAGTCAATTATGAGACAGTAATCAAACATTTCCATTCAGAGCCTTAATTCTAACATGGCATCAAGTAAAGTTTAGGGTAAAACAAATATCCTTGAAAAAAGATTTTATTAAGGGAATTTGCGAAAATTGAAATTGGAAATGGTGAGATCATAAAAAATATGAAAATAAATTCTATTCAGTCACCAAGAACATCCTATTACAAAGAATCAGCTAAAGCTAGAAGATGGTAAAACAGCAGAGGATTTACGCTCAACTCAAAAGTAAACAAAAAATTACCCTAGGCTTGATAAACTGTTTTATATGATGAGAAACACAAGTGATAGCTATGCATGTAGGTGGTAATTCTCTTAGTGAGTTACTCTGCTTCTTTATATCCCTATATACAAGCTGAATCACACAAAACCAGAACTGCAAGAAGTCAGATGTTGCTATTGGGTTTTAAACTTCTCTGGCCAATCACAATTTGTCTTTGTCTTACACTCAAGAAAAATGTTAACAATCACTTTGCAATTTTTGCTGACCAAAATGCACATTCTTTCAAACATGGCAACTTTTAAATACAGCTTAAGGAATGATCAGCTTCTAGAATTTCCTTAACCCATTTTGTGTAAGTTTCTGTAGCAGTTCAAACTTGTTTATGATAGTTTCTATATGTGTGAAACAACTATTTTTTTTTATTAGTCTTTTTTTTAAAAATTATTGTTGTAATTAGGCTGGAAAATTCTCACTGGGGAGTCCTAATAAAGACGTTGTGTTGGAAATATACAAAATTACTGTTTACATCTAAAACCATACACTTTAAAAGTATGTGGGCCTGGTACATGACAACCTCATCAGTGGGTTAAAATCTTCTTTGCTCAGCTGGCAGAGCATCTGACCTTGAAATTACATATGAACATTTAGGTTTTAATATCCTTCAAAAATCAGCACTTTTTCCACCTTCTATGCCATGAGAAAAGTTTCATAACCTTTTGTAATTTAAATAACAATTTGAAATTTTTTCATCATTTTTTTCAACACCACAAAGGATGCTTTAGACAATGTCAGTCTAAGCATTGTGTGTAACAAATGTCTCATTTGAAAAGAGTAAAATGATAGAGCGTCCAATGATCAAATCCAATGAGGTTCAAATCTTCTCAGAAAACTCAATAATTTTCCTACATCTTATAAAACTTGCAATGTTTCAGGTCTCCCTTTATCAAAATAAAACTCTTTTTAAGACTGAATTAAAAAAATTTTCTAGCACAGGCAAGTATGACAAAAAAGTCAAATAAGCAAAAAAATTAAACCAGCAAACAAACAGTCGAAATTCAAACATGAACATTGCAAAGAATTTAAAGAAGAAAGCATCAAGTTCAAATCATGTAAAACTACAGCAAAACCATCGAATTCATTTTTTTCTCCAAAGGAGTTATTCCAATGAAGATAGAAATCCTACTTGATAATCTGCATTTTTTCTCTTCTATTGTCAATATTAGTTTTGTGTATTAGCCACAGTTTCCAAAGTTAATATGCAGAAATGATTATGATGAGATTTGATTTGATTTGGCTCAATCTTAAAGGTAAGAAAATTCATGCCTGTGAGTTAGAGATGACTAGATGATGATTAGACCCAAGGACAAGTGAAAATTCTGGTCAAGCTTCATGTTTTTATCCTGAGATATTGAGCAGGCAGGATTTGCTGAGACAAGGTAATAATTTATTGTTATTGTTTGGAGTAACTTCTTGGTCTTCTAAACTTGGTCTTCTAATCAGCTGAGTTCAAGTTTCACTGTATGCATGCAGACTTTGGATGCCTGTCTTTTCTTAGTACATTTTTTTTTTTTTTTTAAATGAAAAAGGAAACTTTTTAATTTGGTAAATGGTTTTTCTCTAATTGAGACCAAACACATGTACTCTACAAATGCAATTTCATTAAAAAAAACCATGGCTTATGACTTAGCAAGTCCATGGTGTGACGCTGGAGAAGAGACCAGGTGGGTATTTTTTCTGGCGAGCTTCAGATGTCTCCTAAACATGCAAAATGGGCCATTTGACTACAAAGTATCCCAAACTAGATAAGCAAGTGATGAAGTGGTTTTCATAGCAGAGAGGCCAAATATTTCATTTGTGATGTGAAATGAGGAGGGTTTTGCCAAATTGAGTGAGATTGTCTTTCAATGAGTGGGAAGCAAAAAATCTGATTAGTGGTCAGAAATGTTGTTGTCATGACAATTTTAAAACGTGCCATGTAAAGAGCGCTGCAGTCATGGAATTTACGGTCATTTCACATTAACATTAAATTTGCACTTGTTTTTGAATCCCAAATCCTTAGCTACAAGCTGAACCCCGTTTCTTGTGAAAAAATCTCCCAAACCTTTGTGTCAAATACTGAAAGAATCACTTGGCTTATAGTTGAAGAAATACGGTATGTATGTTGAAATTCAAGCCACCATCTGTGCAGACTTTCAAAGCTTTTTCTGTGTTTTGTTCATTTCTGTTTTGTTTTGTTTTGTTTTAACTCTTCTCATAATGATTGTGGAGCTACAATTTTCCAAATGAGGATGAGAGAATGTCTCTATCATCACCATCCTGATTTTCTGAAATTTGTGAAATCTTTAACAGAAATCAACACTTCTTTGGTGATGAAATGTGACCATCAGAGATTAGAAGATTTTTCTAAGGATTCCCCTTTTATTAGCTGGATATGAGGCCAAATTTTATTGAAATACAATTCTGTAGCAAGCTCCCCTTAAAGGATTCTTTTCATTGGTGTTATTGGTAGAAAATGTGAACTAATTTTAGGTTAGAATGAACCAAGCCAAGTTTCAATAAAGGTTCTTCCTAACTGCCTTCACATTTTGTCACAGTGAGTTCCAAATGACTTATTAATATATATTATAAGAGTTACTTGTCATGATTCAATCACATTTCTTTTGGAACACTGATTGCTTCTTCCCAATAAAAGATAATAACTTTCAAGAATTGATTATTTCATGCTGCTACTACATCTAAGAATGTTTTGAATTCATGTTAGTAGTAGCCATGTTTTTATAAATTACTTGACAACTTAACATTGTACAGACCTTAGATTGAAATTTACTATGAACTCAATTTTGGGCTAGCTCCTCAGAGCTCCTGGTTTCTAATCCTAGGCAAAGCTCAACTGAAGGACAAGTTGGTTTGCTTTCATTTCAACTTCAACCTATTTGAGCCCTTAATTTAGCAATTGTCAGTACATGTCAAGCCTCAGAAACTTCCAGTCTTGAATAAGGACACAGCACAATCGTTTTCCCTTAATCATTAACAGAGTGTCACAGATACAAATTACAAGTATTTGCACTTCTTTTTCAAAGATCTTCTGCTCTTATGGGAGGCTGCTCACACTTTTCATCTCAGAATCTATAGAGTGCTGTAGATGTAGTGCCTAAAGGTCTCTACAGTTGAGGGTTAGGAAATAAGAATCCTTCCAAAAAGAATCTGCATTCTTGTTTCAAACTGATTGTTCATTATACTTTTCTATCCTGACACTCATGATGGCTTACACAAAATCAACTCTATTGAAGCAGTATCAGTGTCTTTCAATTTTTTTTAATTCTACGAAATCAATTTTAAAAATGCTTTTAATAATCATTAACCTGCATGTATTTCCAATATTTTTCAGAATTTTTTTTGGAAAATATAGTTATACTAGTGATGCTTGGGTTGACATTTATACCTTCATTGTAAAATATGGATTAACTTACAAGGTGAAAGTCTACTACAATCCTTACAAACAAATGTGCTTAGGTCTAATTGTCATTTCTTGCTGAAGTTAGGCTAATTTGCTAATAGTAGGAGTAGTTGATTTTCTTCTCTTTCTTTTTTTTTCAATAACATGTTTTGCATAAGAATTTGGCCGATATCATAGAATCATGAACTATAGCACATGCTTCAAATTGAAAATTTTCCCTTCCTAAAGAAAGCATTTGAGCTTAAAACAATTTCAAGAATTATTCATCTGACATAAATGCAAAGGTCTCTCTCGATAAAATTTTAAATTTGGGGAAAGCTGGAATTTTTGTTGTCCCCTTAACAGCTGTAGCTTTGTATTAAAAAACATTAATTGAGAAACTCTTCTTTTCTCCAACCAGGATTCAACTCTAATATATGGATTTAGCCAAGCCTAAAAGCAGAGCTCGCATTTTTTTTTTCCTGCACTATTAAAAAAAGGAGAAAAAAACTTTGTACTCACAATTTCTCAACTGAAATGATGATAATCCTTGTTGATGCTTGGTTAAGTTTTGCAGTTCCCTTCCACCAGTCTTCTTTTGCTCGAAGAAAAATACACTATATACCAAGCTTATCACCTGTTTGGATAAGAACATGTCATCATGGTCAGCATACATGAAGAACTACTCTTTTCACAATGAAATATGTTGTTTGTTTACAAGCTACTCCTAACTATGCTATCAGTTCTTGTAAAAGGTTGCACTCTCAATAATTATAAAACCTATCTGTCTGGGTAACTGGTCATTTTGCATAAAATACTTTTCGCACAAGTCTTTTAGCACAAGTTTTGGACCATTCACACAATTCTTAGTGATCATTTCGCACAATAATCATAAGTGAGAAACATCAATATAAAAGGTATACTGATTGATACTGATAAGGCATTTCGCCTTCACATGATCCAACGGTGAGAACGTATACATTTATTTACATAATAACTTCAACTAAATCAAAATGCTCGTGAACATTAGGCATACTGGTAATACGTACAGCAAAAACAGTTCAACATTAATAACTCGATATTCAGAGAGTGCTTCACATTGAAAGTTGGCACGTGCAAGTGTTGTGATTTGACAACTTGAACATGTCAGTGTAGGTAGTAACTAGTGATCTTGTAGAGAGACAAGTTCGACCTGAAATCATTTTAAAGATCGAGAAGTTTAATACATCTATCAATTAGTAACCTTTCAAATTATTCTAATAACAATTACCTAAGCAATGGAGAGTTCAGTATTGATCGATATGCATCATAGCAACCGTGATGTAAACAAATGATTTCACAAAAGTTTCAAGAATTCAAAATAATTCAAAGATTATACGCTAGCCGTTCAATAAGTAATCATACAAGCTTAAGATCAATACAGATAAAGAAATATAGATGTACTATAGCTTAAATGAATGCAGGAAAGGGCCAAATTTCTACGAGTCTTGACCGAGTAGCAAGTTAAAATTTACATGATTCGTCGGGTAACATGGCCATGAACTTGAATTTTATGTATTTACACAGAAATTTTGTAAATAGGTCTTTTCTCCTTTTAAATAAAAAGTGAAACAGTTTGAAGGTTTTTACTTTGACTTCAGCGGAGGGAGGATTGGTGACAATTACTTTTGAAATCAACATGGCGTCCTTGGTGTTGGGTCGTCATGTTCGTTTGTTTGTAGTGGATGATGCACTGTCAAAACTAAAAGGTTTTTCGTTTAACAAAGGAAAAGTAAAAGAAGTAATCATTTGAATAGGAGTTCTTTGCATTTTCATAGAGAGAAAGATTTGTTCCTTTCTTCAAGTAAGAATAGTGATCGTGTTCACAAGTGTTTCGATCTAGTTGAAGTTATTACGTAAATAAATGTCTACATTCTCACCGTTGGATCTTATTGAAAATGACATGTGAAGGTGAGATATCTTATCAGAATCAACTAGTATACCTTTTATATTGATGTTTCTCACTTATAATTGTTGTGCAAAATGACCACTAAGAATTGTGTGAACGTTCCAAAACTTGTGCTAAAAGACTTGTGCGAAAATTCTTTTGTGCGAAATGTCCTGTATTCTCTATCTGCAGTGCACATCTGAGTTAAAAGTATAATCCAAATAAGTTATAGTGGCCTGATATGTACATGCAAGTATCATATACCTGCTCAGAGGTTACAAAACAGATGGGCTGAAGTTCCATTTGCACTTACCTCTTGACTGAATCAATCTGTTTTGTGTTAAGCATTATTCCAATTAAGTGCCCACTGTACATGATGTCAACAATTCTGGAGGATCACAGGTGTTATTAACATTGAAACCTAGAGAAACCAGAGTTACAAAACTATTATCTACATTTGATATTGGAATACTGGCACGTGTATATTTACTTTAACACTGCAATATCTTTAAACAACGGGAATAGCACAGTCTTTTATTTCTTTCAAAAATAACTCTAAGCTTGCCAAGCTACCTTTTCAACAAATCCCAACTTCAAAATAAGAGACTAAAGACAAATAGAATGCAATATAAATAGACTCAAACATCCATTGCAAAGGCCAGCAAGACTTTAAGACTGGATGAAAAGTTTGCTGGCAAAGGCTGGCAAGACTTTGAGACTGGATGAAAAGTTTTCTGGCAAATGCTGGCAAGACTTTGAGACTGGATGAAAAGTTTGCTGGCAAAGGCTGGCAAGACTTTAAGACTGGGTGAAAAGTTTGATAGAACCTTGACTTATCATGGTGCCCTTTACCACTTTTTTTCAACTAAAAGCTAAAATTCTCTTTAGCATATATAATTTCCTTTCCTCTCTAAATGCCACTGCAGGTCTTTGTAGCAAAATGCTGGCATGTCTACAAACATCAATCCATCTCCATCAGTGAGTACTTCCTCTATCATTACCCAGGAGCTTATTTACCTTTTGTCACATAAAGGCCACTAAATCTTCTTCCATATTTCAACTTAATCACCATATACAACAGCTGAGAGGTGACAGTCTGCAATTAAGAGAAAAAGGATCAATTGATAAAAAACAGTTCTTCTGAATGCAATATACTCTCAGTGGTATTATATTTTGTCACTCTTTCATAACCCTAATAAAATTTGAAATTAAAAGCATATTCCAATTCTGAAACAGTTGCCAACATTTCGTCTTCACAAGCCTTGAAAAGGAATCCCCAAGGCAAATGGGCATGAGGACACCCAAAACACGCCTGATGGCGAGATGTTCTGGCTGAGATGAAGAGTTGGGGCAAAACCTGGACCTCAGGCTAGCCCAAGACAGGACGAGATAAAGAATGGAAATCTATGCTTCATAGGGCAAAGAGCATAACACCAAAGTTAATGCATGTCGTGCACTATTTCAATTAGTAAGTGAAATAAATTTTAAGCTCTCTGACCGCAAATTTTGCCGTCTCAAGTTTAAAAATTTCAGGGAATTATACCTAATTCAATAATGCCGAAACTTTTGACGTGTAGAGAAATTCACCAGGTACATGTAGACATCTAAGAATTGTGTGTTTCCAGAAAATATCCATACCCCCACCACGGAGGGAATTTCATATAGGACCGCCCCACCCCTTCGGATTTTCCATTTTGGGGTAGCAGTGGTAGCCCCCCCACCCCTCTGGAATTTCCAAAGAATTTTCTACCACCCCCTATACCCCCTGGAAATATATTTTTTTCTCGTAGCAAACAACAAACAAGAGGGACGTGTGATTTTGTCGCGTGTATATTCGAGAGATGGCGTACACGCGCAAGGTAAACGTCGCTAACTAGCTTAAACTTAATGTTTGCTTTATTTTTAAATACAATACTTATCCTTAAACATTTAACACAGTATTCTCAGTACACGAAAGGAGAAAAAAACTGTACAAGTCGCAACAAAACACTTTTGAACTGTTAAGTTTGTACAATGTACTGAGAAAATTGCGTGCACTTGAAATGGAAACGTTCGAAATCACATTGAGCAACGTAAATTTGTACAAAATTGTGTCATGAATAAGAGAGCAAAAGAGAAAACCGAGTCAGCAGTAAGTTATTTTGAACTCATCTTTCCAAATTCCAGCCTCTAATGTAAAATTTCTTCACACAAGCATTGATTCTTGTTAACAGCGGGTCGATAATTTCGTCCGATTGTGCATAAACAAACCTTGGCTAGTTACCAGTCCCACGCGCATATATACAAAGCCCTGGATCCTAATGTTTCTCAATGTTACTATCAACTGTTTTCTACTACGGTACGACTGTACTTTCATTGTAACATCGCAAGCAAGTAAGCCATAAAGAAATCGTCAAGTCTCCTACACATTATGATGCAACGGAATTAAGCTCAGTGCAGATCAAAATTAATAGATGGCTGGAGTCAATAAGGGGTAGTGAATGGTAAATTTATGCGAAACTTTGCGAGACGGCGAGACCAGCGTTTTTTTTTTTTTTGCGAGACCGAGACAGTTATTTGTAAATTTTACGAACGCGAAACGTGTTATGACCGAGGAAAATCCCTAGGTAACCACTCCTGTTGGTTGTAATCTTTGGAGACTGGTAACGAGTAATGGCGGCTCCGTTCGAAAAACAAAGTGATTCTCTTCTTTATTTGATGTTATTTATGTTCCAAAGCGCTACAAGGATAAAAGAAAACTTTCTTTTGCTGCAGAACTGTTAGAAGCATCGTAATTTAACAACTTAAACTTCAGAACGTCCCACTAAAGTAGGTAAAAGGCGCCAATTGACATACGAAGAAAGTCGATCGACTTCCTACCCTCTGGACGAAAATTTCGCCTCTTACCCCCCATCCCCTCTGGAATTTCCTGGGACTTTGACCCCCCCACCCCTCTGGAATTTCCAATTCCCTCCGTGGTGGGGGTATGGATATTTTCTGGAAACACACATTGTTGAAAAGGGAGTATAAGAACGTTTCTCCTCTTGATTTCTCAACGTATCTCCTCGGATTTTCCGAGTATCTATAACATATACTTGAAAATATTTCATAGAGATCAAAAGATTAAAGAACCTAGAGTCAGCAAGTCAAAGTAACGTTCTTTAGGCATTCCAAAACTAAAAGGTCAGAATAAACATGGCGGTCTGACGGCAACTTGTGATTTCGCGTCTTGCAACTCGTTCCGTTTCCTTCTCTCATCGATTTCACGACATAAGAGACTCCCAATATCAGAACAGCTTTACGCTTTGCAACGAAAACTTGCATTTAACTGTTACCTCGTAAGTTGGCAGCGAAATGGCGTTGTACCACTCCGTGCGTTGAGTCTTCTTCGCCATAACTGCTCCTTTAAACGGCCTCGCTGTCGTAATTTCACTCTACTCCGCACCAAAACCTGACATAAAGGAAAGTGTGAACATACTTAAACCAAAATACATGTACTATTTGTCCACAAAGGAAGCATTTCCTACCTTAATTCGTAGGAAACCCTCCTGCCTTGCCTGTTGCACTCCATCCTCTGCGACCAGCGAAGACAAGGTGCGTCAAATTAACTGCATGCATAATTAATCATTTGCAAGTACTTGCCGATCCTGAAGCCCTGCTCATATGAATCAAAGTCTCTCTGTTTTGAAAGAGTGAGGGATCTTAAAGGTCTCCTTTCCAATGAAAAGGTCTTAATAAGTTAAATTATTCTGAAGATTTTTCTGCGATGAACATGCTGCAGTTGCCTCTTCTTAAAAACGAGACAAAAAGAGCAAGCTGTGGGGGGAGGCATGGGTGGGGAAGGAAAAGCGTAGGGAAAATTATTCTAAAAAGTATTTTCATAACCAAATCTTCATTGGTTTTCGTTAGTTATGCCTAGCGTAACCTTGATCTTGGAAACTACTCAAGAAATTTTTGATCAACATTGCAAGCATATGTTTGGGGTTCACTGTTTTCTGAGTATCAGGATTGGGAGCACTCTGAGCATGCCTCTATCACTCACTGAATTATATCATCTTTCATGAGAGTAAATCTAGGCTTGGCCCTGCATATTCCTCCTACAATCAAGTCATGGCCTCAGGATATTGCATGTGAGAATCCAGGGAAAACAATAATTATTGCCTAAGGAAAGGAAAAATCAACATTCCTTTGGAATTTTTTTTTAATTAGAGAGAACCAATGAAACTTAATTTTCTACTAAAGACATCATCAAAGACAATAAAGAACTCTTTACAGATATACTTGCCCATTTCCTTGTTGTCTGGTATGTTTCCAACTCCTGCATAAGTAGGGCATCCACACTGCCTCAATGACGAGGTTTTTTCCTTTCACAAACCATCCATATTTTGAGGAATCAAAGCAAACTTTATTATATAACATAAACTCCTGTACAGACCATTGAAAGTAACTGAAAAGCAAAGAACAGAGCCCGGTCTGCAATGCAACTCAGCCATCACTATTGATGCCTATTTTCACTCTCCATTCATCACATGCAGTGCCTTGTGTTTTGTACAACACTCAGTAAGTGAGATCGTTTACTAGAGCCAATCTGATGCAGTCATATTACTTCAGGACAACAAATGGATCATGAACTGTATAAGGGCTATGATGCTAAGCTATGGTTAGCTGTCACAGAGATCTTATGTTAAAATCAGTGCACAAAGGTATGTAAAATCTGAGGGAAAAACATGTAGTATGTCCTAAGACCAAATTTAATGTTGCAGTTCAATCTTTAATTCAACTTTTACATTAAGAGCCTTAGGGCTCTTTTTGGCTCAATTTCATGTGATTTAATTTAACTCAATTTTCAAAGCACAGGCAGAAGACCAGAGATTTAATTTACAGCTTTATTCCATTTATGAGCTGAAACAAAGAAATGAAACTGGTTGGCTCAAGAAGGAAAATGTTTCATGGAAAATTTTTAGACATGTGATAACTGACCAAGCAATTGGGTCAATTATTCATTTGGTTAGCAAAGGCTGTAGTTGTGGCTCAACAATTCACATTTGCATAAAACATGTCTTCATTTACAACATTTACACAAAAAACTGAGGAGTACCAATTAAGCCTTTAACTCCCATGTGACCTAGACAGAATTTCTCCTTACAATATCAATACAATATCAACCAGATAAGTGTTGAGAATAAAGAAAAATATCAATTTGGGGATAATCAGTTGATCCAATACTAAATTCTCTGAACTAACATCATAAGAATTGTATGGTTGACAGTAAGGAGAATTACAAATGTGATCTGGGAGTTAAAGGGTTAACTCCAAGAATTTCCAAACTATTGACTAAGAGCAATTAACACATCTAATACAAACTACAAAGTAATTAACTCAGTTTAAACAAAAAGTTCAGTGACATGTTTACAGTGAGAAACTTACAGCTATTAAATTAGTTTTGGTTTAAAGAAAACCCTACTCTTACAGAACATTTTCATTTAAACAAACATACAGTCAAGTTATTTTCCCATTCTATTATTCCCATTCTACTGAATGTTTGGCTTGAAAAACAACCCACTTACTCATTTTCTAATTTAAAAAAAAAACTTGATGGTCATGTATTGCGGTTGTTGCAACAAAATCTTGTGGGAGATAACAAGACCACATTGAAGAATGAGGTGTAAATCAGAAAAGGTAACTATTACTTTTCTCTAATTTCCTTATCTATATTATAAATTCCATAGTTTTGATTTCCAAGTTTTGGCCACTTACATCAAAATCTAATGCATGAAACAGTGTTAGTTCCTATGATTTACTGAACGTCTCAGAAGGTGAATTGCATGTAAATTACCACTACAGCAAAATCTTGCATGACTTGTCATTGGGTAAATATGTATTTCTCACCTAAAATCTGCACCAATTTATCAGTTTTTTTGTTGTTGATCAGGCACAAATGAAGCTTCCCTGCTCTTTGTAGTGATTAATTTATACTGATGTTATTCTCTACTTACGTACATGTATTTGCTTGATATAATTTAAATGTACAAGCTTTCCATCCTGTGAACATGACAAAAACAGTGGAAGAACACCTTGCAGTTATATTTTCAGGAATAATTCACACAAACCTGTCAAGTCCACTGTATGACACAGTTTGATAAAATGATTTGTGCATCCTTCAAATCCTTTTCCAAAATAGCACAACAACCTGTCAAATCCAAAACCTTCAGCTTTTTACATTTTTCAGTAATTTCAAAAAGACTAACACTTGTTATTTCCTTACACGATGATAGATTCAAATATTCCAAATTTACTAGACTGTGCACAAGGGAAAGAATTCCCGCATCTGTGATCCTCCAATCAGACAACAAATTTAAGTTCTTTAGTATTGTCAAATGACGCCCAATGTGGTGTAGTCCTAAATCTGTCACTTTGGGACAATTTGACAGATTAAGCTCTGTCAGGTTGGTTAGATTTCTAGCAATGTGCTGTATACCTTCATCTCCAACACGATAGCAGTAACTGAGATTCAAACGTTCTAATGTTTTCAACTTCTTTATACTTTGTAGATCAGAGTTCTCAACTCGAGTGCAATATGTTAAATTAAGTTCCAAGAGATTTGGAAAAAACTGCTCACATTTTATTCCTTCAAACCAGCCAAGAGGTACGATGGAATGGTCCAGGAGAAGACTCTTTAGGTTCCTTGGTAAACACTGAGCAGGAACGTTCCTCATATCACAATAACATAAACCAAGAGTCTCGAGACTTGGACATTTTGTCTTGATCTCTTCAAGCAAAGAGGGCGAAATGTTTTCATTCTTTTTCGTTGTTCCGATAAATCCTTTTATTAGAAGCTCCACAACTGAATCTGACAATCGATTCCTGACGATTTTCCACAAAGTCCTTAGGGAAAGCGGCCATGAACGAAGATCAACTATCTTCCACAAGGTTCGATCACAAACAAGGTGGTACCACAAGCGACAAACAGTGGATGACGAACACAGAGTTTTTATATCAAGAAATTTAAAAACATGCAACATAATATTGGCTGGAAGTTTACATATTGGGGCTGTTTGCACGACATTAACTGCCGTTTTTTTCCGAGATGCTCGTCTTTTAGCTGCAGTGCAAGACGCCATGTTGGTCAGTTGTTGATAACACGGGCTCATGCCCCACCTTTCAGCTTGTCAGGGCCAGCGCTATACTTCATTCAAGAACAGTTCACAATCACTAATTCTGCAACTTCTTGTATTCTATACGTAAACATTTTATAGATGGCTACATTTTAATATTTTATGTACATTTAACTCAGACCATTTATTTACAAAGTAACCAGAAGAAACAGATCTCTGAAATGTCAACCCTGGATATAGGTATCCTAACTGTCTATACCAGATACTACAATCTATCTACTAAGAGACCTTTCATTCCTAAAGCCCCAGCATGGGTGGGGAGGGGCATTTACTCGCTTAAGAGGGAACCAAACAAAACTGGGAAAACATGACTGACTATATTATTACAATATTTTACAATCTCTAGGTACTGTACTAAAAAAATTGCTATGCATATATCTTAGACATGTTAAACCCAGCATCACCCCAAGCTTAAGGGGGGAGAAAGGTTTCCAACACCCGTAAGTAAAATTCAGATCTACACGGGTTAGATACATCGGTACAAAGACAACACCTGGTTTAATTTAGTTGAAAAGGGTGTGACTTCTCTGCCTCCTAAAGTGGTCAGAATCTGCCACAATCCATCACTGAGAGGATCAGAGCTATTGTTTACGTGTGCCACCCAATGTTCTTTGTGAAAAAGTGTTTCACGACAACCAATAAACGATTACTATTAATCTCATATATAAGTCCTCCACAATCGTTTAGCAGAAGATAACCCTAATTGATAAAATATTTATAGAAATATCCTATTACACGGTTTATCGACCGATTTGAAAATAGCACTTCACATTAAAAATTATTTGAACATGTCGCATTAAAGAGTTGGAGAAAAAAAGGTTTAAAATCCAAAGAAAAACTGCAACTGCTAACAAGGATCAACCCTCACAAACACGAGATCAAGGACATTTCTACCAAGTGTTGCACAACCGAGACCAATCAGAATGATCTAGCGGACAGATGGTCAACATCAAACGAAGTCAACGAGAAATCAAAGTTTAAACAGCTAGAACATTTGCGGCTGAGAAAAACGAGAGCGACCGTCGCGATTTATTTTAGCAACGTAAAGTGATCACCGACAGTAGAACGGAAGTAAACGCGATTCAGATTACTTTCCATCTTCAGTGGAAAATTGCCCTGCACGTTGAGTCATGTTTTAGGTCTTAAAGTTGGTGCTGAGTACAACGTTGATCTTATTGAACATTTTGAACGAGACTTCTTACACAGGTAAAGGAGGAGTATATAGAATCGCAGACACATCATCGCTACAAACTATTCAAGACAAGGTAATGAAGAAATAAATAATACCGTAGAAATAGTTAACGATGTGACGGAGTTATTTCACAGTGAAGTTCTCCAACCTAAATGCAGACATGTTCTTAAAATGGCGACTTTAGTCTTTAAATGTGCCAATCAGTTCATGGAATGTCTTTGTAACTTTTTAGTTACGTTAACTCTGAGGAGAAGAATGATGGTGTAGTTGGGCATCATCTCCTAGAATTGCCACGCCACCATGTTGTTCAAAGTACACCACCAAACTTTTGGGTGACTAAAAGTTAACAAAACAGCGAATAAGTAAGCAAGAAATGAAAAACGATCGGCAGTATGACAGAAAATCAGATGATTGATCTGACAGAGCGATCTCGAAGTGTGGGGTTATGTCGACAAAGGTAATAGAGAAAGCATTCGTCCTGAAATCCTGAGGGACTTATGGGTACCTCCTTTGCCTTTGTATAATTTTTGCGCGTAAGATAGCGTCGATTTTATATACGTGTGAAAGGAACCCGTAGGCATCGCCTCTCTCTAGTTCCCCGAGTGAGGAAGAAAAAATTTAACCCAAGAAAAGAAGAATTTATCTCAACACGATAACCTTCTTATGCCTTTCTCCGCGTCTCGAGCTACGAGGAAATCACCACAAGGTGCTCGATATGTTATGAAATAAATGTGTATTAAACGAATACTATCAATTAAGAATGTTTGCTCCAACTGACGGAATGATAACTGTGTGAGGACACAAAAGCCTCTTTAAAGGCTTAAAAGAGTGTTAGAATTGGGGGAGAGTGTGTATAGGTGGCATTTCTGGTGAAACCAGATGAAGGGGGCGAGAGGTAAGTGAGGATGCTCGATCCCTATTTCCTGAATTTGAAACAAAGGGAAAGAGAGATAGCCAACGATAACGTGTTAGAATGAAGGGGATGGACAAGCCTTATGGAAGCCGAGAGATGCAAAAATGGTGAAAATGGGGTCTTCCCTAAGCCCCCCTTTTTCTGCTCTCTTCTCTTCACTTTGTCCGCACCCAATCCCTACTCCTTGCCCCCATTACATTCATCCTACAGGCGCAAAGAGAAGGAATTCTGACTACAGTAGGTACTTTTAAAACCACCAAGAAGCATAAAGTAGATTGTTTTAACTATTACTTACGGTTTGTGATGAATCCTCGCATGCTGCAACTGACCCTGACGGCTCACGACTGTAGTCTCGACCAATAAGATTTGACGACTCTTTAGGTGGCTGTGAGCCTGCATTTTCAAGGTCAGTTTGGTCGGTAATTTCGAGTAAATCTTCACCCTGTTCAGTTCTGTCATCAGGATTTGTCGACTGTCTGGGTATGCGCGGTAGGTCTTGAGGTCTTTGACACGGACAGCCTTTTTTGATGACGCGAACCACACAGTATACTATCCCCACTACCACCAGTAGTAAGATGACACTCGACAGTATTCCTGTCTGGAAGGAGTGGGCCACACTGGTTGGCGTTGGTGTTGATTCGGTAACTCCTACAAAAATGTCATAACCCTTCGATTTTATCGAATATTCATTGAAAGCACTCCAAAAGAATGTAAAACTACTTCTTTAAACATCATCTTGCACTAGCAAAGTCATTATGATGAGTTGTTGAGCAATATACTTTCCTCTTACAGCGACTCAGTCCACTCAGAGAGAGGTTAACTGCGATGAACACAGCAGCCAGATGTCTGCGCATGTGCTAACATTGTAAAAGCTAGGTTGCTGTTAGAATCCTTTGAAATTGGCACGCGGGTGGCAAAGAATTGATCACCTTGCGCATGTCGGATGGTTTAAAGCTGTGCTAGTGCTAGATGACACAGTCACTAGAAAACAGGCTGTAAGACTTTACCTTCGCTAGGACGGTGTTCGCTGCAATGTTTTCCATTTTCACTCAAGAAAAAGTTCTCTTCACAGAGACATCTGTGTTGTTCACGGAACGGCAGATAGAGACACAATTGATCACATCGGCCATTGTCTTTAAGACATGAATCTGTGGCTAGGATTTAAAGAAATAAAAAATTATATAACAAATATAACCTGAAAAAGAGAAAAAATCCTGGAGACACGGACTTTTAAAATAAAATCAAGCAGAGTTAAAGAAGTGATGAAGAATAACTTAAACGATTTCCCCGGAAGTGACGGTTGTGAGGTAACAGTCGATAAACATTAAGATGATGAATCGTGCCTAATGGAAGTGACCTATGTTTCCTAAACTAACCATTCCTGTTTGGTGTTCAGTTCAGTCAATTTTTACAGCACAAAAAAGAACTCTCTCTTTTACAATCCATTGTTTATCCATTTGATCTCCACTATTTTCTGCGGGTTAAGGCGATAAAAGGAAAAGTAGAATGATAAAATTCTCGCGAAGGGAAACTGTCAATAATTTTTCAAGAAGCATGTATGTATTTTACCTTGAATGGAGACAATACTATAGAGAAGGGCAATGGAGAGAAAAGAATAACGTATATAAAAGCAATTTCCATTTCCCTACTCTTATTTCTTACCCGAACTTTCTTTGCGGTTATGGAAAATCTTTACTCCTATTGGGTTTCTCAATCCATTGATAAGAACTGTTCCCTCTCTTCCCTGGTGAGAAACGCGTAGTACTGCATTTTTCTTTGAGTCCGACCAATACAAAAAGTCTTGGTAAAAGTCCAAAGCAGTTGGGATGAATCCAGTTCGGTTGAAAATCACGGTGCGGTTTAACCCGTCTAATGAAACAGCTTCAATAATTCCGTAGTTATTCGCATCCGTTCCCGCCAAGTAAAGTTTTTTATCTGCTTCGTTAATTGCCAAGGCGTTTGGAAGATATACACTATTGTTGATAAATACTTCCCGGTCGCTACCGTCAAGTCTAGCTCGCTCGATTATTGGTGTTGCTCCCCAGCTCGTCCAATATATGTAACTTTAAAGAACAATCGATATGTTAAGAGAGAAAAGACAAAAATAATGATAATGAAGTTGCATTTTTAAATCGCATTTTCATGCGTTCTAGTGCACACTTACCGAGGAAATTTCACCAACTAAAAAATTTTTAAGTAGGCTCACAGGTGAGGTAATACAGCATGATTAAACACAGCGGTCAAACGTCGAGCATGCGCAGGTCGCGCGCCAATTTCCCGCGCAAAATTCCAAAAGAAAACATAAATAAACAACCGCTGTCTTGCGAAATAAGCGAAGGAAAATCGTGTAATTTAATCAGAGGGAGGCTGCCGCAATAGCAATTGTTGTCGGCGAGAAAATCTTTCAGGGATTTTAACATACTCACCTTTCCGAGTGACCAACAACAACTGATTTCAAAGTCGGTGAATCAGGGCCATTGTCGATGACTTTGACTTTGACTCCGCTTTTTGGATCTCCAACATAAATCGTATTATGTTGTCCATCAGTCCAGTACAACTTTTTAGCCACCCAATGAACAAACAGTCCCTCCACTAAGCCGCCGTCATCAAAAAGAAAGGGCGTGTCCTTACTTATACCATCATGTAGGGATAGCTTCTTTATGCTTTTCCTGTCCGACCAGAAAATCTGGCCTGGTTCCCAAGAAAAGTCAAATGAAAAGATGTTCTCAGCTTTGATGGGTCTCCGACTTGAGATGTTGAACAGATCTACTGTGAAAAAAGCATCTTGCGATCCAACCAATAACGTTGGTTCTGAATTTCAAGAAGAATTGAGATAGAAAATTATACCGAACCAACAATTGCAATAAGAAGTCCAAAGACATTAGGGAAGAGAATAAAAATAATGGAAGAATAATTAGTCACCTTTTTCAAACTTTTTAAAGAAGTGTCTTACAATCCTTACCAAATTTGAATGTCTCATTTCTTTTTGTTTCACAGTCTGGCGAAGACTGATTGATGCATGGCGGCTCGTCTTTGTTGCAAAGAGCACTGGAGACGTTTTCTAATTCCGTAAGGAAAGCAATAATTGATTAGGGAAATCAGCAAGTGGGTAGGTTGATTTCTCAACAAATGACCTTAAAAACCAACATACCTCCGACAACTAATTTAATTACCGGGCCCTCACGTCTTCTGGCAATATTCTGTGCAACACACCGATACTCGCCCGAGTCTCCCACCTGGCCACCTTTGATTACTAACTGTCCCTTGCGTACCCGCCTGCGCCCTTTATTTCTAAATATGGAGGATGACTCGCCAATTTTATACCACGTGACGTTGGCCGAAGGTGATCCGATTGGAGGCTTGCATCGAAGGATCACTGTTGAGTTGAGAGATGCCATTCGACACGACGGGACTTTGCCGAAATTACGACGAAGATCTAAAAACAATAAAAGTGAACCATAATGATAGGGGTAAAAATTCAAGGATGCTCAAACCTTAGAAATGCTTACTTTATTGGTGCTCTCCTCTGGGAGAATAAGGCAATATTCAGTGACTGTAGCTGACCGCATTTATTATTTAACTAATGTGAAGTTCACGGTGGTACATTCTAGGATGATTGAACTGAAGTCGAGCTCTTGGTTCAAAAATCACTCCAAGAAAATTTAGGAAAACCTATTTAAGGGATACATAAAATAAGAGAAAATGAGTCAGACTGAGGAGGAGGGTTTGAAAATCAGCAAATTGGAAGGGGCGGAGAGGGAACAGCATCGTTACAAGACCTTTGGTAGTGACGTCATCAGTCTTGATTCAAGAAACAGCATTAAGACTTACATGCTTTTTCGATTATTATTTTTTCCGTCCGAGCGGCACGGACACCCCACACTTTGCATTGACATGTTATGGTTCGTGTGTCTTTTGGAAAATCAGCCAGTGTTACTATTTTGGTCTTTTTCCTCTTTCTGCAGCCCTGGCAAGACTTTCCACACACTCTTGTACCCCCCTCTTGAAATTTCTTGCCAGCGCACATAATCTGAATTTTGCAGACGTGATCTGCAACCCAAGTCAGGTTTACTGAGTGGTCTCGAGTGACATAGTAGTGAATATCTTGAGGTGCGTGTGGAAAAACAGGATACCCTCTGCTGTGGTCTTTCCGTAAATTATTTTCTGAAAGTTACAATGACGATAAAGTAAAATAATTGTCTTTAAGACCTTGATTTGGATCACACTCAAAAGGCAAAACTTTTCTTAAGATTTCGTACTTTTCTGTCATTCACTTATCGTGACGCTTGCGTGACGCTCCATAAATTAAAATTTATAATTTTCACGCGAGTTGCGCAATCTGATAGAGGTAGAGACCGTCTGGCAGATATGGACGTCACCAGTTGGTTATAAAACTATGACTTTTAAGCTTCAAAATCTGACAAATACTGAAATGCAGGGTGGTTAGATAAATTTTGTTTCATTACATTATCTCAAATCTGTTGCAAAATACTCATGCACCTTGAGTGAACGGAATTTGCTTACGTAAGCGTCGTTTTCAGAGGAGCCTTAACTTGGCTTTAAAATTTTCGTGAGTGAAATTTACATCGAGTAGAGTCACTTTCAGCTCATATCTCTTTTGAAAAAACAACCTGTAGACACGTCCAAAGGATCAATGTGTCTCCTTTACGTATTCGGAAAGAAAATATTTCTTTGGTTGACCCTTTCGACCTTCAAGTTTGTGACAGCTGAAAATAGTGCAAGGGAGCAGTTTTTACATATATACCGTTTGTAGCGTTTGTAGCTGTTACTTTCTCATTTAATCTGTTCTCTTAGTCGGACGTTTTCATAAATTCAAATCTCAGCTTGTTCCAGCGTTGATCGATAGATTTAATCCGGCAGCGCACGTGGCAGTCGCTTTTGAGAGGTTTGTAACTTCATTCATTACCGAAAACAAACAAGATTCTTTGAAAATTTATGCAATGTATCCCTCTGATTAAATAACTCAGAGATATGAAGTAAAAACTAAGTAAGTGCAAAAACAACCAAATGAGAGAAATTACATTGCACCAGACAAATACTTTCGCATGCTCGTCATGTGCGGGTATGAAATATGTGATGACATAAGCAAAAGTACAGACTCAGTGCAAACACAACACAGCGTGAAATAACACGAATTGAACTTATTTACCACTCAACTGGTTTCAATTAAGAAAAACTAAAACAAGTCAACTGTTTATATAGTTTACCTTCATCGGCAAAACAAAAAACAACTGCTCCAGCGAAGATGATAAATATTCGTAACATAACGAGAACAATCAGTTCTACCAAGTGTCTTGAAGTGGGTTAGTTCCGTTGCAGATTTCGCTTCTGACTCACAAGGTGAATTTTTTCCTGAAGTTCAACCACGTTGGAGCTACAATTCAGCACGACTGCTTCTCGTGAAAGCAATGAAATCCATCTGTTGATAATAATAATCTTTCCAAGATGTCATTCCACATAATATTGCCTCTTCACAGTTTAATGAACTCACAGGAGATCTAGGGGATTCCCCCTTACATCAGCCGAACAAAAATAGTTCGGAGGTCTTAGTAAGCAGCATACCACTTTAAAACGAATCACCAGAACCACTTCTAAGAATGGTGAGTTCAGGACTATGGAGCTTTCAAGAGTATCCATACACGATACTGATTTTCAGGGGTAATGAAAGAATGACTTCTTAGAAAACAAAGTCAACGGAAGCATCGCGCCGCCGCCCACGCTTTGAAAATAAAATTCACACAATTTCGAAAAGCATCGTTTCTGCTCTTAGCATAACGACGACTTTCTTTCATTAACATCTACACATCAATAACGACCCTCTTCAAAGATTATCGTGTAACTTCTTATCAACTGAAAAAAAAAACATTACAAAACACTGAATAAGTCTGTCTATTAACTCCTGTGAATTTCCGCGATTAAAACTAAACAAAAAAGGAAGGTGGTACAATATTATCATGGGGGAACAGGAAATGCTTACTTTTCATTTGATAAAAGTTGCTCTCGATACAATCTGGTGTGTGTATTTATTATTATCATTATTTGTTATTATTATTTTGTTATGTTAATGTATATAACAGGCTAAAAGTGTTTACATCCTGAATTAGTGATAAAACAGCTTAGAAGTGATCCATTGTGTAACCATAACACAGATAATTACAAAAATTCGTAATCTTTTTCTTCTAAACAGTTCATACTGAAGTAAGAACACTGAACCGTTCGATGATAGCATTGAAGTTATTTTAAAATAGCGTCAAAGTGTTTCACAAATTCAATCCGTTCAACGATTTTTTTGGCGGTAAAAACATTTCAACAGTTCCAAAATTGAATCCAAGGGTAGACCTCCTCTCTCTTACATCCCACCCTCCCCCCTCCCTCCAGTCTGTGGTGTCCATTCAAGTATGTCACGTGGGTATCCGATCTCTTAAATAGGCGAGGAGGGCCTGAGTTCCTTTGCAAAGAACAGCTGGTCGCGGGTTTCTGAATGGGTTTCCTTCCAACTGTAATGACCTTGACGAAAAAGAAAATAATTTGGGTTAATTTCCACGTTTGCAAGCCCGAGCCAGGCTCTCTGTGGAGATGTTCCAAAGATATTGACTCCACCTTAGGCGTCTCTTACTTAAAATAAGAGTGATGCCTAGGGACGACTCAGTCACGTATTAAGGTGGGAAAAAAGGATGGGTGTGCGGCTGTCCAAGACAAACTCTGTTTACCGCTCACCCCCTACCCCACACCCCCGCTCATCTTCACAGACAGCCTGACACAAGCTACTGACAATAAGAATATTGTCTCAAAGGTGTTTGTCTTGTTTAAGGACATTTCCTGTAAAAGTTATCGAAAAAAGAAAATATGAATTGCGCGGACTCTCACTGCACCTTAATTGTGTAACATTTCCAAGCTGAGGTGGAACCTGAGCGATGTTGTTGTTTTGCAAGTCCAACGTGGAAAGAGCCGTCATCGACAGCAAGCTGTCAACGTCAATAATCTGGATCTAGAAACGTGAATTAACAAGAGTTGAGCCTCTGGTACAACTAACTAGCTTTTGGAGGAGGAAAACATGCGAAATCAAAATAAACTGTTTGAGTCAGATCAGAGTTTGTGCTCCCCTTGACTATACCTCTAATCTGACGTAACCCTCCAAAATATCAAGACAAATCCGCAATTAAACGGATTGGGAAACCATTCAAACAGCTTGAGAAATCGTGGTGGTTAAAATCTTTATATGCAGCATTTACAAACTTTCAAATTAACTTTACCAGACTATAAAAGAATATGAACTAAAGGTTAAAATTAAAATAAAACTATCGTTAATGATGAATAGCAGTGTACAACATCATACTTTATTTTTTTTTCATCCAAAAGTGCTTTTCAGAAATATCGACTAACACCTTACTCCAAATTCATCAATCTGAAACTTAGCGGGGATAAATGGAAAAGTCGAACACTTGGGTCAAAAATCAGACTCTAGTGTCTAAAAACTATTATCGGACACTAGTCTGTAAAATTAAAAAAAGACACTACTTTCCAAAATCTAAAAACAGACACTGGTGTCTTAAACCTAAAATGGGCCACTGATGTCAAAAATCGACTAGTTTCTGGTGTTTACTATAAGATGCCAGCAAGAAAATCCTTTTGAGTCAAGGTTTTAAGATGCAGCATCAAAATTTTTGTTTAGAATAAAAGTAACCTATAATAGCCTTTCACCTGGTTACCACTAGCCAAGATAATCTCCAAGGTTCTTAATGAGTACAGAACAGAGGGCAGGTTTGAGAATCTAGAAAAAAATGTAAAAAAACTTTATGCAAATTATCAGGTTTCCAAGTTTTATAATAGACTTTGATTCCCCATCTTGTTCCTTGCAATTACTTTTTTAACATTGCATAAATATTGTCTTGTAGCCCGCTTTTTTAGCTTGACTAAAATTTATCCCATCATCTTTGAATTAGAATTTAAAGATCTTGGTTTGGTGGATTAATTCTGTCACCATTTAACTCCCATCAGTGACCAAGACGGAATTCCTCTTTGCAACATCAAAACAATATCAAGCAGACACATGATGGAAACAAAGGAAAAATATAAATTAGGAGATTATTAGTAGATCCAATATCAAATTCTTCCAGCTAACATCATAAGAATTGTACGGTAGACATTATGGAGAATCATTATTGAGATCTTGAGAGTGAAAGGATTAAGACATTTACTCAATCAGTTGGTTGATTGGTCAGTCAGTTACTTAGCCAGTCATTTGGCCAATCAGCTACTCAATCAAACAGAAAGTAAGAAGACAGTCAGTAAGTCAGTCAGTCAATGGCTCCAGTCAGTCACAGAGTATGTCAATCAGTTAAACAGTCTATCAGTCTCTTCATTAATCTGAAAGTCAATTAGCCAATCAGTTATTGAATGAGTTGGTCAGTCAGTACATCATTCAATTATTATGTTTGTCAGTCAAACAGTCTGTCAGTCAATCAGCAATCAGTCAGTCAGCCAGTCCCGCAGTCATTCCTTCTCTAAGTCTCCCTGTCCTTTTTTAGCAAGAAAAGGAGTCATTAAATTAGCCCATAAAGCTGTCAAACAACCAATAAGTGACATGAGTCATCTTGCCAAAAGGACATATGTAAACTGATCAAATTTCAGGGTAATTTAGTATTATCGACTGAGTTAATAACGTAAATTGGCCACTGTCAAAGAGTTTTAAAGCTGACGTTTCAAACATTAGCCCTTTGCCATCTGCTCTGTTATACTCTCCCACAGGCGCAGCACCACAGTTTCTTTAGAAACTTACCCCCTTTGATCAAATTTCAGCTGTTCAATTCCAGATTGCACCATGTCAAAATGAAAACTCATTCATAATATGATTTCTGAAAACATATTTTGACTAACCGGTTATTACAGATATTTATTTCCCTAAGACTGCTCAATCTGTCACAGCTGTCAGGCAGATGACTCAACTGGTTATTGCTGTAAAATAAAATCCAGCTCAACATAAACAATGTTTCTCACTCAACATATCTGTACATTCTCTTTGAAACCTTCCAGACATTTCAATTACTATTAAATTCTGTAGAGAAAAGTATGTCTAGAAGGTAATTTCATGAGCAGCCATTTGAAAATTGTGAGCATTTTAGATCAGCATGATCACAGTGAAGGCCATCATTTTATCAAGCTGCACAAATTCAAACTGGCTTGAATTTCAGTTAAATGAGTTACAATGAATTATTTTGGAACCAGTGCTCATAGAGTGCTATGTCACTGTAAAATTGTTGCCTAATGTGTGCATGCATACCTCAAATCTAATGAAGAAAGTTTTGTTAAACAGCCAAAATCTGATGGCAGACTGGTTATCTTGTTCACTGATATGTTCAGGTCTGTAAGAGATTTACTTAACAAGAGCAACCTAAGGAAAGAAAGCAAAAAAAAGACAAAAACAGTTAAAATGTCTAGTAGACACACTCACTCACCACAACATTTTAGAATTTATTTGTGGAGATCGATCTTCATGAGAACATGCAAGTTGTAGAGTCTGAGGCTAAGGGCCAGGGAAACTCCCCAAAAACAAATCGTAAAAAAATTGCATTTGGCTGTGGACATCCACATTGAGTGTGTTCTCATCCACTTCTTCCAGATAAAATGTAGTGTTGGAGTGTTAGCTTCCAGGTAAAATGAAAATTGGAGTGTTGGATTTTGTGAATGGAGAAAGGAGGGGAGACCAAGAAAAACAACAGCCCTCTGTACAAGGAAAAGAACCACAAACAAACTCAACAAGCGTAAGGTGTTAGGATTATGGCTCTGGGATCAAACCTGGGATCAGCACGTCCCTCCTGGCAGCAGGAGGGACATGCTGTACCATTCTGGCTCCTCAAGACTGAAGCAACACCCTGACAGGTTCACATGGTGGAATGTCATGCAAGCATCCATTTTCATGTGGA
Organism: Pocillopora damicornis; assembly: GCF_964200805.1. NCBI lineage: Eukaryota > Metazoa > Cnidaria > Anthozoa > Scleractinia > Pocilloporidae > Pocillopora > Pocillopora damicornis. The sequence continues at coordinate 675,879 of NC_142680.1, forward strand.
ATCAGGGATCACCATCTTCCTTGATCCTATTGCAAAATTTTGTTTCTGATTTGCTTGGGAGCCAACTCCTTATCTAGGGGAAGACTCTGAAAATTTGTCAAGAGTGTAGAGCAAAAAAATTCAGTTTTTCTTCCATGAGGACACAAGCCCCAATCAGTTCTGATTTCCTAGCCACACTGAGCTCTACAAACTGAGTTGCACAGAAATTTTGGGCACTTCAAGCTACAGTTCTTCTACAGTTTATATGAACTGACATCTTCCTTCCACATTTTCCATGTCTCTCACCTCTCTGGTACTTTGTTCAGTACATTCTTGCTGAGGTTTAGAGTGGTCACTTCTGCTGAAGTAGCTGCATCCAAAACTTCATCAGGAATGTTGACTGCCTTCTTGTTGCTGCACAAAGAGAAAAAAATATATTCATGATTTGGTGCCATGTAACTTTCATTTGATCACCACATTTGAGCCCTCTATGAGTACAAGACCAGCTAATGACATACTTTGGCCACATCAATATGCCTTTGAACCCAAAATCCTGTAAAATTCTTCTTCACCAATAAACCCCTCTTCTAAAACTCTACACTTCTATAAAACATCTCCCCTATCGAATACCTCCCCCTTTTCAATAAACCCTCTTTCAAAGTTTCAGACATCTAGTAAGCCCCTCTCTCTTAACCCCCCCCCCCAACAAATACTGGGCGCCCTTCTAAAATTTCAAGCTTTTAGTAAACTTGCCTCTCTGATGAGCCCCATCACTAATAAACCTCGTCATTACAAATGTGCATGTCTTTGATAGGCTGCATTAGCGAATGAATGAATGAATGAATTAATTAATTGATGACTCTCATCTAGGCACTCTTGAAGTTTAAATTACCCCCTGGGAATTTATAAGTCTATTGGGGGCTTGTTACAACATTCACATATAAATTCAAACCAATAATCTTTTGTCAACACTCTTCAGCTTTAAATAGTCATATCACTAAATTAAATTAACCATTCCATTTGAAACTAAAAGAGACAATTCTCAAGTTATTATCCTTAGCTCATGACCTGTAGTTAAGGGTTTTTGTGCTACTGATTGTGTGCATGTCCAGTCCGCTTGAAGTGGTTGGTATGGCTGTGCTCACTGGTAAGGATGTCACGGGAGCATCTGTAGCATCTTGCTGTTTTTCCTCCTCTGGTAACAAAACAAAATCGTGTGCAATGAATGTCAAGGGAATATCCTAATTACTAACAGTAAACTCAAAGACTGTTATTAGTGTCCTGACCTGGGATGCGACTGCGGAGATGCTTCAAAATGGCTTGTGTACCTCTCTGAGATTAAAAGACAGCTTCATTAACAAAGATAAAGTGTAAAAAAAAAATTCAATACATTAACTCAGGTCAAATCACCACAGTGCAGTGAACATAAGACCTCAATGCATTCCAGCATTTTAAGATGAAGAGTGGATCTTAGCATAGTCTATGTATTACCTAACTTACATTGCACATCAACATATTACAAGTGTTGAAAAAATTGTTTGCCTTACCATAACAACATCTCTGCGCAAACTTCTCAAAGGATTTCCATCCAGAACTAGAGATTTCAGATGTTCCATACCACCCATTGTGTATGGAAGACTAATAATTATTTATAAGACAGATATTACGTTACAGTTGCTACAAAAATTAGATGCATTGTGTGAGTTAACCATTAATAGTGATATGAATGAGAGAAGGCTTATTTCAAAAAGCTAATAGACACAAAGCTGGGTTTTTCATGTAGCTCATTGCCAGAGACAAGTTATTTGGTTAATAAAACATTAAGACCACTTGGAAACTGAAGAGCAATGAGGATAGAGATAGAATTTCCATACAGATATCTTAATGCACTGGAATTTGGTTGTTGAAGATTCTTTTTATTAAAACTGCACCAGACAATTGTGAACTCCTAAAGGACAGAAGACAAACTAAAAGGAAATCACTGCTTACAAACTAGGCTAATCAAGCCATACTTTGATAATCATTTAAAGCATGGAACTTAATCCATGATAAAGCTGCTAAACATCTTACAAAAAACTACAAGGGAATACGTAAAAGTTGAAGTTACATGTGTGTCAGTTGTTTAACATAGCAGAGATAATAAAAAGGGAGGAATCTTAGTAGTATACCTGTAACTCTTACATACAGAAGACAGGGACACTTACCCAGAAATGGCATTGTTTGCTAAGTCAAGTCTTTCCAGTTTTTTAAGCACAGTGATCTCATCTGGAATACTTTAAAAAAAAGTACCATAGATAAGCAACTTACTGTATATCTATGACAAGCACTTTTTTTTTCACCTTGAGAAAAAACCATAATGAAATGGAATCTGCTCTTAAACAGCCAAAAACTTTGTGTGACCATGGGGCATTAAAAATACTGGTAAACCTTCCTTTAAGGAGGCTCCATAGGGATTTTGCTCAATCTTTGAAAAAAATAAGCCTCAGAGCAGAAGAAAGAAGGCAGTCCAATGTTATCAGAGAAAATCACAGTTGTGAAGGAGCCAGCTGTGACAGCAGAGGGAGCCATATGTCTAAAAGAGGTCTTGTGATGACTGACAAAAAGGGGTTAGCCACCTTGGTGGCTGTGCAACATCAAATCATTATAACACTCAGGAGATTGAAGACAAAAAGGGTTCACGATAACAGGATTGCAATGCAACGCATTTATTCAATTAAATGCCATAGCATTTTTAAAATTTTTTCCTGATTTGAGTGTGGAATTTATGAAAGGGCGGCATTTATTAGAGGGCAGCATTTATTTAAAATCCAAATAATAGTATGGTAACTGACCATTTTAATTTTAAAAAACAGAAATACGTTTTAGTGCTCGTCTAAAAAGTCATTCTTTAAATTGCTCTCAATTTCACAATTTGCATGTTGATACTACTGCAATACATAAAGCAAATAAAGATCTTATGTTGGATATGCTTTCTCAACATCAAAACTGATATATTCAAAAGGATTTGTGTCTGGGTCACTCAAAATTTTCAACTACAACTGAAGCAATGATTGCTGTGTGCTTTTTGAGTCTATTGTTCAAAGAAATACTGCATGATGATGTGGTGTTTGTTTGAGGGTGGCATTTATTAATATTTCTGCTCTAAAATGCAGCGTTTATTCAAGGGCAGGGTTTAATTGAAGAAATACGGAATTTGTTAAATACTTACATGTTAATTCTGTTGTCCCTGAAATCAAATATTGACAATGAGGTGATATAGGAGAAACTTTCACCATTCAAACTGTTTATTTTGTTGTTGCCAAGATAAAGTTCCTGTGGACAACAAATCACAGTCACTATGAATTTCACATAAAGAGTCAATAACAGGTATGTTTCTTGGTTAAATATAATTATTTTAAAATATATTTAACCCTTTAACTCACATGAGTGACCAAGATAGAATTTCTCCTTACAATATCAATACAATTTCAAGCAGACAAGTGATGAGAATAAAGAAAAATATCAGTTAGGGGATTATAAGTTGATCCAAAACCAAATTCTCCAAACTAACACCAAGAGAACTGTATAGCAGACAGTAAGGAGAATTACTATTGAGATCTTGGGAGTTAAAGGGTTAACACAAAACCCCACAAGTGCTCTGAGCTGTTAGCTGTGTGTCATTTGAGTTGGATGAGGATGGCTCAGAGAACACACCAAACCTACTGAGCTGTTTTAGGCTTCACATTAAGCAACTCTTTCTATCTCCTCCAAATGGAAAGGAAATAAAGTTAAATAAAAACAGAATAAGAATGAAATTAAAAGCAGTTGTTTACTCCCTTTTTGCTCCACAAAAACTTATTATGTATCGCACAATGTATGCTTAACCCTACATCAATCAATTCACAAAAGTCACAACAAATGATTCTCCAATTAAACAGTGTGTCATTAAAACATACAAATGTACCTTTAGGGATTGACAAGACATCAATAATGGCACACCAGTGAGTTGATTGTGACGGCAATCCAATCTTTCAAGATTACTTAACCTTCCAAGTTCTGAAAATGAGAAAGTCCCACATGAAATAATATACTAGAGCCTGGGAACAAACAATTTGGGAAATGACAGCTAAGAGAGAGTAAACTGAAATCAAAGTGCTTCTGGTCAGCCTCAACCTTAACAAAAAATGGGAGAGTCTGTGTGAAGGGATCTTACACTTGTGTCACTGATTACAGATTAACCCTTTAACTTCCCTGACCAAGACAGAATTTCTCCTTACAACATCAAAACAACTGTTATATCAAGCAGACAAAAGACAAGAGTAAAGAAAAATATCAGTTTGGGAATTATCAGGTGATCTAATACCAAATTCTCCCATATAGCACCATAAGAACTGTAGGGCAGACAGTAAGGAGAATTACTAATGAGATCTGAGAATGAAAAGGTTAAAAATTTTTAGCATGCATTGAGGAAAACTCGTAAACTTTTGTCCACCAGGTATACCTGTTTAATTGTAAATCAGCCAGATTCCCCATATATAGTGATCTAACTTTATTCAACAATCATTCATAAATACTTATAAATTCTTGTGTGTATTTTATCAATTAACCCTTTGACCACTAAGAGTGACCAACATATGATTTCTCCTAACAATATCATAAATGAATCAAACATTAAGGTAAGGTGAATAAAGCAAATAATCACCGACTAAAGAAGCTTTTGATTGTTAAACAAATTCTCCTTATTAGCATCCAAGGAAATGTTAGGAGAATATGCATACTGATGTTAGGGTGTAAAGGGTTTAACATAATATGTGGAAGCAAAATAAACTCACCTTTTGGAAGTTCATGAAACTTGTTATTACTGAGGTTCATGTCTCTCAATGCTAGAAAGAAAACAATTTGGATGTCATGCTCTTATTAGTACCACAGCAAAATATCAATACTGTAGCAAAAATGATCAATAAAACCAGATATAAATGGTTTTCAGCAATGTGAGATTTTTTGTGTCCACATTTGCTGTAGTTTCTATTTTTTCAAGAGTGATAAGCATCTTATTTCTCCTAACCCCTGAGTCAAACATTAAGGTCAAAAGAATGACGGAAATGATTGCCAACTAAAGATGCTATTGATTGCTAAACAAATTCTCCTTGTCAGCACATTGGAAAATGTAGGGAGAACAGTATGGAGAATATGCATACTAATCTTAGGGTTTGAAGGGTTAAGGCTTTCTTACCACGCAGGTTTCCAATCTCGAGAGGCAGCTTTTCCAAGGAATTTTGAGACAAGTTTAAATGCCGTAAACTTTGACAGCTACCAATGGAAGGAGAAATCTCACTGAGAGAATTCTCTGACAAATCCTACAAAAAAAGATAACAAAAACCTTTTTTATTAAATTTCCATTATTTAACTGAACGTATCATAGTTGCGGATTGAGAGATATTTTTTGAACATGTAAATGTTTTGACACCATTTTATGTCAATATTCTCACCAGTTCTTCTAACTGCTTCATCTGTCTCAGATCTGTTCCCAGACAAGTGAGACTGTTATGATCCAATTTCAGAGACGATAAACTGACAAGATTTCCAAATGAAACTGGAAGGGAAGACAGCTTGTTGTGACTAATGGAACAAAATTTAAAAAGGAGAATTAATACCAAAGGCATTCATCATTAAACTAAACAAAGAGAAGTCCCTTCTGGTACGCACTGTAAGATCTAAGCCCTTCCTAATTATTTCTCAAGACATGTAATTCATATTTATTTATTTTGTTCTTTATTTTTTTTTCATACCTTTTTGTTCATGTTTCTTTTCAAGTTTGTTAGCGCTTTTCTTTGTCACTTACATCTTTTTGCAAGTTTCTCATATGGCACATTATTTGCCTCTGGTATTTATGGCCAGTTTCTTTTGCACATAATTGCTTTTCAAGTCTTGACACTGCTCTGTTTTAGAAGTCGATTTTGCCATTATATCAGACATCATCAATGAACATATTAATTTTTTTCCTTTTCACTTCACATGTATTAATTTTTTATTCATAGTTTGTTGATCTTAATTAGTTAACTTTAAGTTAACCCTTACTCATATTTTTAGTTTCAATCTACTACAACTGCTACAATCTAATAAACAGTATTTCCAGTTGGAAAGATAATTTTTTTGGCTTTTACAAGCATTAATGGAAAGGATAATTGAGAGTTTATATCTGACCCTGCCAGTTAGGTTGTTGAAACAAAGTCTAGAAAAACATCCCTCTACACCCCCCTAACATCAGTATGCATGTTCTCCATACTGTTGTCCATGTGGTTCCTAAAGTGCACTAAGAAGCTAACAAGGAGAATTTATTGAAAAAATCAAGAGCTTCTTTAGTTGGTGATAATTTTCTTTATTCTCATGACCTTCAACCATTTAACTCCCATATGTGACCAAGACAGAATTTCTCATCACAATATGAATACAATATAGAGCAGACAAGTGATGAGAATAAAGAAAAATATCAGTTAGAAGATTATTAGTTGATCCAATACCAAATTTTCAAAACTAACATAACAAGAACTATATCACAGACAGTAAGGAGAATTACTAATGAGATCTTGGGAGTTAAAGGCCAGGGTTAAGTGTGATTCAGAGGTCACAATGTAAGGATAAGTTAGATGCTGGTCAAAGAGTTAAGCTGTTGAGGCCAGAAGAAGGTTTATAATGAAATATTGTATAAAATATTTTTGCTGTATTTGTAATCAGAAGGACAAGGTAGGACAAGGAAATAAATGTTGGGAAGGGTATTGATCAAAGGGGAAAAAACTTTTAATCAATAATTCTTCAGTAATTAGTTTATTAAATATTAGACTTATACATTTAATTGTAATAATTTCAATTTCTGTGTAAAATTGTTTTCAAGGCACCTTAAGTTGAGTCTTTTAAGGTTCACTAACTGACCAATCTCATCAGGTAAAGAAGTCAAACAGTTATCATGGATCTGAAATAATACAAATAGGGTCAATAGAAATATTGAATGCTACTTGATATTTATACATCATATGACCCATACAGACCCATGCTAGCTTTCATTGAAAAATATAAGACAGAAATCCCAGAATGAACATATAAGACAGAAATCCTAGAATGAACATATAAGACAAATCCTAAATGAAAAATATAAGACAGAAATCTTAGAATAAGGGCTGTACTCATTGGTTTGAGTAGAACCAAGATAATCTGAGGAGGATTGCAAGATGTGAGCTAACACAAGAAGACAAAAAAGAGAAAGGGCACAGGCTAGTGCACAGGCTCTCTCTTTGTCCTAATAATCAGCAAACAACTCAATTAAGACATCTGTCAATTAGCAATCACATGTTGATCAGACAGCTCTTATTACCAGTACTTACAAAACACCTTGATCATGGTTATTCTAACAGTACCCAGCATACTTTTTTAAAATGATTCCAGTCATAGCCTAGCTCACTGTGTGTCGATAAATCTCTGTAGCTAAGTGATAGAGCACTAAAGTGTGGAATTGAATCTTTAGGTCTATTCATTGTGGGAGACCTAGATATTTTTCTTTGTCCCATGTTCATAAGAAAGACCACCCCAAGTAATGTATGAGGAGAACAGGAAAGGACAGAGGCTGAACATGGGGGCAGCTCAACCAACTGAAAATGGACAGAAATCAATGGCTTTCCTCAGCCAAGGTCTTATGTCCATAGATACACAAAGAGAACTAACTGATTATTAAATAACTAATGCTTGTGACAAATCAAATAAGTTTTTCTTTATGAGGGGGGCATTGGGATTTTGGGTTTTGTGGTTTTGGCTTTTTTTTAGATTGGTTTTTCAGTTTTTGTGCTCCAAGACTTTGGTTTTTCAGTTTTGATGTTCATTGTGGTTTGCAGGTTTTTGGTTTTTTGGCATTTGGTTTTCGGTTTTCATAAAAAAACACTAACAGGTTTTTTGGATTTGATATCCAATGCAGTTTACAGTTTTTCCAATTAGACCTATTTGGGTTTTGGTTTCTCTTCTATCTGAGCAGCAATTACGTGCCTCCACTGACCTCGAATAGCTGCTAAACGTGAATGTTATTGAGAGAAATGCGTGACAAACCAATTGAAATATCACAGGGATCCCTAGATAGCCTATGTGTAGCTGTACCCTCCCCCTCCCCTAAGTGGGGAGGGGCAGGGTAATAAATCCTGTCATGAAATTAATGTAGTTTACTCTGTATGCTCCACTTGTCACCACTGTATCAGATTGATCAGGGTTTTAATAACTGGGATGTGAAAATGTATCGATTTAGACAGTTTTGAATGCAGTTTTTGGTTTTGATTAAATTTTTTCAGTTTTTTGGTTTTGGATGATTTTTTCTAGGATTTTGTGGTTTCTTATGGGCCCCAATGCCCCCTCCTTTATCAACCTTCTGTTATATTACCAAAACCCACTTATGCAGCAAATAACAGTTACTGTTGGCTAACTACATGTAACCCACCCCAATGGTATGACAATTGACTATCAAAGATGGAGGTATCATTGTTTTATCCCTACACATGAATATACATTGATTCATTTTTGGATTACTATTCCTGACAGATTCAAAAATGCAATAACGAAAGCATCAAATAATTAATCGGTTGATTCTGATTAAGCATTACATCATAGGCTATTTTGGGAATTACGCTCCTAAGCTTCGAAGCTCTCTGACCCTTCTTTTTCTTCCCAGACTTGTAAAAATTCAATAAAAACACAGATACTCACATCCAAAACTGCTAGAGCAGGCAACTGTACAATCTCTGGTGATACCTCAGTTAACTTGTTGGAAGCTAAGATAAGCTTGCTAAGGTCGATCTGTTCCCACCATTTATCGTCCTCTGCACTATCCAGTGACACGTTCATCGCCTCAGGCGGTACATCCAGATTCACCCTCCATACCTTGTCAGGTACCTTGGTTAGCCCTCGGTTGGAGAGATTTAGCTGTCCTGATTTTCTTGCTTGACGCAAAAGGGCTTCTGCAACATCAGCTGTTTTTTCTTCAGTGGAGGCCTGACGCGCCCCAAATCCAGGATTTCTTGGACGCCTTTGCATTGCTTAGAAACTCTTACGACTATTATCAAACTTGAATCGTAGTTGGGGCGTTTGGTTCCCCTACTTTGTTAACTCGTAAATTTTCACAGCTAGTCAAATTCGACCACTTGATCGTCCGCCATGTTGATTGAGAGTGAGGTCATTGAAGAGGACTAAGCCCGAGTATCGATAAACCAACCAGAGGGCGTTGTTCGCTACCGGCGGGAAAAATAACAGCTGGACACCTCAGCTTGTTGTCAGTGCCACAGGTGATGTTGTTTTTGTTTCCATTCCTGTTGTTTTTGACGTGGTTAAAATTGCTTCTCTGTTTAATTTATTTTATTTCCTAACATCTTCCAGCTAGTTTTTTCTTCAAAACTGATCACTCATATTTTCAGTGCAATTTAGTTGTTCCCTTAGCCAACCAATGCTAAAGAATTCTGATCAGAGGAAAAAAAAAAGAAATGAAAAAAACTAATCAAAAGAATTCTACAACTGATTTGTCTTTCTTTTATTCCAGACCCATCAGTTTACAAGATCAAAATAAATGAAACCCGTTAGAACGAAAAAAAAAATTCATTTCAGACGAACGACTACTGCACACTGTATATAGCTCCCGTCAATTCTCTGACACATATCATTTTTCATCTGTGTATCAAGTCATCTGTAAAGTATACCTTGAATCAAAAGATTTAAATATATAATTTCTTTCAACAACCAAAACAATGGTGTCACACATCGAGAAAACATCTGCTTTAGTTGGAAGAATAAAAAAAACCGAATGATGAATACAGAAATATTTCCGCTGAAGTGTCATCTTAATCAACGGTAAAAAACGCCCAAAGGCTGGAATTAATGCTAATTTTTTGTATTTTTTATACGTTCCTTCTAAATAAAAAAGTCACGAGGAATTGAATAGTTGTGTTGCACTATTTGACTGAATAAATCCAGAGATGTATTTCCTTAACCAAAGCCTCGTGAGTTGTAAGCCTATGACTGTCATCTTAAATTTTTCCCTCTGATTAACGAGAAAATTTCCCCAGTTCCCACGAAGTGCGGGCTCTCCTAAGTTCCGGCGATGACAAATATGCGATGAAACACTCACGAATACAACGCTTAATTTCCCAACCAAAGCTATATTCTATCAATTCTATCACTGAAAATGAGGAAAACATTTGCGTTTTAACTCGTTACGACAGATAATACCCTCGTGACATTTTAATAAAAGGTAAGTTTGTGTGAATTGGGTGCGAGATTTTTTGGATTAGCTAAATTTTGTTTGCGTCTAGATAAATGTCTAGATAACGTGTCAGCAGCTAATTAAACACTGCAAATTATATGATAGGTATCAGAGATTGCTAAGGGGCGTCATTCGCATATGTTTACGCGCTTCACAGCACTAGAAAAGATCTGTCCTTCCACGAGGGATTGCTTCTTTATCATCTATCTGTAGCAAAAAGGAATTTTATTTCAGTGGGGTAAGTGCTTCAGTTATGAAATAGATGTTCAAAGGACTCCTACAAAAAAAGGGGTGAGTTTCTAAAGAACCTATGGTGCAGCGTCTGTGGGGGGTAATTCAGGGTAATTTGGTTTTCTCTACTGCATTGATAATGTATTGGCCACCGTAAAGAGTTTATAAAGCCGACGTTTTAGGCGTTAGCCCTTCGTCAGAGTGTACAATTTGAAATAGTATGGAAAGTTGCGCATGTTTTATCTGCTCTGTACTTTACCTTTGCAAGAAGGTACAAATCGATATTCAATGACCAAGGGTGCATTTGACGTTTATTGCAAATGATCACATGCTTGATTTGTCCGAAATTCTGATTGAAGTTGATATAGTTGAATACGTACATCAAGTTGTGCGAGCTAAAAATGTAAAATCTGCTTCAGAAAACAAACCAACAAACACAGCTTTGCATGGGCATCACGAAACCAAGAGTATTATGGATTATGGTTTTAAGGCGAAACTGGAGTACTTAAATCTCTGATAATCAAGTATCCACGTAAATAGGGACAAAAAATATATAGAGAAAGAGACTCAAATGAAAGATTGCAGAGAAGCTGTTTAGTGGTCTGTATTGTAATGGAAAGCACATCTATGCAACTAACTTCCACAATACGATGTTGCATGTGTTCCTGAACTCTCTGCTTTCTCGACCAATGCTAAAAGACTTGAACTGTAATTTGTCTTGCAACACAGCACTAAGGTAATTAAAGGAACTGTAGTTGAGCTTTCAACACCAAAATAACGATCTTAATGAAATGGAATTTTTCGTTTGGTAGTTTATCCTATTTTAGACCTGAAGCCGTGAAAAGCAACGAACTTTATTGGCTGATCGCATCAGATGACGCCGATGTCTTTCAAATGGAATTTTAAGCAAGGATTAGTGTGCCGTGTGCTAATGGTCCTCCTGCTGGTGCCAGTTCACAGTTTGAGTGAGAATTTTCCAAAGTTCTTTAGGTAGAATCCTATTTTCAAACGAGCCGGATAAGCTCATTACGGGAATTTTAAACAAAATTACTGCGGTTTTTTTTCTTCTCACGGGGAGGATTTATACTCGATGGCACACGAGAGCTCGCTTCCGAAAGGTGCTGATCTCTCCAAAAATAAACACAGGCTCGAGCTGCCGGTGGCTAATTTGGCTTTATTCGCAGCGAGAACTTCATAAGAATGTGTAATCTGCTGTTTTGAAAGCTTAAGAAGCTATTTTTGAAGTGAGCTTAACAGTCTGCCTGATGTAACACTATCATAGATACACCGAATAAATACCCATTCATGCCTGGAGGCCACTTAGAGGAATCAAGCTCTCCTTACGGTTTTTTAACCCCACGAAAAAGTGCACACAAATGGACGAGTTTAAGCACCGTTTTTAAACAATCGTATTTTTTCTTTGCTCTCCAGCTGAAAACGAGTGTCATCGGTTGAGCCAACAATTCAATGCAGTCTTTGTTGCATAAGCATAATTTTCATACTTTTAATAAGAAGCTTATCAAATGGCCTCTTTGCGGTTTTCGAATCTTGTAAACATTTACGCTGTAGCTCTAAATTTAAACCTTGTAGATAAATATAAGTTTCTCATTGTTTCCCTTAATCTGCATACCCACATAAAGGCAATGTTCAGATAATGTCCGTAAAAATGCGGAGAAAAAACAAAAAAACAAAACAAAATGAAAACAAACTTAAATAAAAATAAAGAAATATCTAACAACAACAACGACAAAGATAAGAGTAATTTTTGTTTTAAAGAATTTTACACTGGCAAATACTGGTGACTTATCAATATTTATAAGTTCAAAGCAGGTCCAAATTTCTTTAAGAATGGTTTAAGTGTTAACCCTCGGAATGACTAAAATGCTTCATACCCTCACACCTTTACAATATTTACAAGGAGTTATGAAAATCAAACGTTACTCTACTTGAAGGTGTAAGGCAAAATTAAACCATTTCTTTTTAGTATCTTAAATAACAAGTTTCACCGAAAAATAAATGATGAACACCTGGAGAGGAGCTAGCTTAAAAGATGCGCGAATGCACGAACAAATACCAAGAAAAGAAATAAGGTCAAATCTCTCCTCGCCCCATGATACTGGTTCTGCTGATGCGCAAACTTGTGATGCTCGATAAAATACATCGAACAAATCTTTATTTTGTGAGGTACACTAACGTAATCATCAAGAACATCTCCATCTACCAAGGAGAGCAAAACCTTGGTGAAAAACGACAATACTCTCTTATGGAGTTTTTCAATGGTACATCATCAGGTATATGTCTTTTTTTATATTATTTTGGAATGAAGTCAAGAAACCATACTCACAAAGGGACACAAGCAAACAAAGCGAATTCGTTAATTCCTGATACATTAAGTATTTACTTACAAAAAATAGCAGTGTAACAAGGCATGTTTGATTGCTGAAAAGCTCCATTATAGAAAAAATTGGAAAAAAAACATTCTGAGATGTAACGATCGTATTCGCTCATATCAAATGAACTTACTAACAGTTATTATTACATTGTTAGCTCCACTCCGGTCAAAGTTTCCTATCCCTTTCTTTATTTTCCTTTTTTTTTTGTGAGTAAATTGTATTCTGCCCCATAATTAGCCTGGCAAATTCCGGCCCTTTATTCAAATGTATATTTGATCTTAAAATTACTCGCGTGTTTGCCATTGCCTCTTGTGAATTTGCCTTTTGCTTAGAGTCATCTCTGACTTTAGTCTGTAAATGATGATAAATGATATGACCTCTTGAGCCTTATGGTCGACAGTGTACCTTTCTTTTAGCGTAAAAAATTTGCCGGGAATCAGGCATTTTCTTGGAGATTGCATGCTTCTTGCTATCTTTGTATGACCGGATGTGACTTTGTAAAGTCTTCATCGATGCGTTTCGGCGTCAAGATAAACGAACGTTCTTAAAAACTTGAATCGATTTCGCCACTAATCCGGTTAAAATTGATAAATAATTGTAATTTTGTTACTTCTGCAATTCTTGAGTTTCAAAACTCTCTCGAACTTCCCTTTGACTTTTCTTCCCTTTCACTCTTTTGAAGTAACAAACGACTCTTCAACCGCAAATACTTTCCTTTGTTCCCCTTGTGTTCCTAGCGTGCGTGCACCCTTAATACCACTATCACCAGACATGGTTCAGTTTGGCTAAATATGAAAGCGCTAAATTTTCTTCTCTCGATTGAATACTAAAAAACTTCACAGCTTTGTTGAAAGTGCAGTACCAAAAATTAGGTCTTGAGCTATCTCAGAGCATTCGTTTTTTTTTCGCCAGTGGTTGACAGCGCATGCGTCGTGAGTGTGCGGATATGCTGCAACTTCATAGTAAGATGAATTTTCCTGAGATGTGAATCACTTTTTTTTTAATTTCAAGCTTTTCCGAAGTATCATGGTTTGCTGACACCGTTCAGTAGTTAAACACGTAGCAATCGCTTCTTAAGCCCACTACACTAATTTTAGCATGTCTAAGTGTCTTCGTTCAGTTGCTAATTTAATGTTATGCTCTATGCAAATTTTGCGTTCAATTCCACATAACAAATGGGGTGCCTTCGATTGCGCAAAGCACTGCATATCTTTTGTAATGTATCACTAAGGTTTGTGATCTCTTTTTTAACACGTTTACCAAACAATCATGGAACAATTCCTACTTGACCTACTGATGTGTGTGCGGTGGAACTTGAGATGTTTGTTCTGGAGTTCCAATTGCTGAGCGGAAAGTATTTGAGTACAAACTCTAGATAAAATCAGTAAAAGAACCACAAAGTTGAAAACACTCTTGTGGCCTGTTATTACTCAGGTTCTAAGTACTATTATCTGGTTATGAAACAAGTTCATCATTTCTAAGCACCCTCGAGTTTAGAATACATTTAAGTTCACCTCAGGCTATTTCAAGAGGTTGATGCAAAACTTAACATTTTCATAATTCTTTGATAGATGTCAACTATAAGTCACTTATCAGTCTTTAATATCGAAAGAATCATTTTTTCTCTAGCTAACGAAGTTGCTAGTGGCGTTGATTATTAAAATCTGAATATCATTAATTCCGATCTAAATGAAATTGATGTTTTGGTTTTTAGAACGTTATATTTTTGGTACCGGATTTCTATTACATTAAGATTCTGCACTGGCTGTTAAATTGATTGCTTTCATGAATGATCTAAGTTTAGAAAAAGTTCGAGTCTTTGAAATTTCGAGCACTTTCAAATGATTAATGACTCATCAACTATTGAATTAACAGCCATTACGCTCTTTAAGTCCTCTTCGACTTGATCCCATTTATTCACTTTCAATAATGAAAAAAAATCATTGATCCGAGTTGATACACCTCAGAGTACAATACAATTCTTGAGATCATTATCCACTGTCGATGGGCGGACTTACAAAACATATTAAGATACCCCAGCTGTACACGTTGTTAGCGCATGTAAGTTTTGGAACTTTCTTAACATTATGCCGCATTATAGTACAGTGCTTATGTTTTTTTTCCTCTGGTTCTTACTGGCGATAAAATTTTCCCCAAACGTTGCTTTAAAACTCTCCCTCTTTTTATAATTTAATTACTTAGTTTCTTTATCAATCCACTGCGTTTATTTTTGTAAAGTCTGTCAGTATTTCCACTCCGTTTTCCACTAGAACTATAGTAGGTTAGTTTCAACCTTTTCACTTATCGCTGTCTCGATGTGAAATGAAAAGTTGTATCTGCTCAGATCTGCGCTTCCAAAGCTGATGCGACAAAACTGTTTCTTAATCATAAGGGGGTAAGTTTCTAAAGAAATTGGGGATGTTACAAGAAAATAGGCTTCGCTCTGACGCTTGAAACGTCAGCTTATGAAAATCTTCACAATGGTTGCTAAAAGCCAAATTGTCTTGTTTCTGAGTCAATCAGTTACAGACACATTCCGTTTCTCTTCCTCTTGTACCTAAGAGGGAAGAGAAAAAGGTTATTTGGGAGAAGGAGAGGGACCAGATTAGTGCCGTGGTAGGAATCTTGATCCCTGTGAATATAGGGTGATGGGATAGCACGCAGGCCTGTTCCTCTCCCTCCTAACGTCGATATTTCAAGATTTGACTTGATGTTTTATGTAATCAAACCGGTGAGACATACGAAAAAATACGTCAGTGGTAAACAGGGTTCCAAGTTACCACGCTTTTGAGAGTCTGCGTTATTAATTTAACCCAAATGTCTAATATTCCAGACGGGATGTGCTAAGCAGACTTCTGCCGGAAACTATGTTAGTAATTCTCAATTCATAGTGCGGAATGACATCTTTCCTTCTTGTCTTCATCACTGAGTTTCCGCACCATTGTTACTTGCATTTATATTTCAACAAGAATGTTAAAAACGACTAAGGAAATGTCGATATGTGAACCAAGGGAACATGTGGGAAATTCCTGGCATACGAGCCAAACTACATCAACCTGACTGATGATCGAAGCTCTTCTATCAATGTCTCTCCCCTTTGTTTAGAATTTAGCACAACAACTTAAAAACATTATGGTAGGTTTCTTTTCGGAGTCCAGTCACTTTTCTCAACACTCAAAGCTTTGCAAGAACTGTCGTGGTAATTCTTTTGACCAATTGCTGAACCTCTTTCGTAAGGAATTTTTTTGACCTTTGGATCTGAGCCCACATTGTTTGCAGCCGTAATCGTAAAGTCAAATCGTGATCTTTCGTCTAATTCTTTGCTCTCGAATCAGGAAAAAAATCTTTCGTCAGTTTGAATAATAAGTTATAAGTTGGTGATTAAGAGTTCACATTCCAGAGGATGAGCCCTCTAGATCAGAATAAAAGAAACACAGCAAACACCTAAAGCGCACAAATGTTAAAGTGATTTGGATTCAATTAACTGATGTAAGTTTATTGTTTATGGCCACTTTCGCCAAAGGCTAACCATACTCAAGCTGTTCGCAGCTGTGGCTTTCACAGCATGTCATTATTGATTATTTCCAGCTATTTATCAATTGTACAAGCTCCTATGTTGTTTTGTCAAGCAGTTTGCACGAAACGACATCATGAAGCGATTTTGCGCGAAATGAAGTCCATGTTTCGCGCTCTTCTCGAAGACACGAAACCGAAAACAAGTTATTTTTATAACATTTTTCTCTGGTGCAGCCATGCGTTGTACAAACACTCTCGTAGTTGGTTATAAGCCCTGTTAATGTCAGACACAAATGATTTGATCTAATCTGCCATACACAGTGTCAAGTCTATTAATTAAAGCCAAGAACCACCCACTTCTCGTGATCTGATTGGTACGTGTAGAATTGATTGACAATCACTTTATAACCTTGGCTGGTACAGTATTGCGGTCGGTTGCTAGATAATTATTGGGTTCGTGCAGATGTGTGTAATCGTAAAAACGTCCGCGCAAATTGGTTGAGGCCATTGACGGAGCATTGACAGACTGAAAAATATCTGTTTATGCCAGAGGTACTCCACATAATATAAAGTAGACAAGTATTAAGTTTCATAAACCGAGACAAGCACATCACTTTAGAAGAATCATCATCAGAGGGGACTGAGCAATCCAAGCTGTGTTTTTCTGCAAGGGTTCTTTGATATAAAAACAACAGAAGAAAGACTTCATAGAGGTGAGAACCATGGTATTTCACACTTTCGTGATCAATCAGTGATATTGTTCACCGGTAGATAAGCCTGGTATCTTTCGACTCGTGTAAAGCGTGCAGATCATATTGACGAGTATACACCCAAAAAAGTATGGCTAGGACAATTTGAAACGGATCATAATTAAGACATCAGAAGGCTGCATTTTTACCCTATTCGAACACAGAAAAGCCACCTCAAACCTCTGTTTGTTGGGCAAAAAAGCACACAATTTGGAGGTGTAAAGCGATCTAAAGTCGTGTCTAGATGTTAACATTATTGTTGAACTTTATTATTACAGTATCAATGCGTTGTACAAACACCAGTCACGAACGATACTGAGTATTATTTTCCCGATAAAGAACTAAAGACCTTGTTTAATTGAAGTTTAAAGGATAGAAGTTACTTAAATGCAGATAGCATCTTAAAAATGGATCATCAAGATAATATATCCGCAAACAAATAAACAAATCCCTGATGTTTGATAGATAATCACTTGTCTGAGAAATGACAAATATTTTCTTATACTTGATACTTCTATTCAGCGCGAAACCCTAAATTTACATGTTCATTTCCGTTCGTTCTGTTTGCATGATCACAAGAATGATTGCACTTTCAAAACACTCGGCGATCATCAAAAGAGCAGCATTGTTCGTAAATTAGTTTCTGATATGGTATTCAACAACGGAATTCAACGATCGCTGCCGGCTAAAGTTATTAATCTTCCACCCAAGTTACTGCTCATTGAGGACAATATCTTATGAAATTACTACTTACTCGACCGACCATATTATCGTGCACATATTCCCAGTATAGTTCAACAAAAGAACTATTCAACTGGGATCATTTCTTTTCTTTGCCCTCGGGCTGTGAACGACAGATTAAAGGTACAAATAACTAAATATCTTATGTCGAGCGCGTGATAATTACAGCTATGGTTCAGTGACTATAGCTCACTACCTTGCTTTAAAGATTTCTCTCCACGTTAGTTGCGACTGCATTTAACACTGCAACAAAATGAAAATTGCGCAGTTATAGTCGTTGCAGGATCATGGGTAAATTATTGCTAAAGTTGCCCTCAGTCATCTGATTTCAAGAGCAAAATATCGGATAGAGAATGGCAAATATTAGATAGCTTTCAAGAGTATTTCAACAGTTAAGTGACACCTCCAATCAACGATTTTCCGAAATTTAAAGTTTTTTGGAATTCGATTTATTTATGATCATGTTTTTCAAAAATGGAAAGCCTATACTGTTTTAAAAGTTATTTTAATCTTTAATTGTGTGGCTTCTTCTCCTTTTGAATTGCAATCTCTTCGTTTTAATCTCATGATGGTGGAAAATTACAAACTAAGAGTAAGAACGTTTACAACAATGTCCACCAGATTGAAAAGGTTTTTTATAAGAACCAGAGAATTAGATGACCGAAAAACCCCTTAGGCTAAATTTAATTTTAGAATCTTTTCAACTCCAGCAGAGCTACTGATCATTGCCGGATCATGCACTTAATAAAATCTCCACCTAAAGCTAACAATGCAGTTTTTGAACCTCAATTATCCATGTTTCGTTTCCTTTTCTTGGCTTAAAATAGCAAATAATGTATGTAATGCTCTTATACTATTTCTTGAATTAGGTTGTAACGATAGAACTTTCCATGAGCTATCCGAGGATCAAATCGCACCGAATTTTACAATTTTGTTAAAAAAATTTTTAATTAGTTTCGGGCCTTTTCTTGGCTGTTTAAAGCATTAAGAAAAAAAAAACTTTCATCCAAGTACGCGTCAATTAATCGTGGTTCCATTCTTTTCAATTGTGTTCCCATTCGATTCATTCCACCCCTTCTTAAAATATTCAACTTAAATCCGAAAAGCTTTGTTTGTTACTAATCTGGCCGACGCTTTGATAGAAAACCAGATGAATGGATTCCTGTACAATGGAGCTGTTGACGGTGAAGTGGAGTTGCGCCAGAGCGCATGTCCTACACTTCTACTTACACCGTTTTTTTTCTTGAGAGTTTTGACATTTTTTCACCTCTAGTTCTCAAGAGAAAATGAAATTCGTGCTCGAGCCAAAGTGTTATACCAAAAGGGGGTCTTAATCGGATCTCGACGAAAAACGATATATTTCCTGTGCCAGAGAGCAAATCAATGATTAGAAGGAAAAATGATAATAATAACAGGCCTTTCCTATATTAAATAAACAGTTTTATGGTCAGAAGGCCTGTGGCATATGATATTTCTAGAGCTCCACTGAATGAAGCAATAAATTCATGGTGTGCAGGACGTTTGTTTAAGCGCCTTGAATAAAATAAACAAATTGGATTCAATGTTTTTTCTTTTCAACCTTCTTTGGGTCATTTTGAATGGCAGTTAAAGCAATCGTAAAATATCTCAGTGCAAAATAACCTCACAATGTTTTAGTATCGTTTTTCTCTCCCTCACTCCAGTGTAGCTTACCCTTAAAGGATCTTTATTTCTTCCTTTAAGAGCTGGGCGGGACTAGCTGAAGTTGGTTTCCGTTGTTTAAGCCGGAGCTTCCCCCGTGCGTAGTTTGATTTTGTTTTTTAACCACAGAGAAGCGGTAAGGAAAATCATGCTGAGTTCTCTTTGCTAAGCAACGCGCGCAGTTGTCTCATTTTGTCTCCACCAAGAATGCTGATTAATTAGTATGGAATTTCCCTTTGACTGTGCTCCGGAAACACAAGTTTCAAATTACCCTTAAGTTGGTTTTCGTTTTTCCGCTTTTCAATACAAATCGCAAATCACCTTGTTAGCTTGTTAGATCAGTCCCTCAAATATCTCGGAAAAGAGCCATTTAAATCTCCCATGGTAGCCTGATAGCTGAGAACATTTTTCATTTCCACACGGCAGGGGTCAACTACTACCAATTTTTTTCTCACAGTTGGTCCGTTCGTTAGAATAAAAAGGGTTTATTGCCTTCTCGTTACTGTTTGGTGACTTAAAAAACTATGATCATTAAAAATCCGAGTCGCATAGAGTATATTGATAACGAAGGGGTTGTGTCAAAAGTGATCTACTCTACAAAACACTTCATTCTTGGGAAAGCGACTCTGTCCAGTTGGATCATAAACTGCGTTCGTAGATAAATGGTCAGGACTTTGACAAGAAGCAGCAAAGAGCGCCTTTAGATCAGGTTCACTTCACTCTAAAGAGGAAAAGAATTATTTTACGGAATCTCGTTAAACTGAGATAAATTTGAACGTCAGAGCAAAGCAAACAATGAAGGTCACCAAATTAAAGGGCTTAAGAAAGGAGGAAATAAGAAAAAAAGCTGACATAAACTGCGTATACCTTGTTAGTGCTAAAACCAGATTATGGAGCTAAATAATTAAAATCCTGGCCTCTAGAGCAATCAAGGTCGTCTAATCGTTTTTAGATGTTAATGTCAGTCCTGAGAAACTCACGCTCGGCGTACTTAAGTTTTGAATGATATTTCAAAGGAAAGAAAATTCTTCTTCAAAAAACTTGTTCGGGACTTGAAAGTTTAACAAGTACATTGCGGACTAATTTACAGCCACTGGTTTTACTTAAAACTAAGATCTAAGAATGTATGCCATGAAATGATTAAGTTAAATCAAATTAACGGCGATAACTCGCGAAGATGGTGTTAATTAGAGCTACTATTTCTGGATTTTAGACCAAATATATCACATGATTATCTTTTGGAAAAATGCATAAAAAAGAAAGATATTGGCCACACATCAATCCACATTGCAATTCATTGATGACAAAATTACTGAAAACTTTCGTTCCAAACATTCCATTGTTTTTTTCTGGCAAGATAAGCATTTCTTTTAGCGCGTTTTTCCACTTCTGGTATCACATCTCATGAAAGGGAACTAAAAAGCTAGAAGGGGTGGACTGATGCCTTCATTGGTGGACAATCAAATGCAATTTTTCTTTTACTGAAAAATTCAAATTAACTGCGCTGTTCGTTTTCTGATTGGTTTGTTAGCATTTAATTTTCCTTATGATTCTAATTGATGAAAAACGTCGTCTTTCAGTTTCTCCGCCCAGAATGTTGAATCTGACTCAGGAAAAGTAAGAAGAATTTTAAAAAGCCAACCGAGAATTTTCATTTATTTGATTATTCATTCATTTTAGTGTAGCAACAAGCTGAGAGTGAAGTTTAACTCGAAAGCTGCCTACAAAATTTGTAAATATCCACAACATTTTTACGGCATTCAACTTACGTATTGCTCTGTGATTGTTTCAAGATTGTTCTTACACCTTTTAGATAAATGTTTCTATGCTAAGTATGAATGGTTGGATAGAAAAATCTAGAAAGCTCTTAAGGATTTCTTGCCGACAAACTTTACGATTCTCAGAAAGGAAACCACAGTTAGCTGCGATATCTTTGTCATCTTGTGAACCCTTTAACTCCCAAGATCTCATTAGTAATTCTCCTTACTGTCTGCCATACAATTCATGTGATGTTAGCGTGGAGAATTTGGTATTAGATCAACCTTTGATTCCCTAACTGTAATTTTTCTTTATTCTCATCACTTGTCTGCTTGATATTATATTGATATTGTGAGGAGAAATTCTGTCTTGGTCACTCATGGGAGTGAAAGTGTTCATCTGCGAGCGGGTCGACGCTCTTATGATATGCCACAAAATTCAACTAAACGCAAACCCTCTACCCTGACTGGGCGTTATTTTCTCTAACTGAAAATCCTTTAAATCTCAAGAGCCGATAAAGAAGTTCTCCCTTTCAACTGTCCTTCATTTTCATCCCTAAGAACTTGTATAGAGAATATGGTGTTCTATCAACAACGCACCTTCTACTTGATAAGCTTGTTCTTTCTTATTACTTGTTTGCTGGCTATTGTATTGATATCGCAAGGAGAAGATACATGTTGGTCACTACTGGTAGTTGAGGGCTGAAGGTTAAGGATTAGAACGTACGAGTTTTAAAACCACCTTCATAAACGCTCTTCCCATAAGGTACTGATTTAAGATGCAACAGACCATAAAAGGAAACAAACTCTCCCACACAGATTAAATGTGGAACAAATTATGCAGACTGGGTAACCGAGGACCGTTCTAGAAGGCTCGTCTTTCGCCATCGTCTCTTATCACTCCATTGGCAAATTAATATCTAAAAATGTGGTTCTTGTGTTCTTGTTCTCGTCTCAAGAAGTGATAAATTGGTAGGAAAACGATTTACAAAAGCACTCTGTGTTGGTCAACAAATTCGTGACGTGTTCATTTTTTATTGAAAATTTTTAATTAACGTGATTAAATGTCCGCACCCAACCTCTAATGAATATTATATTATTTTTGAGCGCTCGGTAGTTTTTAATTAGCTCCCAACTATGTTCTAACCGCCCCTTTGTGTCCTCAAAGGCTCCGAAATCTGCCGGTTTTTAGCTATTATTTTCAGCCTTTGATTTAGCTGTGCTTGTTCGATCGCTCTTGGACCAGAAAAGATAGTTAACTTGGCCAGAGAACCGGGGACGCATGTCCCAAAGCTTTCAGATATCTTTTGCGTTTAGAGATTCTCCGGCGTGATAGTTCTTGTTATAGATTATAGCATCTACATTTTGTATTATTGTGTAATATCTGTAGGAGAGGAAAAAGTTGGTAAGCTTCGTGTCATGCGAGCAAATTATGACAGATGGTTAAGTGTTAGATTGTTTGTTTATAAACTTAGTCATTAAGATACGGCACAAGGCCGAAAAACCTCCTTAAGCAATGAAAACTGTAAAGAGCTAAACAATTAAAGTACTTCGCTGCATTTCCTTCCTTTATTTAAATCTCCAACATTGTTCACATTAACATCTGTAGATCGAGTTTCGCTCTCGCATATGTTCAAAAAGGCTCTCAGCTACCTTTGCAGTTCAAAGAAGTTAGCAGGTGTCCAGTTAATCAAGCGGGAAATGTTTAAAATAAAAGTTAAAAAAATGTTTTTTTTTAAAGGAGCCCATATTTCAGTTTTAAAAATACCTAACCCCTACGTGCGTAGCCGGGAAAACCACTGAGTTCGGATGAAATTTCAGAAGTGTGAATTCCGCGTAGACAACCCTCTGGGACTCATTTATTGGCTCGGCATTTGGGACATTTTAATGTTTCCTAAATTGTTTCCCAAGGCCGAAGGCGGACTGTTATTTTTCACAGTGTAATAGGTATGGACTCATGATACAAGCAAGACCATCAAGTTGAGGTTTTCTTCCTTCCTTGAAAATTTCAGTTGTAACCACAAAGATTGTACTATATTAGCCAGTGCCTTTTGCATATGGTGCAAAAGATGATTAATGATTCGTGAAAGAAAACTCCCTGCTGTAAGAGTTTGTTCATACGTGATGGTTTGTCGATCCGTTTTTGAAAACAATAAAAACTATTTAGGGATAGAGGCGCTGACTGATGACCAAAGAGGTGTCATTTTGACTTGCTAATCTCTCAGAAGATATCATTATTGCTGGTTTTTATTCGGGGGCTGCTTACTTAATAGACAGGGTATTTGTTTTGAGAAGCGAATCTAACCAGGATTTCACCTTTAAGAGGAACTTTTCAAGTGAGTTTTACGATTTGTGAGAACAATCTCCGATGTCGAGCTTCTTATCTCCATTATATTCACGTATTAAGATTGTCGCCAAGGCAGCCAGTATGTATGTTTGTATAACGCCCGAGCCTCACTCAACCCCGAATTTAACAAAACTCCCATATAGCACTTGTTTGAGTTTTTATAAACTTTTTACTAAAAATCATAAATTTTTGAGCTTTTAGGTGATGCTTAATAATGCTAGTGTTGAATGAAAGCCGTGGGGTTTGTTGCATAGTCTAAATACCTTTGGTATAATCCATGAAATACGATCTAACTTAATTATTTCTGAACCAATGTAATTAGACGATTTGGGGTAGTTAATTTGAAGTAGAAATTAGAGAGACAAACGATAGGCGTAAAGGGGCAGTCGCTTGTGACGTCACGCCATGCAGCCCAAATGCTCTTTCTATGAGAGACAAGTACACAAGCCGTTGTACTTTGACAATGATGAGATGCGATTGTTTAGCGAGGCCGAAATAACGCGACATCTGCTTTCTCCCAGGTTCAACCAGGAGAATCAATGAAGTTAGCGGTGTTATTGCTGTGTGGAATTTTGGTGATCGGTTGGAATTGTGGCTTTGGTAAGTGAAAATGTACGGTGTTCTCGACTCGCTTGTGGCCTCTAGGGTTTGATATGGTCATGTTGTCTGTTGACTGTGTTTACTTATAACATGAAAGATGGTTTTAAGTGACATAACATGTTCGAAGATCGAAATAACTAAACTTTCGCCGATCTGCATCTCTGAACATATCTGAACGTAATTTGGATCTCGTAGAAGCATTTAAAGACAATCTTAAATCCACAGTAGGCACAAAATATTTGTCTGTTCGCTTTTGTACTTATTTGTCACTGTGCTCCAGAATTATATCAATTTGCTGGATATCAACTCTGTGGCCAAGTTACTTGCAATTATGTCAAAGCTGTCTGCTTCCAGAACCTTTGATCGTTAGTTAAAGTTGTATTTTGTGCGGCAAATAAGTTTTCCCTTTGTGCTTGCATGTGTTCTTCATGTGTCTGCCATTAGAAACTGAATACGTCCGTGTTTATGCTGATTATTTTCAATTCACTGACAGCTCTAGCGAGGCAGTATGGAAGAAGAGATTCACGATCCAGAAAGCGGGAAAGAAATTCCAGGTGAGTGTATTCAATGGGCAAGTCTGATCGCTGACGAATACTAAATTTCGCAGAACTTCATTTATCAACAACAATTTTTGGCTTCCGTACAGCGGAGGGAATTTAGTGTTGGTAATTTTAAACCAGACAGTATGGCCTACGAATTGACGGTATCTCGTAAGGAGGCGATCATTATTTTCTGGCGATCAAACCAAACTGCGAGTGCGTTTAAAATAGGGATGGTTAAAGTTAATTTTTTGTTTCAACTTCAACATAATCTGCATCGCATCTGCGTTTCGTGATTTCGCCTTCAAGCGCTTTAACGAATTGTGCTGAGCACGGCTCAAGGGGTTGGCTATCTTTCATGATTCACGTTTGTCAGATGGTTTGACACAGAAGTTCTTTGTTCGAGAAATCGCCGCGGTAGAAGGCATTGTTCGTGCTCATTGTTTCGATAACAGGGTTTCTTTCAATCCCAACCACGTTCATTTTCATTCAAACACCATGCAAATGAGGTCAATGATTTCCCTGGGTGCTGTCTCGGCTTTTGGAAAAGGGCTTGTAGTTGACGAGAGATGTCAAGCCATATTGTTTGCTGTTTATCTGTTTCGATACGGCTAAATTTAGAGGACCACCATCAGTCTCTTTTGTGAAAGCGAAATATCGCATCTTTGATCTCTTTTAGGCTCATTACAAACCTTGCAATTAAATCAAGTGTAGATTTAATATCCAACACAATAGTTAATTGTTCTGTTTAGTTAGTTGCCCTTTGAAATTTTTGTCACATACGACGGGCGACAAAAGCAAATGAAAGTCATCAACAAGTTAGGTTTACTGAGAGAGCAAAAATGCGATCGATGTATGCTTTCTTTTGGAACTTACAACAGAAATTCGTTAAGTCATTCGTCGGAAAAGAAAGTTAACATAGGTAAAAGTTTTGTTTTTTCGCTGAGGCCCTACCTAGCTTGAGGAAGATTATCCAAGAGTTATCAAAAAGGTCGCTTTCCCATCACGAGTGATATTGGTTTGGTGTCCGCGTTCTTGGAATAAACCGACCATGAAATTTCTCTCTGCCTAGTTAGGTTCATTTCAAGCTTTAATTTAATTGAAGATGGACTTTTCTGTACTGTATGCACTTTTGTCTTTAAGGGGCAATTCACCCGGTTTACAAATTATGTTCAGCATGACAATTTGGTTGTAAAACAACACTTACAATCGAAAGCGAAAACATTGAGGTTTTTCCTTGAAATGTGAATCAGTTAACTCACAAAACTCTGTCGCTGATTTCAGTAAATCCAATGAGGTCTTTTTGAAGTAAAATCACGGTTTTGGAGAAGAAAGGAATTTACCATAAGGTGAAAAACTGCTGTGACAGACGACGTAAATATAACTTAAATGATGGTTTAGGAGTGTTAACATAACAATAGTTTGTTTGTATCCTCGTCGAGTGGAACTTTGAAATAGATTTAACTGGCGGCTCACTTTCTTTCATGCAGCATTTTATAAATACGCTTTGTTGTGTCAGATCTTGGGAATTCCTTAACGTGAAATTCGAAAATTGAACAAAATGTTGGTTCACTAATCAATCAATTGAAGAAAAAAAAGAAAAGAAAATAATGATCTAGTGGTCAAAGTTTAGGTCCGGAACTCGGTTATCGAAATTCTGAAAGGCGAATATGTGTGTGTGTTCTTGTAACTCATTTTCTGTTCAATAAATAACAAAATTTGTTCGGATTTCCCGGTTATGTGATATGTTGCATTATAGATGAACTGCACAAAGCAGAGATATATTGGTCAGTAGAGATAAACTTTGTGTCATTTTTTTCGCCCTTGAAAGATACGACGAAAAGGTAAACTTGAATACTTTATAAAACCACCTCAATTTTTTTTGCTCATAGTGTTTATGGTATGCCTTAAAATGAATTCTTTGACGGATTAAATATTCTTATTGACGTTTAAAAACATTAAAAAAGTGTTTAGTTAGTGAGAGAGGGTTACAAACTTCCTCGTTTTTCAAATGTTTATTTAGTTTTTCGTTTATTTGTGGTAATTTTTGTTTGGGAGTTGACACTTTTCTTGCCAAGTAGTTTTTGTAGCGCGGTGTCCCTCAGCAAGGTCTGCTTCATCGAATATTCTGCTGGTGAACTTTAAAACTTTTCTCTGAAGGTTAATTGACTTAGTGATCGCTATCTTGTATTCAGATCTTAAGATCTCTTTTAGCGGCGTGTATTCGTGTTTAAGCAATTAGCGTCGAAGCTTAGAGATTGAAGAAAACGGAATGGTACATGTTCCTTTTATTGTTTTCGGTCGGTTGGAATCGTGCAACCCAAGTCGAATTAAATATCTTTTTCCCGACAGAACGAACAATATTCAATAAAACTTAGTCAGTTGTGCAAGTTTTATTGTACTCCTGTTACACTGTTTGCGTTGAAGAGCGTTATTTCACTCAGGTGAAAATCAATTTCGGAATTTCAAACATGGGTAACTCTAGGAAACCGTGCGGGATATAAAAAATCTGCAAAAAAGAATTTCCAAACAAAAGTTTTTCCTCTGATGTTAAAGGATCGCGCCTTGTGTCTGAATGCTTAGTGTTTCTATTTTAACTACTTGTTTTCGTAAAAGCGGAGAAAGCTACTAGAGCTTTTTTTCTTGTAATACCGTCCGCCATGCTGTTATTATCACTTAGTAATGATCAGAAAGCTTAATTTAAATGTACTTGAGCGGTAAGTTCTGTTGTTCTTTCATTAGGATCATGAACCCTGGTTCAAATAAAACATTTTAGTCATTGAAATGAAGAGAATCGAAATCTCCTTAATGTATATTTTCTAAACATCAATCAGTTCTGATCAAAATGGTGGGACCATTTTTATTCGCGGTTGATTTTTTTCTTCAAGAAGACGGGTCAAGGAGTCAAAATGGATCTTATCTTTCATTGGAAGTTCTCGGACGTGTAGGATTTGATAAATTATTAAAATTAAGTCGACCACAAAGTCTGTACCGACCAAGTATCCACCCAGAGGCCTCGTGTACGGTATCCTGTCGGATCCCACAAGAACATGATAAGAATACCGCCTCCGAATAAGGTCACGTACATTCTGTTTCTTTTAACAGGAGAATTTCGGTAGAAAGGTTAGTAATTTGATTATCGTTGAAATGCTGTTGTTTGGTTGTAACTGTTACAACAAACTAAATTTGGAAAGGAAAGGGGTTCCTACGGGAGAGCTCATGTTTTCTTAGATTTCAGCTGATAACAACTCACTGTTATTCTGCAGTGGGGACTGGACTTCATTTACAGCTAGACAAACTGTCGCAAGATCAATTTAGTTGTCGCAAATTGAGATGAAGATAAGTTTTAGACGGCGGCGAAGATCTTTGAGTTTTTTCTGAGAAGTTAAAATTCTTTTTCTCAGCGATAGGAATCACTAACCCTAGTAGTTATCAAGCGTGTAGTTTCCAAGAACGAAATAAAAATTTCTTTAAAAAACTTTACAAGCACAAAGGTAGTAGGGTCACGTTGTTGTCAGAAACGAATTTTTGTTTGTTTTCGAATATAATCATAGATCAGATTGTAGCAATTTTATATGGGAAATCCTTTTACCCTAAAATTCGTGCTGTAGTTGTAAAACTAATATGTTCCCTTTCCGTGAGAGAATTGATGTAGAAAGTTATATTCCGTCAACTGAGAACATGCAGGTAGTCTTGGCTGGAAGCTGGTGAAGTGACTTCTTACTTAAAGTCATTTTAAGTCAGGATTTTAGGCTACAGTTTCGTCTTAAAAAATCTGTAAAACCGCCAGGTTTGTTTTTTGACTCACATAGAGTGGAATGTGTACATTAACGATTCAATCTTCGATTCTTTTAACAAATATTTGAAAGAGAAAACGACAGCGAAATAAAATCATTGTTTCGTTCCAATCTTTGACTGTTATCTGCTCATTATGTAGAGGTTTTCTGGCACTTATCACTATGAACAGAATTTCTTCAACAAAAATTCGAGCTATTCTTTGCCAAAAGGAAAAATCCTGACAATTTGTCTGTTTTTGATTTGTGTAAGTAGTTAACTTGATTAAAATACAAGCGTATCGCAAAGCTTTTCAGGTCATGGATTTTAATTAATGACCTTCAAATGTCAGCTATGAGAAACCTAGTTTCGGGTTATGCTATTAAGGTTCTAATTAAGTCCGTATTATTTCTGCAGCAGTGCACTTTCGTGATAAGGTTACTTTTGCTGGAATTAAATTAAGGAAGGCTTTTGACATTGCTGATCCCAATAACATGCCCAAGGCAAGTCACGTGTGAACTAAGGTTATCCCATTTAACCCTTAAAATGACCAGCATCCTATTTCACCTTACAGTGATACTGCTGAATCATTCAGGAAGATTATGAGAATAAAGGAAATGATCGCAAACTTAGAAAGCTTTGATTGTAAAACATATTCTCCTTCAGTACTAAAAGAAACATATAGGAAAGGGTATGGAGAATATGGATGCTGATGCTTAGGTGTAAAGGGTTATGGCGCAATTCACCGGCGTGTTTTCTGGGGTTTAATTGCAAGAGTGCGCAACCACGAATCGGAACTTATCAAATCATTATCAAATCCTTTTGAAGAGGTTAGATAACTCGTTACAATTCTTAAACGTATTTCCTTATTGAAATAAGCGGCGCGTTTATGCTTGAATTAATTGTTTAAAAAGTCCTTTTAATTCTGTTAGTAAACTTTGCTAGGCGAACGCGCGCTTTTGTCGCAAAATGATTTGATCAATGTCGACATTTTCGAAGGAAACAATAAACAGAAATGCAGACTCGACAAATGTCTGACGGACTTAAAATCGGGAGCTTAAGAATTTAGAAAAACAAACTGTTTGCCTATTCTTTTTAAACTTTTTTTTTAAAACCCGCCTTGTTTTTG
This sequence comes from Pocillopora damicornis, assembly GCF_964200805.1. Taxonomy (NCBI): domain Eukaryota; kingdom Metazoa; phylum Cnidaria; class Anthozoa; order Scleractinia; family Pocilloporidae; genus Pocillopora; species Pocillopora damicornis. The sequence continues at coordinate 705,578 of NC_142680.1, forward strand.
CGGTTATTCAAATTCATCGCCAAACTTCCTTACCAACTTCCGAATTCACCGCAAACAAGAATTGAATTTCTTAAATAATGTGGATTTTGCTTCAGCAACGGAATATTGAAAGCTTCAATTGGACAGCTCAATATGAGGATTTGCGCTTTGTTTTTCGTTTTGTTTTTGTTTGCTTCTTTCTTAAGTTTGTAAAGATAACTTCATCCGAGCCAACAACCACAGAAATCTCTGTATTCATCACATTAAGTTTGGCAGAGTTCTTCTTAGTAGCCTGCAAAGGCATTTTTTCCTAAACTTTTAAATTATTTTTAAACACACTCTCCCTTGTCGTAAAAATAACCAGTTTGTTTATTTTTCTTTTCATTTTAAATTGCGTTGACTAACGATGACTTTAAAACGATTAACGTTTGATGACCTGCTCTGGAACAATTGAAAAACAACGTTCTATCTCAGTTATCGAAATAAAATCTAACGTGTGTAATTACCTTTTATAATGCGAAAGCCTTGTCTTGGGAAAAAGCGGATTTTCTTACTCAAGTCTGTTTTAAGTTAAAGCTAATCTGTCATATTGTCGGGATAAGCATCCGTTAGTACTTTCGTATGTCAAATAGCCGGGCCACTTTGTTGGAATCTCATGAAGCATGGCATTGTGTTTAAGATGACTGAATATCACGTTTCTTTCCGTTGTACACCACACGGAGGGTCGTTATCTCTCTCTGACCACACTTAACCGTTTAGTATACAGCGATTCCTGTCGGAGAGATAAGAACACTTCTCAATTTTCATTTCTAGTGTTTTACGAGTGTTAGGTAGACCACAGTGTTAGAATTGAAGTGAACACTTTTCTTTGTGTTTAGAGAGTTCTGAGACTGTGAATAAAGGCGGAACAGCTTTGTAATATGCTATGTTTTATCTACCAACAAAATAGTTCGCAGTTTTGAATTTGGTGTAAGACAAATCTGTACAGTCGAAGGTTTATTTGTCGCGCCGCAAAGCTTTATCTTGTTAATTGAATTATCTTATTTGACGGAGCGCAGTCTTTCGATTTTCCATCCCATCTCATACTACAGATATTTCTGCTCCTTCCGCCGTTTCCAGAACCGAAAAAATATGTTTTATTCTTGATATTTTGTTAATATTCCTAATGTTGAAACCACAGAAAAAAGTAGAGTAAACAACAACAACAGCAACTACAATAACAATAAAAACAACACCACTAACTGTAGTAAGACTTCATCACGCTACTAAGATAAGTGAAAGAATTGAATAAAATGAACTTTTTGTCAATCTAAGTGCGTGGCTCTGTAGAATTTACAATGTTTGGTTTGGAAGTTTGTTTAACATAAAGAACCGAGAACTGCCGTGTCAAATATATCGAAACATAGTATATCTTCTTGTTTCATCAAACAATAATTCGTAGTTGACATTTTCTTTTTGGTCACATGTGGTAATATTGTTGGTTTGTAAATTTGCTGTTTCTCGTCCTCAGGCCTGCCGTGTGTGAGCTTTACTCAGGTGGCGACGTTTGTGAGCCGTATCTCAAAGGTCAGAAGATTTACGTTTCAAAGAAGCGTCCCCAATCTCATCAACAGGAAATTATAGAAAACAACTATGGATTGCTGTTTCAATATGTGTCTGAAAGATGTCGAGATTATGTTCTTCCGGTTCTGTGTAATTATGGCTTTCCGCCATGTGATCTGACCCAGTCTGCAGCTAAACCCAGAAAGTTTTGTCAAGATGATTGCCTCGTTTTGAAGAATGACATTTGCAAGAGAGATTTCAAGAACGCCTTAAGATTTCCTCTAGTTTCCAGGCTCTTGCCGGATTGTGACAGTATGCCAGCTAAGGGACAGCCTGAGTACAAGAGTTGTATAAGAGTAGTACCTCAGGGTAAGTAACAGAGCCAAACTACACCTCTACACCGGATCTGTCGTGCGGATCGTTAAACTCTATGGGTTCATCTGCGACCTCACCACGTATTTAATTACTATTTTAAATCCTCCAAGGTAGCTGCTACAATTTAAAGATCTCTTCACAAGTTTGGAAACCTAGAGCGCTACTCATTTAAGACTTCAATTCCCAAGATCTCAGTAGTAATTCTCCTTACTATCTGCCGTACAGTTCTTGTGATGATAGTTTGGAGAATTTGGTATTGGATCAACTTATAATCCCCTTATTGATATTTTACTTCATTCTCATCACTTGTCTGCTTGATATTGCATTTACATTGTAAGGAGAAATTCATCTTGGTCACTCATGGGAGTTTAAAGGTTAAGTGTTCCACCTGAAATTACCGTTCTACTGTTTGAGAGTATTTCGTAGACGTTTACGTTACCAAGACTTTACACAGCACGATAAGCAGTAGTCACTTGGTGAATGGTTACACGCTCTGTTTTAATCAGTATTCTGGGAAGTTGGAACCAATCTGTAGAGTATGGTGAAGATAAGCTGTAGTTTTTAGAATTCCTTCTTGTTAGTTTCCAAGGGTTGCCAGCTCAGAATTTTGTGTGAGAGCGACCCTGTACAGACTCAGCAGCTTCATGGTTTTTTTTTTTTGGGCGGGCGGGGAACAACACTTCTGTCGTATTGTCATTTGAAGGCTTGTCAATTTGTTTTGCTATTCTGAATTGATATTCTTTCTTAACTCTTTACACCCTAACATCAGTATGCATATTCTCCATACTGTTCTCTACACGTTTCCTAAGTTGCTGACAAGGAGAATTTGTTAAACGATAAAGAGCTTCTTTAATTGGTGATCATTTCCTTTATTCTCGTGATCCTAATGTGTGACTCAGGGGTGGTACCGTAGGGAGAATTAAGATGCGAGTCACTCTTAAGGGTTAAAGGGTTTACCTCAAAAGATGGTTCCCAGTCCCTTCCCTTTTAGCCTTTGTTCTTGCATTGGAACAGTTACACGTCAGAGTTTCGTAAATTCCTGGTTAATTCGATCTGCTTTTGTGTTTGTAGTAGACAAAAGGATTTACTTAAAAAGGTTTTTTCATCTCAGCCAGATTTAACAACGACATTGCTTACTCTGTTGCAGTTCCTAAGTTCAAAGTGCGCCTGGATCACAACATCACTATGTTCCAAAACAAGCCTGTCATCTTTAAATGCCGTTTGAACAGTAAGAAAATACAGGTCAACATCACGTGGTTCAAAGACGAACGGCCTGTCAATCGGATGTTTCCATCTTACAAGGTGACCAGTTACCGCTGGGGATCAAAGCTTAAGATTCGGCGAGCAGAAATGAAGGATGCTGGGATATTTGAATGTCGGGCCAAAGGCCCCGGAGGAATAGTCACTGCGCGGGCGTGGTTGAAAATTAACGGACAGCTAAACACTCCTCCTCTTCCAGGTAAATATATTTTTTTTCCTCGTAGTTATGTTCCTATGAGAGACTGATACTGACCTCATGTACGTTACCAGAAAATGGTCGGTAATTCGATCTAACAAATCTCTTACGTTGTGCGCTGAGAATTGATTGTCTCTGTCAAATCAAATTTAGTTCAAATCCTTTGACCGTGAACTTGTCAGCTTGATGCGACAGAAATTGTAGCGAGTTAGGCAAACACTTATGGGGAAATCACTTGGTTCTTTCCACCCCTCAGAAGGAATTCGAATCAGAACAATTGCTAACTCGACGAACAATAAGCGCTGCTCTTAAATAATTTTTTAGTTTACTAGAAATGCTACTTTTAAAAGAAATTAAGCTTGTTATCTTAGATACTGAAACATAAAATTCTTGTATCTATGATAGATACATTAGCATGGTTGTCAAATTTGTTTTCTCCTCTTACTTTCCCAGTTAAAGAGAATAAGCATTCGACCTCCCAGTATGAAGGTAATAACTATATAACCTGATATCAGAAGCGCTACAGATAACTGTTTTTGTGGGCTTTTATTTCAAGCCTTGTTTATTCCTTAAGATTTCACGAAAAATCAAAAGATTAATGTGAATGAGGGAAAAAAATATCATAAATATCTCTATTTTCAAACAAAGAGAGTATTTTCTCATAGAAATAGCGAATGCTAGGCCATGTTTTAAAAAGTATTTCAAAAAGTTTAAGAATAAAAAAACGCTTCTACTACACATGAAATAGTACAAATAATCGCTTGTAATAAGGACATCGCCCAGAGTGCAAAGGCAATTTTTATGCGCATGTTCTCTCTCTTTCACTCTCTTTCTCTCTCTCTCTCTCTCTCTCTTTGACGTTTTTTCTTTTTTTTCATGTTTATCTGGAAATCACAGCGTAGTTCAAAGAGTTAACATATTTTTGCTTCTCTTTCTGTTATCTCTAACAACAGAAGGCAATGATCCAGACACAACAACACCCAAGTAAGTGATGCAACAGCAACTGTAGCCAATAAAAACAACAACGGAGAAAAAGTAGAGAATTGAAAATACTGAAATTCGGACAAGAGAAGGAAGTGACAAAACTTATGCGGAAAAAAAATTAAGGAAAGAAATGTCCATTGTTTTATCCAGTTAGAACTTGGAACCTTTTTTCAATCGTCGTGTGATCTTCCTTAACTATACATCATGTTGTTAAGCAACATCTAAGAAGAAAACCACAGGCTCAATTGTTCATGGCAGACTATTGTTACTTAAAGTCAACGGAAAGTCGTAAAAAGATTGACTCAGTGTTGCTTGTGTTTTAGGTCGCTTCCTCCATTCCCGGGCATGTGTGAGAAATACCGCGGCAAGGCCTGTGCACAGTTTATTGGTAATCAAAGTATCTGGGTTGAATATCCATCAGGTTATCAGCAACGCGTTGAAGATCAGTTGTCAAGAGCTCTGGGATTTATACAAACAACTAAGCAGATGTCTGATAGGTATGCAGAAAAAATTTAGTGCAAGAAAAGTCGTCCTGAACAAGAGCCTTTTTTAGAATTTTTTTCTCAAACTATTTTAAGGCCTCCAAAGACGTCTTAACCTTTTACACCCCAATATCAGTATGCATATTCTCTACACCTTTCTCTTTACATTTCCTAAGGTGCTGACAGGAGAATTTTTTTAACAATCAGGAGCTTCTTCAGTTGGTGATCATTGCCTTTATTCTCCTGACCTTACAGTGTGATGTAGGGGTGATATCGTAAAAAGAAATTAGATGCTTGTCATTCTTAAGGATCAAAGAGCCAACATATTCTTCTTATTTTAACAGGTGCAGTGAATATGGCATTCCTGCGTTATGTTTTCACGGCTTCCCAACTTGCGATACGTTAACTCAGAACTTCAAACATCGGTTGTGCCGCGAAGACTGCTTTGCTTTGTTTAAGGACATCTGTTTATCGGAACTTCAGTTCGCGATGAGTATTTCTCAGCTCAGAGTTCTGCTTCCAAACTGTTCCGCTCTTCCAACGCGTGATGACAAAGATTATTCCTATTGCACTTCGCTTAATATTCCAGGTTAGTGCAGCGCGATTCTCCATGTATTGTTTCGGGACTGCTCGGAACCGCAAAAATCTTTCGATTCCTCTCGTTTAACGCTTAACGGTAATCTAAAAGCATTATCGCAAACAGCCGGGCATAAACATCATCAGATGAAAAGCGTGAGCTCCGCTACGTTCATACAAATAGTTTGGCATCAAGTTGTGTTATTTCCATCCATTAGAAATGTTGAGAGGAAAACTAGCTAAGGACAACATTTGTTTACTTTGGAGGCGCTTTTTAGTTTGAAATATTAACACTAAATGCAAAAGTAGTAATCCCACATTTCGTTCTACTTCTGTCTTCAATTATTGCCTCATAACTTTGACGCGTTTTTTCCTTTTTGTTTCACTCAGGTTTGGTTCATAATTCACCAACCAGTCCTCCTCCCTTTATTCAAGGTTCGTAATACGTTGCATTGACAACCAGTGCACCGCTCAATCTGTGCGTTTTGTTTCTCTGAGCGCAGATTCAATCTCTATCTTACCACAACACATCTCTCTCTGTCACGTACACTTTCTGTAGAAGCGATCACGATCTTATAAGAAAGTTTACAATTGATAACGTTTCTTGATGGTACATGGTTGGTAAAGCTTTTCTCCACAGTCCATCTGCTTTCGCTTTTTATATCATATTTATCCTTAAGGGTGACCAACATCCAGTTTCTCCTTACAATGTCACCCCTGAATCCAATATTGAGGTTATGAGAATAAAGGAAATGATCACTAACTAAAAGAGCTCTTGATTGTTAAATAAATTCTCCTTGTAAGGTCCTAAGGAAATATATAGAGAACAGTATGGAGAATATGCATACTGATGTTAAGATGTAAAAGGAAGTGACTGTTAATATTTCAGACGATGCTTGCTACAATGGTACTGGTGAAACGTACTCAGGCTCAAGGAACGTCACGAAGTCCGGGCGCCCCTGCCGCGTGTGGCATCCTTTGGATCCCTCAAGTCATAACTACTGCCGCAACCCTGGAGGACTTGAAGCACAACCATGGTGTCATGTTGGACCGGAATACGATGTGGAATATTGTGACATCAAAAAGTGCTCTTCGTTGAGTAAGTTATTACCTCCCTTTTGCCCTCACTTTACAGTGTCACTCTGGACAAGTTTTGAGTTGCCAGCAGGCGGTACGAAAGTGACGTGAAGTTGATTATAACTGCAGGATCGATGTCAGTATCAGAGCAACTGCACACCTTCCCCTCCCTTAACCCAACATTGTCCCTAACTTGTTATCATTTGACTGTTGCAGAGTTAGGACTCAGATAGGTACGAAGTTGCTCGATTTTTGCGCGTCTCTGATTATGATCCTGTTCTATTTAGACGCTGCTGTGGAGACAGCCCCTAAACATGGCCATAGAGGGGCTGGCTCGGTCGCTCGCACCAATTACGTCATTTCCGCCATTATGGCCGTTTTGATTGTGGCATTCCTTACAATCATTGTGTACCTAAAAATACAGCAGCGTAAGACTGCACTTGCAGATAGTGACCATGCCTCCTCTGGCTCCATCTCTAAGAGTACCCAGAGTACATTGCAGCAGCAGAATTTTGATCTGAAGCAAAGCATCAGTGAGATCAAGTCATGTGTCTTCCATCAGGTTAGTCAACAATTTCCACGTTTTGAAAGTTCTCCGCGTTTCTGATCATATTTCGTGTTGTTTTCGCGTTTTTCGTATTCTTTGTGCTCTTTGTCATTGGTAGAGATCCCAATCATTCTAAGATCTGTTTAGAATTTTTCCTCACCTGTTTCACTAAGAGTGTTTCGAAATTTTTAGGGGAGGTTTTATGCTCATACTTTTTGGGGGCTGAGGGGTTGAAACTTGTGCAAACCCAAACAAATACCTTTCTTATGTAGAATGACAACAACTTTTTCGCTAAATGTGGTATCAATGTTTGAAATTTTCGTTCTAAATAATGGGAACCATTTTTTGATTTTCTATTTTAGCAAGATCAAAAGTTACACAATGGCAAGGTGAATTTTCTTGAGGGTCTGGGTGAGGGTATGTTTGTCAAGGTGTGCAGGGGATTGCTGATAACAGATGACACGGACGACACCGGTGTAGAAATTGCCATCAAGCGGCTCAAAGCCGACGTACCAGAAGCTGCCATAGAGAACTTTAAGAAGGACACGAACATCCTGGCCAATCTTCAGGACATAAACATTCTCTGTATGTTTGGATTGTCTAAAGACGAAGATCCACACTTCATGATGTTCGAGTATTTTGGTGACATGGATCTGTATCGATTCTTAGTGGACAACGCATCCAAGTTATCGGGGTTGATACCATCTGATATCTCTGAGTACGATCTGTTACTGGACTTTTCGTTGCAAATCGCGTCTGGTATGGACTTCCTCGTCGAGAATCATTTCGTTCACCGAGATCTTGCTGCCAGGAACTGTTACGTCACCGCAGACAACATAATAAAAATCTCAAACCTTGGAATCGGCAGCCACAAGTACCCCTCGGATTACTCTTGGGTGCACAGTAGCGCTTTACTTCCGGTACGGTGGATGGCACCGGAAGCGCTCAACACGTTGAAGTTTAATCATATGACGGACGTTTGGTCTTACGGGGTTTTATTGTGGGAAGTATATACCTTCGGATGCCAGCCGTTCACCGGTTTTACTAATCAAGAGGCTATTGAGCGAATACGGAATCTGGAATTACTCTCTTGCCCAGACCACTGCCCTGCCCGAATGTTCGGGCTGATGCGGGAGTGTTGGGACGAAAACCCATCAGATAGATCCCCCTTTTCCGAGATTTGTTCCCGTCTCCGAGAGTGGGCTGGTGATTCGATTGCAGAAAGCCGTTAGTCCCAGGAACGCGCATTATTTCCCATATTACAGCGAAGACAGGTTGGTCAAAAACGAGCCATCTGCCGTCCAACAAATCGCTGGTAGAATGTCGGCATGGAGACCCTGGAGTACTGGCTCAAAAAAAAAGGGTGAAGTTATGTGATGATTTCCTTTTTCTGCAGTGAGTAAGTTGAATCACTGACTACAAAAGACGCAAATGTACCCAACAGTTACTTTAACTGATGAAAGTAGAGCAATTTGCTTTGCAGCGTAATTATATATCCTTCAGTAAGGAGGGGATTATTGACTTCAAACGTTTAGTTTACATGGAATTCATTTAGGATCATTGAAAATATTATAAGTCTTATTTGCAGTTACCGTTATTTCGGTTGTCACGCAATCCTCACTTTCCTAGACGGATTGCGTGACAACCCAACAGCCATCCTAAGTTTGTGAATAACTTCATCTCAGGGGAAAAAGCCTTTATTCGCGCTTATTTTCCAAGGTATATTATTTATGCTATTATAAACTTATGTCCACCCTTGGCTGAGGGGGCATTTTATTTTAACTTAAAAGTACCAAAGTAGACAAAATTCACCTTATTTGGAAACGTTTTGAGCTGGAGACCGAGTGTACATAATTAAGAGGAACATAACCGTTATGACATTAGATGTGTAGTGTGTGAGTTCTGATCTTTTATACGTCAAATGAGTAACATGAATCTCTCGAGACATCTTTTTCCACAAAAGAGTTTACTTCAACAATGAATGAATTTTCAAAAATCGCTGTCGTTGTTGTTTTCTCCTTTTTTTTAAATCGGTTTTATCTGTTACTACGGACAATGAAAAACTACATTTCTTACACTATGCGTCAATAACTGAAAAATGACAAGCAGAACCAAGGTGTTACGAAAATGTTTTTTTTTTTCTATGACTAATGGTATTATTAGTACCGACCTAACGGATGATAATATAATTCGATTTATGACTCATTTGGCCTATAAATTATTTGATTTTGTAGCTTGATCGCTTATAAGCTCTGTGATTATAAAGCATGTTAAAGTCTTAGATCAACGAATCAGGATAAATGTATAGCGAATCCGTGATTTATGAACACTAATGTAAGATCAATTAAGTACTTTAAAAGGTTACCGACATTTTTGAAGTATTACTATTACTGTATCATATTTTGTTGTATTTAATTCCAAGAAAAGTTTACTTTTTCAGAATTTTCAGTAACTGGTGGCTGTTAGGCGTTTCTTGTTTTACGCGTTCAGAATTTCCATCCGTTTCTTGCTGATAGTCTAGCGTGTGGAAATGAAAAATAAGAGCGCATTTCTAAAAGCAAAATTAATTTTAGCCTCTAAATATGCTAGTTCATACTGAGCATTTTTCCAATGATCGCCATGAGACAATTGGTGTGATCATATATGAACAGAACAGTTATGATGGCTGTACGGGTGGTGTAATGGTTCTCGCGTGACTTGGACGAGTGGCTCTTTGGCTGGTACAGAGAGTCACGCCACGAAAAGAGAAACCAGCTGAGTAAAAATTTTGACGAAGAATGAAATAACTGTCGACGTTCTTGCTAATTCTTCAACCTTTTATACCCTGACATCAGTCTCATATTCTCTATATATCAGTATCGATATTCTCCATACAATTCTTTTTGTACTGGTAAGGAGAATGAGTATTACAAACAAATCTTCTCAGGTTGATGATCAGTTCCTTTATTCTCAATCATCTTAATGAATGATTCAGCCTTTCTACAGTAAGGGGAAATAAGATGCTGGTCACAGGGTTTATAGAGTTCATGAAACCTCTACATTTGTAGAACGGTGCGCATGCAGGGCAGGATGTATATCTGTTTTCATACATATTATAAATAAAGCAATTAAAACACAGGCAGTTTTTTCAAAACTTGGAATGAGGAAAATTGGGACACGAGTTAAATCTGCGCTTGCTCGCACACATTCGTGCATAAAAGTAGAGAGGTGAAAATCTCAAAGGAAGCAATCAGAAGTAATTGCAATCACCAATTCAAGTTTCCAAAGATGGGTTAATTAGCGCCTTCCACTGGACCCTCCTCCTGGATCTGTAAATCACCCTTTCCTCCCTGACACTTTTCACAGCCTGTGTGCATGTACTAGCCCACCGTACCCCTCCCCCCTTTTTATCCCGATATTATTTACTTCTGGCATGCTCTCGCGTGCAGACCAGTTCGAAGATCTTAAAGTCGCTCGAAACTGTTTCCGTAAGAAGTTCTCCAGGCCCAGCAGTAATAAACCTTACAGTCCAACGTCTTAACACTTTTAACCCCAAGATCGAATGATTCTCCTTAATGACTTCCATACAATTCTTACGATGTTAGTTCCGAGAATTTGGTATAGGATCAGCTAATAATCCCGTAATTGATATTTTTCTTAGTTCTCATTACTTGTCTGCTTGATATTGTACTGATATTGAAAGGAAAAATTCTGTCATGGTCACTCATGGTATTGTAAGGCTTAACAACATATCAGTGCGAAGTGATGTACTCTAACGTGGAAAACTAGGCTATGGTTCTTAGGAGTACCCAATTAAAACTGATCAGCGAATTCCATATTCTGATCTTTTGCGGAAGTCATTGTTGCGGCTCATAAATAGCGAGCACGCAAATCCTAGCCTATTCACGAATGCTTGTGATTTATTACCAGCACAAGATGAGGAAGAGTGACAGTACATTACTCCGGCCGAGTAAGTATTTGACTCATTGGTAAAAAATTGCAGTTTCAGAAAAAATCCTTTATTTTAATTCAACACATTGTTTCAACCGAAACTGTACCAACCTCTCTAGCGAGCAGACAATGGTGGGATCGTGATAAATTGAGTTAGAGACTCCGCTGCGATTTCCATGACAAACAAGGATAATCGATCCGTCACCTTTTTCCAGGTCGTCACTCAAAGCATGGCTGTTAATCACGAAATTCCAGGAGTCCCAATCCCCCTCCCCCCCCGCCTCTCCCATCAGAGGTCCCACTAGACCGGTGGTTCTTTTTTTACTTCTTATCAGAAACCAGGAGCCCATTAAGTAATGGGCTCCTATCAGAAACCCAACCCGAAATATTAAAAAATTTACTAATCTTGAATTTTTTTCTTTGCATGTTCAGACTTTGGTGTAAAAAACGGAAAGAAAAAAAAGGTAAAAATTTTGTGTTTTCTGTATCAAAGTTTGGACCCCACCACCCACGCCCTTATCAAAAATTTTCCAGACCTGCCAAGGACATTTTGACGTTTCTAGGCCAAGCCTTTGAAAACACCTCATCCTTTCATCTGATTTAAAAGCCTCGCTAAATATTCTTACCCTGATTTTAGTAAAGACGAAAATTGAAAAAAAAAAACTACAAAAGCAGCAAACTGAACAAAACCAAACAATTTGCCTGGAGGTGTTCTTTTGAGAAGATCGAGAAGGCGTGGAAGACACGTGAATGTTATGTAGCAACACAACCTTAATGCAATTTTAATGGAAAATTTACATTTTTTTAATAATGAAAAGTATCGGTCCATTTAATTTGGGAAAAAAACAAGTTACATCCATATATCACTGTCAAACTGATAATTATCTACCATTATGCGTGTTTTTAATTTTAGTCCTCAGAGTTATGCAGAAGTCACTCGATATAAGGAAGTATGAATTTCTCGGCCTAGTCTGTGGATATTCTGGACTAAGATGCCAAACATAGCTTGCATCCCTTTCGATCATGCTAATTTCTAATCTGAAGAAAACTTGAGGACCCTGATCGCAAGTTTGCGTCGCGAAAAGTCTCAACAACTTTGCCGTGTTCTACGCAATAATAAAAGGTTATTACTGTAAAGATTGCTTTCACATTCATTGCAATGATAACAGTTACAAACGTAACACTGTTTTTTCGAAACTACGGAAATAAATGTATTTGTTCCATTTACAGTTATCAAAATGTGGTTTACATCCGTGCAACTTCGCCAAAAAGTGAATATCAAGGAAGAAAATGCCCATCTGCTCTCAGGTTTTCTCAGAACATGGCAAACGAGATATCTATTTCTTTTCCTTCCTCTCCTTTTTTACACACCATTTTAGACTTTCAATACAGCCCTTTCATGTTGGAAAAGTAGCTGTTAATCGTACTTTTGCTGTAAAACTTATCCCACACGAGTTTTATGCTCTTGATCAGTGAAATTTTAACCCTAAAAAAAAGATTTTTTTTTTGAAGCCACTCAAAGGTATCCTCTCCATTAGTAAACATGATGCACGTTCCATTCATTCATCATTGTCAAATTTACGGCATGCTTTATAAGTCATCATGACCAAAATATCATGGGTAGATAAATGCCATAAAGAACAGGCACCAGGTAAATATTTGAAAAAGTCAGGAAAATGGTATCGTTGGTCAATGACAAACATGGTATCCAAGAATCAAAGCTTCTGAGTTGTTATGCCCGGGGAAATAACAATTTGTCACGTCAAAAAATAAGAACGAATTCTAAACGAGTAAATTATTTCATGCAAAGCGTTTAAAAAACCCAAGAGTTGCGATTCAATTTTTTTCAGTATTCGGTTTATGAAAACCAGGAACACTTGTGCTCAAGCATAATTTTGATTTTGAACAGAAAATTAAGGAAAAAAACCGTTTGATTTCAGGCTGATACTCCATTATCTAGTGAGGTGTGACTAGATATTTGTTGGGAAAGTTAATCCTTTAACTCCCAGAATTGACTAACATGTAACTTCTCCTTATAATTTCCACACTATTTCCTGCAAACGGTTTATGAGAATACTTAAAATTATCAGGTAGAAGTTGTTATCTTGATCTTTTACCAAATTCTCGCAACTAATTTTCAAGCAATTGTGTGGTAGCAAGAGAGGAGAATTAACAATCAGATCTTGGGAGTTAAGGGGTTAACTTAAATTAATTAACATGCGGTCAGCAAATATCTGCTGGGTCATCCGGTCATTCAGTTTAAAACATATTGATTTCCTGACCAAGATCCCACCAAATTAAATAAATCTGGTAAATGTTAGGACTTAAACCTAATTAGATTAAAGAGAAACGAACATTTTTTTCCTCATTTGTCCCAGCCGGATTTGACCTTAAGGCCCAGTAAATAAGTAACTTCCCTAACACCGAAGCATTTGGTTCCAAAATTTCAGAATATTGTGTTGCGATCTGAAAAAGCATCACTCGCAGACTCACCGGCGCCTAATGTAAATTGGAAATCAAATGTAAAGGACAAAGAGATGTGACAGGCTTTTAAAACGCCAGGCGAATGAACGATCGGAAACTTAAAAGCGCCCAAAAGCCTGAGGGCACACTTTTTATCTTGTCTCTTGTAGTACACAATAATGAGCCTTTTAGTATACGTTTTATGTCTGCAAAAATGTTATGCTAAAGTGCATCTATAGACAAAGCAAAATGCACTTTACGCCAACTTGGAGACTTTGAAAAGATAAACATAAGCTGATTATCAACGAATCGTATTCAGTTACTCCGCCAAGGGGCGTTTCAACTCCACTTCTATTCGCCGCAAAGGAATATTTTAAACGCTAATTAAAAAATTTTCCGTCAAAGTTTGCTTTTTCCAAGTTGCCCGTCTTGTTTTTCAATAACACCGTGTGAGCTTTATGTCACTCAAAATCCTAATTTTCGCTTTTTGTAAGTTCCGTCACCGTCAAAACTATTCATATAACCTTTCAAACAGACCAGTTTTCATGCAGTCTCACACGTATAAATTTAATATTTCAAGGGACAAAGCTGGAACATTTGATACTTGTCAGAGAATTTACCGACAATTTATGAGTGTTTTATCGTCAACTCTGGCAGCGTTGACAGTTTCAGCTGGTTACTATGCCAACCTATCAGATGTCTAGCGGCTAAGGTGAGCGCCTCTATGCTCGTTGTTGACTCAGGAGATAAAGTTAAGGAAGTTAGGCAAAACAAAATGGGCTGGCAGTGCTAATGGACTAAATAGACAAAATATTTCAATGTAAATGAACGGAAATTTTTGGCTTTGTCTCCATGTTTGATAAAGCAGCCAATGACATGAAAGTGACAGGGTGAATTTGACCTTTGTGTCAGTCAGTAGAATCATGTTTTCAGTGCTTGCGCTAATCCCATAATAATCCGTTCTCGCTCGGCTACAGATCACATGCGCCTCTTTGTTTCGGCAAAATTCGGTGGATATGAAGGCGGGTTGATGCGTTTTGAGAGTCGTACATATAATGGCTATGCCTTGAAGCGAAAACGAGATGCGATTTCCAGCGTCTAAATATCTCTTTTGGGGATTTTGTCTATGGATTTTGTCTGGTAAGCTAAAATTGGCCGTGGATGTACTGTTCGCGCTAGAATCGTGTTTGTTTGATTTTCTTCGTTCGTCAATTTACAATGCAATTACAGCAGTATGAATATTTCAGCACCTATTCTGAAAGAACTGCATCACTGGTTTATAAAGTCGCTTTTTGGCATCCAGTTAGTACACAGTTGGAAAGATTTAAAGAATAGTACTGTCAAAAGTATTCTTAGTCCTCTGTTTATCACCTGAAGATTCAAGATCAGGTCTTCTACGCGAGCGGGAAAGCGCATCTGTTCTGTCGATCATCCCTCATGTCACCTCCATGTCTTCCTCTTTCATGTTTTGTAGGGAATTTTCTTTCGGGATTCCAACACAAGCGATCGCTTGATTCTTCGAGGTAAGCTTTAAGAAGTGCAGACCGTTGTTTTGTTTTTATATTAGTTCACTGTTTGCTTGTTTAATGTAAGAAATAATTAGACGTGACGTGGTATGCGACTCCGGTGAATGCACCATGCAAATTCGCTTTGTGTAAAGTGAGTTTGGGTCGAGAAACTATTCAGAGCACGTTTTCACTAACAGCTTTTTACGCTGGCGGTTATCACACTGAATGTGTTGTTCCATTGATACGTCTTCGTTAATTGAAATTCTTACAAATTTCCATTCCTTTGGTCGCGTATTCCTATCGCATTTCCTTCACTCGTGCAGAGAACTAGCGGCGATGCTTTGAAATCTAATCGTGCCCTAGAATTCGCTTGGGGCCAGATGGGACTATGCAATGATTGAGAAAGTTCAGACGGTCTGTTTGAAATCTTAGATAACTGCAGTAATGAAGCCCGATCGAGAGATGCAAACAGCAAAAGGAAACTGCAAAACGACGCAACACCTCGCTTGTGTTGATTTCGTAGTTTGTTCATTTTGCTTTGTTTTCGTTGATGGATTCCCTGTTCGTTTCATTCTCTTCTAATCGGCAGTGGATAATCCGCCTAATATATATTTTTCCATTTTGTTTTGACCTCAATAAATTAGAAGGTCAGAATAGTAGTAGAAATGGTTATTCCACTTGAATGAAATGAGAAGAAGTTGTGTGTGTTGAAACTCAAGAGCTTTGATGAGTGCTGTATTGTTCGATTCAGCTCTAAAGCATCGTACAGTTTGTTTTAGATTGTGCCGCTCGAAGGATTTCATTGTTCTGCTTTAAAGTGCGAATGTGGAGAACAATGGAAAAAATTAACGTGGAAGTCTATCCGGACTGGAAATTTGCATGTCATGGTTGCTTACTCCCTTGACTTGTTTATATGTTTAGTCCATTTCACAGACTCCATGATTTAAGGTTCTCGGATTATTTAAGGACCATAAATTGACAACTCCTTATCTGAAAGTTTTCAGGTTCAAAGCTTGCGTTTTTGTAGCGTTTTTGAACAAAAACACATTTCAAATTAGGTAGGGGTTAAATAAATACCGACGTTTGAACTCGATTTATCGCCAAGTACAACAAAATCTATTGATCGACGTGGATTTGCGCAAGTTCTGTGGTCAACTTGAGCAGGTCGTCTTTTTCCGTTAATTGAAACACAACAGAGCTTAGACTGAAAATTCCGTGACATCATGACAACAATTAATTCAGTGATCAGCAGGGAGCTCCATTTGGAACATCTAAGCACCATTAAGAGTTGCTTTGAGTTTGTCTTTCAAGATTATTTACAAAATTTAGCCACATTAGATGAAATCTCCTTACCATAAATAGCTCAGACTTAACACTGTTTAGATGGACACAAAATTCTAACTTCTAAACATGTTTTTGTATGTTATCTTATGTGCATCATTAATATGTTAAACCTAAGTTAAGTCTTAGTGTGGTCAAGATATTGACATCAAAACTGTCGAGAAAATCAAGTCAAATATACTTTGTGTAAGGTGATTACAAGTTATTATTAACATTTTAAAATAAATGTATAAATTTTTTTAACATCTGTCTGTCTCTTGCAGCTCACATTTGTCAAATGACACAAGATTATGCTCAGACTGTAAAGGTATGGGTTGAGAAGGAGGTCATGAAAATTGATTTGACTTATAACTATGCAGAGATGGAGATTGAATTCTCCAGTTTCATCTAGTTCCTAAATTTATTTTCTGGCTCTCGGAAATATTTGAATCCCACCAGGGATAGATTTGATAGCAATTCCTGGGAACTGAAAAAAATATATTTTAAAAAGAGCCCTGAAACAGCATGTACAGCTAAAATGAAATTTGGGAGAAGCAAAGTTAAGTCATGGAAGAAACCCTCTGAAGGAGGTGTGTATGGCACCTGACCTAACATTTTGATTATGATCTTTTTTTAATGTTTTTGAGCAACATCAATAGTATAATGCTATACAGTTACCAGCCACCCTGTAGCCCCAAAGGTAATAGATGATGGAGAAGGAATTGAGGAGTGGCCTAGAATTTGACCCTTTGACCTGTAAGAGTGACCAGGATTTAATTTCTACATGCAGCACCACTCCTAAATCAAACATAATCAAACATACTAAGGTCACAAGAATAAAGAAAATGATTGATATCTAAAAAAGCTTTGACTTGATCATTAACAAATTCTCCATGTTAGTTCCATAAGAAATACACAGAGACTAGTGCCTAGAATATGCATACTGATGTTTGGATAGAAAGAGTTGAATCAAAGGCACCTTTTCAATTGAATAGTCTTAAAGACTTCAAATTAAATTTTAAGCTTCTAGAAATCTTTTTAGTTTCTTGATGTACCACTGTTATTGTTTGTGTTAGATAATCATCAAGTTACAATACAAAATTGATAGAGTATTCTTGTTAGGATCTTAAGCCCCCAAGGTCTCAAGATCTGGTTATCAACTCCCTTTTAAGTATGATACATTTCCCAATAAATTGCTATTAGAGAATTTGGTGCTGTATCAAGGAACAGCTTTCAACTGAGCAGTTTCCTTTTCTTTAAACTTGTTTGATGAGAAGTGTATTGTAACTGTAGAGAGAGGTAACATGTTGATCACATCTGAAAGTCAAAGGGTTAGATTTACTTGTTCTTTAGGTCTATGGCTGAGAGGACAACAATATTCACTTGTTTTTTTCCCTCCATAGCACCAGAATTTGACAAGCCCCTGCAGAATAGAACAGTAGTTAGAGGAAAAAAGGTGTTGCTTAAATGCTATGCAAGTGGCAATCCTAAGCCAGAGGTGACATGGTACAGGAATGGCAAAGCAATAAGAAACAAAAGTGGCCCATTTTCCATCATTGAAAGGTAAATACATCTATCACAAATTGTTCTCTCTTTCTGATATTATCACCCATATAATCAGACCCATCTACAGGATGAAGAAAGTAATACTGGGTTAAAACCTACTTTTATGAATTATGCCATGTTATAGTCATAGTTAGCTGTTATATTTATTTTTATATTTAACAGTATATTGTTAAATTAATATTTGTAAATGTTTCTTCTTGTAAAGTGATGGTTTCAACACTTTTGCAAAATGGTAAACATGTTACATGTAGGTTCAGATAATGAGATCATTCTCTGGTTGAATTTGCCTTATTTAAGTCAGTGTTTTTCTCGTAGTTTTTCTTCCAATCCAGAAGTATTAGATGCAAATAAAAGAAAATTGTTCAAGATGTCTGGGGTTATCTGTGATAGAGTAGTATCTTATTAAGGGAAAACAAGAGCTCTCTTAGGGTTCTTCCCAGAGCTAAATGGTGTAGGTATTATTTTGGTCATTTTGACTGGCTTAAACCTTTAACCAGTAAATCTATTTGTTACTGATTACAGAAATGGAAGCTTTAGGCTAAAGATTCGTATGGTGGAGTTAAGTGATGCTGGTTGGTACATCTGTGTGGCAAACAACTCATTTGGGAGAGCACAGACACAAGCATATCTCACCGTGAATAGTGTGAACCCAAAGTCAACTCCACACAAACCAACCCTTGGTGAGTGGTTGAAGAAAGTTTTTTTAACCGTTAACTCTCTTAACCCTTTCACTCACAATATCTTAAAGAAAATTCTCCTCACTGTCTGCCATACATTTATTATTAAGTTTGTTATAAGAATTTGGTGTTGGATCAAATGATAATCCCATAGATAAAATTTTTTTGCTTTTTTTGTCACTTGGCTGCTTGATATTGTATTGATACTGTATAGATAATTTATGTTTTGGTCACCCCTGGGAGTGAAATGGTGGAGAATGTTTTCTTTAAGTTTGAGAATTTTTATGGTGGGCTGAGAGGATAATGAAGTTGATTGAAAAATGATCAGAACCAAGAGGAACACAGAATTCATGCAGTTGGTAGAACTATTGGAAAAAGTATGGAACCTTGTAGTCTTGCATGGCTGCAAGTCCAAGGCACTTTAGTTAGCTACTGGGTATCTTTGATAGAATTTGCACACCCCTAAGTGATATTAGTACCCCTCTAATCTGCCCTCCCCAAAATTGTGTGCAAGACTCATTCTTATTCTCGAGATTTTAAATGTATTGGAGAGTAATTATTTGGAAATATTAAATGTTACTTAATTGTGTTAATTACATTTGTCACAATTAGTAACTTTTCAGTTCTGGAAAAAAAAAATTTGAAATCATGACATATGTAGCTGTTTCATTAATACTTTACATATTAAGTGTTCTCATATAGTGCATTTGTGAGGTTATGTTTTTGACAGAATTTCATCTTTCACCTTTAGAAAACACACCTTCATCTTCTGCTCCTCTTGCTTCCACTACTCAAGGTACATGTACACAATTGCTTTAAAAGTAATATTGTTACACAAAATCCATATTCTTAATTCCACAGAGTGAGTAAAATTTAATTACCACATTCATATCCAAACATGCTGTTAAGGTTGTTATTCCTAACATTCCTAATTGCTGAGAGGCACTGGATAGGAGGGAGGAGGGGGTGACCATTTTGATTCAAAATCAACACTTGTCATTAGATGTCAGTCCACAAGTTTGCAAGGGGGTTTCAACAGCTCTTTCCAAAAGTGGCTACCAATGGTGAAATGGGTGACTGTTTCCACAAAATTTGCCTTTCAAACCTTACAAAGATGAGGCAAGGGGTCGTAGAACCAGTTGCAGGCAATTGATAATCATTAACCTTTAAACCCACAGAGTGACTGGTATCTACTTCCTCCTAACAGTAATACTGCTGAATCATTAATTAAGTTCATGAGAATAAAAGAGACAATTACCAACCTAAGCAGCTTTGATTATTATTGTGCCAAAGATGATATTTGGAAAAGAGAATAGGGAATAAAGATACTGATGTTAGGATGTAACAGGTTAAACCCCTGGTGGTGAGAATTCATTAACCCTTTACACCCTAAAATCAGTATGCATATTCTCCATAATACTCTTTATACATTTCCTAAGGTGCTGATAAGGAGAATTTGTTGACCAATCAAAAGCTTATCTTGCTGTTGATCATTTCCTTTATTCTCATAACCTTAATGTGTGATTCAGGGATGATATTGTAGGGAGAAATTTGATGCTAATCACTCTCAGGGTTTAAAGGGTTAAAGGCATTAATTTTGGCAATCCTGTAATTTGAGCAGTGCCTTGTGTTGTACTGTATGTTTTCCACTTATTCTCACTCAAATGTTCTGTTTTAGCTACCAAACACTCACAGCAAGCTAATCCTGGATACAGCACACGAGACGAGGGACAGGACAAGCCAACATCTGGTGGTTTGTAAGTGGATGTTAACCATTTCACTACCAAGATCTGGGATCTAGTTTTTACCCTTTTAGAGCATTTGCATGTTTAATTTGTAAGAGGAATTTCCTTTGAAGTCAACTTCTTGATAGAAAGAATTCAGATGCAACTAATAGAGTTATCAGAGATTTGCTTTCAATTGTTAGCATCTCAGTTGGTGAAATTGTGGACCATAAATTCAAAGGCACAGACTTCTCTTTTACAAGTTGTGTTTTACTCTTTCAAACAATTTTTTTTGTTTCACCCCTAGGGATATAGATCCACCTCCATCTCTTCCAGAAAATGGTTCCTGCGTCATCTACAATGGCACAATTTGTGAAAAACTATTGAAAGGACAGCCCATCTTTGTCAGAAGTTATGAAAAACTAGAAAACATTGAGAAAAAAATCAGCATTGCTTACAGCAGAATACAGGATTATAAAAAGATCAGCAAGCAGTGTAGGCCATTTGTACAACCTTTACTGTGCCATTTCAATTTTCCCAGCTGTGACAAGACCTCTTCTGTTCCAACTCCTCGTCATATTTGTTATGAAAAATGTGAACTTTTGCGCACTGATATTTGTAAAAATGAGTACTTGGAGGCTAGAAAAGCATCGCTACAGGGAGTCCTTCTTCCAGAATGTTCAACATTGCCTCATGAAGATTCAAAGCAGGGAAAGAACTGTATATCTAAATTGAAGGGCAATGCTCCAAGAAATACAAAGCCAGTGGTAGGAAAGAATGGTTAGTATCAGAGATTGTTATTTCTTCCTCTTCCTTCATACTGTAATTATATTAACCTTTGGGAGTAAATCTTGTGGTTTAACTCAATTAAGGAACTTGAACAACAAAATCATGATAATCATAGCTGAAAACTACTAAGGAAAGAGTACATGTTATGATAACTTGTCAAACAGGTACTAAAGCTTTATCTAATTGTTTGTGTTGTTTACAATAAGTTTTGCACAAAGTCACTATTACATGAGATTTTTAGGTTGGACATTCACATGAAAAGAAGTACACAGGTGAAAATGAAATAAATCAAAATTTATGAATTAAGTGTTTACTGAAGAAATTTTGTTTGTGTAGGTGCATACACTACACTAATTCACCTGCGGACTGCTGTTTTGATCAACTAGGAAATAACATTTCGTGAAAGTCAGCATTGTTAATTGCTTAAATGGCCTATAAAAAAGACAATTCTCTCCTGTTTTATCTACTGTTTTTCTTACCATAGTAAGATATTTCTTGCTGTAGTAAGACTTGCTAAATTGGTTTTTGTTTCATTCCTTAACTCTTTAAGTCCTGGATCAAATTTGGGATTCTCCTTACTGTCAACTATACAATCTTATAATTTGATCAACTAATTATACCCAAATTGATATTTTTCTATATTCTCAACCCTTACCTGGTTGATATTGTATTGATATTGTAAGGAGAAATTCTGTCTTGGTCAAGATGTAATGAATAAAGTAAGGAAACACAACCACACTGAGCTCAGCATTACAAAGCTTGTAGTAAAACATGATACCATAGGAGAGTAGTGTTTTAATTAAATGAAATCTCAGTAGTTCTAATATTTGTTGTGGTCTTGGTTTCAGCTACACCACTGAATGCATGCTATAAAGACAGAGGAGAAGATTTCCGTGCAAATGTTAGTGTTACAGAAAAAGGCCTGAAATGTCAGCACTGGAATGCTACCAAACCTCATCATCACATTTTGTCGCCAACAGAATACCCTGAGCTTGCAGGAGGACACAACTTTTGTCGAAATCCTGGAGGGAAAAAGGAGAAACCATGGTGTTTTACTACTGATGTTGACTTTAAGTTTGATTACTGTGATATTCCAAGTTGTGGTAAGCTTGTATTTTTTTTTTTTTTTTTTGAATCTTGAATGGATGTTAAATAACCCTTACCTCCCAAGATCTGATTGTTAATTTTCTCCACTAGCTCATACACATTTCCTTGAAAATTAGTACTGAGAGCTTGGTGCTAGATAAAGATAACTTCAACCTTATAAGTTTCAATATTCTCATAACTTATTTGCTGGATAATGGATGGATATTGTAGGGATAAAATACATATCAATCACTTTGGGGAGTAAACGGGTTAATAGTGGAGGTGTGTTCTTGTTAATCGTGTAGTGGACTTCTGATAAACAGACGGGAGATGGGCCGAGATGTGTCATATGCAATGATAACAATAACAATATAAGCTTGTCAGTACCAAACAGAATGTATGAAGAAGAGTACAGAGAGTATGGATACTGATGTAGAGGTGTAAAGGGTTAACCCTTTCACTCTCAAGATCTCATTAGTAATTCTCCTTACTGTCAGCATATAGTTATTATGTTGTTATTTTGGGGAGTTTGATATTGGATCAACTAATCCTGTAAATGGTAATTTTCATTATTCTCATCACACTTCCACTTGATATTGTATTGATAATGTTGGGAGGAATTCTTTCCTGGTCACTTTTGGGAGTGAAAGAGTTAACCCTGTAACTCCCAGATCAAATTTATAATTCTCCTTACTGTCAACCATACAATTCTTATAATGTTAGTTTAGAGAATTTAGTACTGGATGAACTAATTATCCCCAAATTGATATTTTTCTTTTTTCTCATCACTTATCTGGTTGTTATTGCTTGATATTGTAAGGAGAAATTCTGTCTTGGTCACTCATGGTAGTGAAAGGGTTAAGGGAGGTTGTTTCTAATAATTTTTTCTTCTACTAAGTGCAAGATGAAGTGGTGTGAAATACATGAACTTCTAAGTCCTCATAATGATTAACTTGTTCTTTCAGATAAAACATCCACTACTCCACCATCTATACAGATTGTAAGCATCTTGTACACTGTTATTCCATGTCTGTTGTTTGCCATCATCTTTTCGTTAGTGGTGATCTTCATTTGCTGGAGATATCATAAGCAGATCATCTACCAAGCTGCTCAGACAGCTGCCACTCCACTTGTACCTGTTGTGGGCAAATCATCATATCCAAAGGTATATTCTGTGCAAATTGTGGTGAGGGGATAACAAATTTTGGTGCAATGAATGACTGTCATAGCAAATCAGTTCTCCTTGTTCCACAAATGAAATGTGAAAACAAGGAATTGTGTGTCATTAAAATCACTTCAAAAAAGTCTCCAAGATGCTCAAGATCAAGAGTTTGCTATATTAGTAAGAAAATAGCAAACTTGGTTTTTTTTTCTCCATTTTTTGTTTCAGATCAAAGAGATGCGTAGAGAGACTGTAAGATTCATAAAAGACGTAGGTGAAGGAGAATTTGGCAAACTGTACAAAGGTGAAGTTTTGGAGAAGGTTGAAGGAATCCAGACAAGAGCTATCTTAGCAAAAGTACTCCGAAACAGCTCATCTGCAAGGAACCGGGAAACCTTCTTGCGCCAAGCAGAGACTTGGTCAAAATTTAGTCATCCAAATGTTATCAGCATTGTGGGAATGTGTTACAATGGGCCTCCCACATGTATACTGTATGAGTGCGTAGAGTATGGCACATTACATGACTACCTGGTGGAGAACTCGCCTCTAGAGGGAGCTGTGGATGATGACGAAGATCCTGAACCTCTTAATTATTATGATCAACTGCAGATTTCTATTCAAATTGCTGCTGGAATGAATTACGTATCCCAACATAATTATATCCATGGAGATTTAGCAGCTCGCAACTGTATGGTGGGGCCTCGTATGACTGTCAAAATTACGGACATGGCTCTATCGCGGAACCCTTTTTCTGATGACTATTGTCGTGTTCCAAATAGACCTCCTATGCCCATACGCTGGATGGCTCCAGAAGGGGTATTGAATTACAGGTTCACTGTAGAGACAGATATATGGTCCTTTGGTGTGGTCCTCTGGGAGATATTTTCTTTTGGTTCCAGGCCTCATGAAGGATGCTCAGATGAAGAGGTCATGGACCATATTAGAGAACATGTGTTGTTACCATGCCCTGCAGACTGTCCTGCCAGAATCTTTTTTTTAATGAAAGAATGCTGGGATATATTGCCTCCAAGTAGACCACGTTTTAGTACAATATATACTCAACTATGTGCACTCAGATGGGACACAAATGGACCTCGAGAACCTCTTGAAAAATTTGAGAGAGAATGCTTTCATGTTGATGTGTGATAGGCAGTGAAAATAACTGATGTAGAAGTGGACTAAACTTCAAAGGACACCCAATGAAACTTGAAGTTAACTGACCCAGTGCATGCACAACCATCCACACAGTGTATCAAGTGACATAAGTGAAATATCTCTGTCAGAAATAAAGATCCAAGCCAGTATTGCATGCAGATGAAGCAGAATGTGAAGTTATTATAGGACTACTAGAGCTTCAGAACTGAGTTTGAGTCCATCTTTTGCAAATCAAACGAAAAGATCAAATTGATAAGGAATGAACAAAAGAAATTCATTTGAAGTTCACACAATCATCACCAAATTTAACCCTTTCACTACCAGGGTGACCAGTATGTAATTTCTTCCCACCATATCAGTGCATTATAAGGGAGAATTGTGACAAGAAAACATCCACTAAGTAATATTGAAGAAATGTAAAATGGTTTCCGTGTTTACATGGCCTGATGTAAACACGCGGGAGGTTAGTGTTCTCCCAACCTCCCGCGTGTTTACATCAGGTTATGTAAACACGGAAACCATTTTACATTTCTTTTATAAAATAACTAATGAAAGAGCCTCTTCTTGCAACGAAGGAAAGCGACGTGCTTGTTGTTGTTGTTCATTTGACTTTTCGGCCGTTTCTTGAATACTGGGAAAATTAAACTCCAAAGAAAAATTAGGAAAATCTTCTTCTTCTATTACTGTACTCAAAACAAACTTAAAGAAACTGAGTTACTGCTAAATAAATAGCAGGGAGAACTCCGCGAGAAGATTCAGTATGAAAACCGTGTTTACATACGTTCATGTAAAATGGTTTTATGGCCAATCAGAGCACGCGTACTATTTGAATTATTTTATAAAGGTTGATTCAACAACTGAAAACAATGCAAACAGTGTGGCATATAGAAATCTTGGAGGTGAAAGGATTATTAAAAGAAATAAATTATGTTATTTACTCAGCTAGGAGGAGGCTTCTAAAGATTGCATACCAAGATTGTTGAACTTGTTAGTTAGAAACAGGTTCTTTTAAGCCACAATGATTGGAGACAAATTCAGTTTTCCACCAACATTATGTTGGAACTGAAGAATTATGCAAGGGTTTCTGCTTAAGCAATAGAACACTTTTTGAAGTGAAATCCTTAGACTAGTTCTAGATAGGTGAACCATGTGGAAATGGAAAGATCTGAGGAAATCACTGAGTTTATTCACAAAATGGAGGTAAAATTAAAGAAAACTTAACTTGAACTGTTGGTATGTAGGTAAGCAATTTGTGTTATAATTGCAAAAGATTCACTTTTGTAATAGTTTCATAAATCAAAGTAACTTGTCTAATCTTGTAGAAAGCTTCGTAGGAAAGAATGAAAATAAAATACAAAGTAATAATCATAACTGACTATATATTGAGTTGAGTTTGTTGTGATAAATCTTTGTCAGCAGTAACCTGTATTGAGGCTTGTCAAGAACAGTGTCTCTTGATCACTTCTTAAAAAGTGTACCTTCAGTGAAGGCAACAGATGCATTAAAAACTTTATCAAGGGAAAGCCCTTTGTGTAATAAATGCCAGACCATTTCCCAAATTTTTCAATTATACCAACTACCCATTCATTGACCAGCTCCCAGTTGGCTTGTTAGCTCAATTGGTAGAGCGCTGCACCGGTATTGCAGAGGTCATGGGTTCAAATCCCGTACGGGCCTGAATTTTTTTTCAGGTCCTATTTACAACCACTCGTTTTAGTAGTGTTCTTAGCTGCGAGGATCTTATAATTTCATCTCTCCACCGCAGTGCAAATATGTGAATTTTCATATATCTAAAATCTTTATACCAACTAGTTTGACAACTTACATTTGATTAACACTGGTTTACTAGGTTTACTGATGTAGCAGACTCGTATATAGCAAACTCAAAATGTAGCAAAACCAGCTATTACCTTAGCACTACCCTTAGCATAAACTTTGTTTTGATAACTATTACTAGGTAATTCCCATGAACTGAGGGCTAGTACATCCAGCACACACTATTACTGGGAAGCTTCATCTAATTTAGTGGCTTGTACCCACCCTTCATTAAAAATTGACCAATGCACCATAGCAAGTGACAATCTAAAAACAAAGTTTTTCCACACTTTCGACTTTGAATGAGACATAACTCTCATCAATCATTTTAACCAGGTTATCCCCTCAAAACAAGATGTCTGGAGTAGATGAGCTATTCTTAAAAACAGTGAGTTATGACATGTTCACCAAGCTACCGCAAATAATTTTTAATTCCTCATTAGTTACTATTGATGGCAAGGACTTTTTTTTTAAAAGATTAATATCCACTAGACATTATTTCACACACCACTACTTCTATGTGATAGTCTCTTGGATGAAACAAATTTGCATCCTAAGAAGTTTTGATTCTTTCTTATTTTGTAATAATTAAAAATAATACCCCTCAGTCAACTCTATATTATTTGACCACAAATACCAGAATTGTTCTGCTTCCTTTTTTCATGAAAAATAATACTCCTTACACCCCTCACTGGGAAAGATAACTTAATACCTTAAAGGAAAAAAACAACATGAATCAAGGTAGTTGTTTTAATTAAAGTCATTATTGGCATTATCTTTGACAATAACATTGATACTTTTTGTCCAAAGGATATCAGGGATAGGGGAGGGGAGGGGAGGGGAAGAATTTGATATGAAGTAAGATTGTGAGAAACGATTTGTGATTCTCAGTAGTTCTCTCAAGAAATAATGTATAAACATGTACATCAACTTGTAGCATCTACAAATAAGCGTGTGTTTTCCCAACAATATACATACTTGAATGAAAGTGATCCTTGCAGTAATGTACACTACTTGAGCAGTAGTGAAAATAAGGCCTGAAAAAAATTCAGGCCTGTACGGGATATGAACCCATGACCTCTGCGATACCAGTGCAGTACAGGCCTGAAATTCAGGCCTTATTTTCACTACTGCTCAAGTATTGTACATTACTGCGAGGATCACTTTCATCCATGTCTTTATCTGCAGGTCAAATATATGACTTCCATATATTCTTAGCCATTTAATATACATACTTCTTACTAAATGAGTTCGAGGTCCTACTGTAGTTATGTAAATTTAAGTACAGTCAGAGAAAACAAGATAAGCAAGATTTTTTCCTAGGAGTTCAAACAGATGAGGGAAGATTTCAGTTCAAACCAACTCTTGAATTTATCAGACTGTACAGTAAAATGTCTACCCACTAAATTGACAAATCATAGTACATTTACAAATGATACTAACTGTATCTCTTAATTATCTATGACCCCACCAGCAGAGACTGGTTCAGCTGTGTAATGTGTTTGCTAATTCCATTGTCTCTTTCTATTGATTTTAAGACTCTTGCCACTTGACTAATACAACATGTGTTTTAACATTTCCCTTTAAAATAATGGTTTTGATCCCTCCTTTTCAAATATTGCCCATGCATCATTTAATTCCATAAAAATTGCACGTGCTAGTGGCTCTTCTGGGCTGCCAGTCAGCTAAAAAGTAAAATAAGGAATCAGTGTTGATGAACAGATTTCTGTCCTGTACATATCACATAAATCTGACTTGACCAGTATATAGGAGACTAGCAAATGTTAAAGGTTTACTACAATTAAATTAGAGTCAAGAAGTCTGGAAAAATTAAGGCTTTAATTTAAATTGGACAGTGCCTCCCACATACTAACTGGGATAGAAAGCCAGGCATCTGATCACATTAATAGTACATTAGTGTATGTAAAGGTGACACAGTTAACAGTTCACATAAAATAAATCATAATTTGATCTGCTGGTAAAATAACCTTTGACAAATTGACTTCCATAACAGCAGTTAACCTTGTTAGTTTCCTGCCAACATATTCAGGTAATTCATTTCAAACAAACAAACAAACAAACAAGAATTTATGTTTTCAAAACTATGTTGTGATGATACCACAAATTCTCCGAATGACTGTAGACTGAAATGTAAAGAAATTAATTTTGGAGAATTTATGGATTTTTCAAGGAAAGATGTACCCACCTTGTCAGGATGTACTGATAGTACAGCTTTTCTGTACCATTTTTTCACCTACAATAAAGAATTGATCTGTTTGTCAATACATTTAAAATAAGAACATTCAGAAGACTCATCATGGAGAAACACTTCAACACTTTAACTCCCATAACTGACCAAGATGGAATTTCTAATTACAATTTTTATCATAATAGCTAGCAGAAAAGGGATGAGAATAAAGAAAAATATCAATTATGGGATTATTATAAATGATCCAATACCAAATCCTCAGAATTTACATCACAACGATTAAATAGTAGACAGTAAGGAGAATTACCAATAATATCTTGGGAGAAAAGGTTTCAATTTCTCTGTATTTTTTATTACAAGACCAACAAATGAGTTAGAACATAAAGCTCATTAAATTACTAAACACAAATTTCAATAAATAAATCCCAAGTCTAGTAAATCTGAGAGAGATGCTTGTATTCATAGCATAATCATAATAAACTATTTGTGGTGATTATATATTACCTGTTCAGGTTGAACAAGATTGTGCATGCCACATGGTTTCCATCTGTCTTCTCCTTCCCACAGTATAAGGTGGAGTGAGCATAATAAGGCCCGAATATTGCCTCTTTTACCTTCAGACCACTCCTCAACCTTGGGAAAAAAAAAAAAAAGAAAATTAGCCATTTTCTAAGTGGATGCTGCATGTCAAGTCAGTCTGGTGAACAACCATCAAGGTAAAGAATGGTTGCAAAGATGACCAGTGGTCATAAAATTGATAAATTAATTAACGATTTATGTTCTTAATGGTACAGTACCTTAGCCTTGATAGGGTCATCAGGTTTGTTTTGTTCCTTTTTTAGAGAGCTTAGAGTTTGTGCCCCTTGTGCTCCTTGTGCAGTTGGGCGATTAAAACCTTGTGCATTTAGAATGTCACTAAACTCATTTTGGCCAACTGGTTTGGGTGCTGAAAAAGAAATCATTAGAGAATGCTTTGAAACAAATTTAACAACACAACAAGGAGTCAGGATTGTTTGGTCACTACTAGGGCTGAAAGGGTGAAGTTTATTTCACCCTTATACTCTCATACATCATTGGTATCAAATTGGTTCCATTTCATACTACTCCTTCAATCAGAGTTGAGGTGTGTCCTCTAAAAAGATAGAGAAAAGATTTACAAGGGTCTACACTCATAATTATAGAGATTGAACTAGAGTAATTTAATAGAAAAAATACATTCTTACCACTCCATTTTTGTCCATAGTTTCCAAATACCCCAGAAGAACCAGACATACTGTAGGAGGGTGCATAGTTTGGTTTTTGTGGAACCTTTGATGGGCCACTTGGTTTAGCCCCAGAATGCCAAGATGGTTGCTGGGCTGGACGAGACCAAGAGGGATTGCCACTAGTGGAGGACTCAGGTTTCTTTTGTGGTTTGGGTGAAGTTGATGTACCTGCTTTAAATGTTGGAACAGAGGGAAACTTCGGTAAATTTGATGTCAAATTTCCAAAGTCAGAGAAAGGATCACTTGGTGTTGCTGTAGGTTTGTTCTGTGGTGCTGGGCTGGTTGGCGCTCTTTGAGGAATTGGTGATGGAACTTTAGATGGTTGAAGAGTTTCTGATGATGAGTCACCCCAGTCTCCAAACAGATCAGTATTGCTCTGTGTTTGAGCCTGAGCTGTGGTTGTGGGAGCCTGAGAACCACCAATTCCAAAGAGGTCTTGCTCTGTGGAGGTCTTTCCAAATGGATCAAATGAATTCAGGTTTGATCCACCATTATTTGTGCTTAAGGGTGGAAATGTTTCTGTACTGCTGCTGCCCTGACCTGGCTTAGTACCAAAAAGACCAAACTCATCAGAAGGCTTTGAACTTGGACTTTTAGAGCTGAATGGATCAAATACGTCTGAGGATGCTGGCTCCCTCCCATTACCCCCTGAGGACAGATCAGGAGATTTAGTCCTTGTAGTCTGAAAGGGATCAAATGTGGCAGAATCTGCACCAGCAACAGTGAATGAAGTTACATTTTCCCTGCTGGAGCTGGAGCTACGACTTCCCATCTGATTGAAGAAGTCATCATCCTCATGCAGTCCAGGACTAAGAACATCATCAGCACTTTTATTTCGTTTCATTTTTCGATGAGGGCTCTTCTCTGTTCCACTGACAAGATCCACATTTTGACTATCCTTACTTCCTGCTGGTGATAAATTCAACAGATCAACTCCCATGTCATCCACGACTGAGATGTGAGATGTTGGCTTTGAAGAAACTCCCTGATTCTGTTGACCACTGCCTAAATTCAGCAAATCTACCTGGTAAGAAGGATCATCAGAATCTGAATCATCGTCATCCAAATTAAACAGATGACCATTTGTTTCACCTGCAGTCTTGAAATTAAGCAAGTCGGTATTGAATTCATCACCTGATGGTGATTTCAAATTAAACAAGTCTAAATTTTCATCCAAGTCATTTCCAACACCTTCCCTTTCAGAGAAGAAATTATGAGTCTGGTGCGCTTGTTGAGAAGTATTGTCGTGATCCTTGTCACGCAGATTTTCAAACTCATCATCACTGCTGTTGGTTCCTGCACCTTCAGTATTCCAGTCAATCGATGAAAGGAAGTTTTTGTTTGGCTTACTGCTTGTTGCACCATCATTACCATCATCAGAAGGAACTTGGAGTTCCTCATTGTCATCATCCTCTTCTATTTCATTTGATTTTGAACTGAAAACCATGTTTGATTCGCGATCATCTGCATTTACTGTGAACAAGCAAACCAGGTAATAATTAGCTATAAGGAATGGTTAGAAAAAGGTATTCACCTATTATTGAGAATGACACTGACAGAGAAAGTCTCATCCTTGTAAAGGACTGTGGAAATATTATACAACTGCTAGTCTGCCCCAGATTATTGTTGCTCTTTGCTCTCTACTGAGCTTTGCATTGTTGTAAGACTTTGCCATGAAATTCAATGAGAGAGGAAGGGACAAAGAAGTTTCAAGATAGCTGGGGATTGCCAAAACAGGATAAGGTCGGGGTTGCTACTAACCAAATTCTTCCTGACATTCTAGATATTCTTCCTTTGTAGAAAAACAAACTTGAGGGAAGAGTTTCTCAGTTTTGAGTGTGTCCCATGTGTGAGTTGGCAAACTGCTTGCTTCCTCTGCATCAACAGTGATGTCAAGTGTAACAGTAAAACGTGAAGTAAACTTGCTTTCATCATCCTTGTTGATGTCCACCTCATCTCTGTGTAAGTTGATAAAAAAGAGAAATATTGTTATCAAGCTGGTCCATAAACCTGTTAGGCCCTAAAAGCAACCAGCAATTAATTTCCTCTTACAGTACTACTACAGTTCAATCATTCATAAACATCACAAGAATACATGAAATGATGCCAACCTATGAAGCACTGATTGTAAAACAAATTCTCCTTGTCAGTACCAAAGGAAATGTATAGAGAAGAGCATGGAGGATATGTATACTGATATCAACCAGTGAAGGGTTAAATTACCAAAATAATTAGAAAACAAGAAAACATCATATAAAAGAAAAAAAAGGGTGGAAAGTTATTTACTGTATGCATACCGTGAGTACTTAAGTTTATGCGCAGAAGTCTTGATAAATCCAGTGTGGAATTGAAGCATAAAGACTCTCATGGAAGTCATTTTTCCTTGAACCTTTCCTCCAAGTGTAGATCGGCCATGGTATACTACAACTGTTACATCACCTTGTAAAGTGAGGTTCACGGGAAATGATACTTTTCCATCACCTAGATCATACTCCCTGAATTAAAAAAAAAAAAAGTATAAATGATTTGAACTTGGAAATTAATTCTTCTAAAATATCTCTCTGTTACAAATGTAGCATGTGTGCTATTGATTGGTGAATTAATCAAGCCATATTTCACTTTACAGCCTGCTACATTCAATGGCTTGTTTGAATTGAAATTTTGCCCCCAATTTGAGACCAGAGATGTAATAAATATTTATCAACCTATTTTCCTAGTCTGTACTGTAAGTTACAGAATCTACTTTTTTCTACATGGTCTGTATCTCACAGTATGGACCCCCAACTTGGTTAGTAAGCCGTATTCAATTTATGTCAAAACCTAAATTACATTTTTCAATTGCAAACTCTCTACCTCATTTTTTCAATCTCTTTTACTGTGGTAAGGATTCTCTGTTCTCCATTGTAAACCTCAATAAATGGACGGCAACCATTCCTAACAAAGGATGAGAACATTTTAGGTTCCTGTTCTAAAATCACAATGAGCCAAACTCAAAAAATTATAGGGGCAACAGAACTGCTGTAAAAGAAGATGAGTCAGAAGAATGAGAGATTTATTTAAAATGGCAGCAACAGTATAAGCTTGGCTTGCGTGAAAGTCTTTACCTGGCTTTGTTGAAGGCTGGAACTGGATACATTGTTACAGACTTGATGTACACCGAATACTTGTGAGGTTTCAATTCTTGGTTATTGATCAGTTGTGTGATGTAAAGTAAATAGCTAAAGAGTTGAAAAAAAAAAGTTATTAATGCACTACAAATACAGTACTTTAAGGTCAATCATATGTGTACTGGTAAAAAAAAGTACACAGTTTCTTGATTACAGAAATTAACACCTACCGCTCCTGTGAAGCAGTGAGTGAAACTTTGTGTCCAATACCACAGCGGCGAATACTGAACATGTCTGCAGCTCCATTTGGATTTTTGAATAATTTACAGAAGACAAAAAAAGCAGCAACAATAACACTTGATGCTTCTTTACCATCCTGAATGACGAGAGGTAAATATTAGGTTTAACATTATTCATTATGTAACTTAGCACACACTTGGGGAAGTACATACATCAAACACTTGCCAAAGAAATTTTAAATGAAAAGAAGATCATTAAAATGAATAGGTGGCTCTCAACATGAAGCTGAAGCATGAAGAGGTGTTTTAAAGAGTCTGTCACTGTAGCTATTTGAATCTTCAGAACATCACTATGATTACTAATCAAAACTGTTAATATCAAAGTTCTCAACTGTAATTGGTTATCATCAATCTGATTTGAGGGCTAAAAGGACAATGTATGCATCATGCTTGTAATTGGACAGTGTATACACCATGCCTGTGTAACTGTACAGTACACAATATGAACATTTGCTGTTGTAGTGCATTTTGCCACTTAAACAGTTGTCTGTTGTGGGATCCTTTCTCAAATTTTGTCATAGTTTTGATTACTTGGTAACAAAACTTGAAGTCTTCCACATCTGTCTGTAATCAGACTAGTAATTAACAAATTGTATGATTACTGATTTTATCAATAAAGGGCAAAATTACTGAGCGCTGATTGGTTGAGAGAGAGGGCATTTTTTCTTAATCGAGGGCATTTTTAGTAATCAAGAGAGGGCATAATTACCTGTTAATGATTGGCTAATCCGTTGCATAGCAACCGTTCGTTATCTTGAAATAGACTGTGCGCGTGATTTTCCTTCGTATAAATTTTGCCCTTTATTGATAAACAAGTAATCCCATGAGACCTCGTACTATTAAGGATTAATTGTACTTGAGTTTTCAAAATTTTCCAGATTGCCCTCGTTGCTTCGCGACTCGGGCAATTTTGGAAAATTTTGAAAACTCTCGTGCAATTAATCCTTAATAGTACTTGGCCTCATGTGATTACATATACAAATTGGACTCCTCCCTCTCTTACTATGATCCCATATTCATATAATAACCTTTAAAATAGCTTAAGTGATAAACCAAAAGTATCACATTAGTCATATATGCTGCATTAACACTGTACAAACACTGTAGTTTAAGACTCTGAAAAAAAACCTTACTTCTCAACCATAGTTAATTAAACAAAAAATCTTCAAGATTGTGTACCTGACAGTGAATGACTACAACATGCTTCCTGTCAGTCCTTAACCAAGAATTGATTTTCCTACACAGGGATAGCAGCTTCTCTAAAGGAGGCAGCCTGTGACCCACTAAGCAGCAGTTTATCACCTGTGATCACAGTTAAAATGGCCATCAATGCTACAACCTTTTAATTAAGTAAATCACACTCTAGAAATAAGGTTACATAATCTGTAAGAAAAAAATAGTAGTAGAAGTAGCTGTTAATTTCAAATTAATTATCAATTCCAAAGATGGCAAAGTTTCTTATACAAAATTGATATTGGAGAGCCCCCTAAGAAGTGCTTTAGAGACAATGTGTGTTGGCAGGAGTTGAAAACAATTTGAACTTTGGGATTTTAACATGTGACTTTTGTCACACCACTACAATGCCCAACCAACTGAACTAAGCAGTAAGAGGCAAATCAGTCAATTCTGATATTTTGTTTATCCAAGATAAATGAATAGTAGCAAGGTACATGTGAAAAATAATTCAAATTTAGAACTTTACACAGTAGTAATTATAGATTGCAAAGGGTAGTAACATAAAAAAGAGATATGTGGGATACATTTTCTGCAATATAACTAGAAAAAAAAAGATTAAAAAGAATGTAAATATAGCAGTATCAACTTCAACGACCCTTCAATTAAGCCACCAAATCAACAGTTTTTAATCAAATCCAACATACCCTATCTCCAAGCTTCTCTGTTCTGTATGTTCTGGGTGATACATTGATGATCAAGTAATTATCTGGGTATTTTGCATCAAGGAAATCTCTTACATCATCTATATTGTTTTTGTAAGTTGACTCAATCCCATCTGCTGGGAAAGACATTACTGCAAAGACACAAACAATGAAAAGTAAATTAGTAAATTAGCTAACACAAAATGTAATGACAAATTTTGAGAAAAAAAAATTTTCTAGAGACAGGATGGAGATTCTCTGGAATGTACCTACCCATGATTCGAGATGTAATGTACGACAAGTCAATATCATTCTTGACATATCTAATGAGAGGCAAAGATTTGAGAATTGGTTTGAGTTTAAAAGTAACAACAGCATTTCAAGTGAAGTTTACATTTATAACTTTTAAGTATGATTGGAAATAAATATTTACCAAAGTCCAAGCTAACCCTTTCATTGCACTTAAGTGACCAAGGAAACAATGAATGAGCAACAACTTGATTAAATGCAGCACACATCAAATGATTTCTTACCCTGCCACAGATTGCATAACCTTGTTGGACATATCCTTTATGTTACTGAAAAAACTGTTGGCCCCTTTGACTACTCCACCAAGTATTGCAGAATTTCCTGATGATGGAGATGGTGACACAGGTGGGCCACTTGCACCAACTATAACAGACAGAAGATTTATGATGAACACACAATTCAACAGACACCTTTGTTTGCTAATAAACAATTGGCACTTAACCCTTTATCTCCTAAGATCTGATCAATAATTCTCTCCTCTTGCAACCACACATTTCCTTGTGAAGTAATTACAAAAATTTGAAGATAAAACTAGATGACAACTTCTACCTGATAGGTTTGAGTATTAATATATTTTAGGTGTAAGTATTCTTGTTACCTGTTTGCTGTATGATGTATGGATATCATTGGGAGAAATTATGTATTAATCACTTCTAGAAGTTTAAGGGTTAAGGTGGTTTAATAATCTTACATTTAAGTATTGGGAACCTCCAAAAAAGTGGTGTAACTTGATGGTTTACATTTTTACAAAAAGGGAGAGGATCTACCTTTAGTAAATGTCCTGAACAAAATTTTATGACCAATACAGGTTACATGAATCACAACAATCCTACAGGGTATTGAAAGAAGCATTTTATTGCCTGGAAGAGGTGTCCTACGTGGATATGCAAGGTTGAAATCATAGCAGGTGTGTAAGCTCACCTTGAGATGATTGTTCTCCAGAAGACTGTGGGAGATCATCTCTCTAAAATTGCAATAGAGGCAAAAATTTTAAAACAGTAGCTACCTTTTTCCAAATTCAATTTAAAATAATCAATTTAAATTGCACGGAAATTAACAAGAATCAACAAGAGGTACAAAAAAAACCATGATCTCTAGGGTATGGTCTATTTCACAAATAGATTCCATGATGCCGTGTGAAGGTACAGTGATAGATCACAGATGACATCAGAGTGTGGTAAGAACAAAAAAGTAACAAATAAGGTACAGCTGAGTGTGTCATCAATGTTCTTACCACATTTTGATTCCTTCTGTAATCTATTACTATACAGACCCATGGCAACATGGAACCTATTTTGCTTTACAGGATAAAGAATAAAATGTTGTCAATGGTGATGTAAACTATGGGTCTGTCTTCTAACAGATCATAAGTAGGAAACAATAAAAAGGCATGAATCATTCAGCTTATTACAAAAAAAGTCATGGGAACAGGTTAACAAGACAACACAAAGGAGAAACTGTTAGAGGGCTGTAGTGAAAGTCACTTTGGTCCAAGAGGAATAAAGAGAATTGTGTACTTACCACTTTACCCTTAAGATCAACATCCATGGCTATTGCAATGGCTTCAAGACCTGTAAGAACTTCCTTTATATCTGGTCTGTCAGCTGGGTTCACTTGAAGCATGTATCCTACACATTAAATAATCTTTCTGTTACTAGCTTTTACTAAATTAAATGGTAACTGATATGTGGTTTCAATTCTGGAAGAACAATACAGTAAACAGACAATTTTTTTAACCCTTACACTTCCAGAGGTGATTAACATGTAACCTCTCCTTAGAAATATCCATACATTATCCAGCAAACAGGTAATAGGAATACTCAAACTTATCAGGTGGCAGTTGTTATCTGGCTCTAACACCAAACTCTCAAAACTAATTTATATGGAAATGTGTAGCAGCTAGGGGGATGGTACATACATACATACTTTATTTATTCTAGAAGCAAACTATATATACAGGTTAAAGAAAAACTAAGAAAAAAAGGCACTTCTAGAAAAGGAAGTTTGGAGGTTAACCCTATGGTATCAACAATCACATCTTGGAAGTTAAACAGTTAAATTATTCATGATCAAATCCATACATGCACCTAGAAGTAATTAAACATAACAGTAAAATATCACTCACTGATAAGGTCATGGAATACTGTGTATTTAGTGTCATTCTCTGGGATGGTGTATTTTGCATTCAGTATTCTCAGCTTGGCTGAGTCTTCAAATGGGTGTTCCATAAAACACAAGAAGAACAAAGTACACCCAAGGGCCTACAAAACATAAACATCATATTCAAACAATCAATAGAGAAGTTACCTAAAGATTTGACAATTGCAATTCAATATTACATAAATGTGTTTGATTCCTAAAATAGCTAAGTCCAGATGTACAACACAATCATTTAGCCATATACCAAATGGCAACCAATGGTACCGCCCTTAAACATTAGAGTAATCTTATATAAAGACTAATATATAGATTTAGCCAAGCCTAAAAGTGGAGCTCGCCTTTTTTTTTTCCCCGCATGTCTCAAGGGCACAACGCCTTGCCCCGGCCAGGACTAGAACTTGGGTCGTCCAACTTGGAGTATAGTGCACTGACCACTGGACTACTGGACAAAGCTGTGGCGTTGGTGTGCCCACGGTACAGTTGACCATGCATGTTAAAAGTAGCACCTTGTACGGTCATACAGTTGTATGGTCGTACAGTTGTACATCCAAATTTTTTCAGCTTGATGGGTTGCTACTATTTTGTATAATTATGGGGCTATGCAAGCTCTGCTATGATACAAGTGGAAGTTTGATACTTACCCAAATGTCAACTTTTTCAGTGATTGGCATATTACTGTACAAGTCAATCATTTCTGGTGCACGGTACATGGGGGTTGTGTTCCGTTGGAGCTGATAAATAGTGTATAAAAGCAAAATGGAGGTTATCACAAGATTAAATTTTATTCTGATTTCTCCTAAGGGCTTCAAAGATCTTGATCTGGACAGGCACTATCACCATCCAACCAAACATAACACAAATCTTCACTCTTAATTGAATACTAGCAAATTTAAATTACCTCATCTTCAACAAGACTACGCTGGAGTGCTGTCCAAGACTCATCAGGTATTTGTTGCTGAGTAGTTGAGCTACCAAAATCACAAAGTTTGATTTGGCCTTTTGCACCGATGAGAAGATTTTCAACCTAAAAAAACTCAAAGGCTCAATTTAAAAGTGAACAAAATTTCATGCATGCAGAAAATCATAATAAAATATAAATTAATGAAAAAAAAAAACAAACAAAATTCAGAAATGCTAGGTCTTCTTGATTAACATGACAATTATATTTATCATCATAACATTAAACAAAGGAAATAGAAACCAGATAGATTTGAAAACTAATAAACACCATATATGTGAATCAGTATCCACAGTATGGCACAGTTTGTTTGCTATTAATAGCTAATCCCATAAGATCATTTTTTAATCCAAAGAATTGCATTATCTAACTTAGGAAAAATAAGAGCCAAATGATTTAATGTTCTCAAACAAAGTAAAAATTATTAAATATCAAATACAGTAAATAATAAATAAATTAGAATTAGGCAGAGGCACCTCCATGGGTTGGCTCTTTTTCCACTGTTTTTCAAATTTAATCTAGAATTTGGAGTGTTGGCCATTAGTGAGGGAGGAAAAGCAAAAAGACCTGAAGAAAAACTCTCCCTGTAAAGATCAGAACCAAAAACAAACTCAACCCACTTGTAGTGCCATGCTGGAAATCAAAACTGGGCCCAGCAATGGGAGGTGAGTTTTTTCACTACAGTACCATCCCTGCTTTCCAAATGCCATGCTCACCTTCAAGTCTCTGTGTATAACTGGTGGAGTCTGTTTGTGCATGTAAGCAACTGCTCGGCAGATTTGATAGAACATCTTCAAAACCTGGTTCGGTGGATATGGCTGTCCATACCTTTCCTGTAGCAGCTTAACCAGCTCTCCTCCTGTTGAAAAGGAGAAGTAGTTTTTGAAAAATCTTTTTAACCCTTTAATCCCCAACAGTGATTAACATGTAACTTCTCCCCATAATATCTGTACCCTATTCAGCAGACAGGTAATGAGAATACTCAAACCTATCAGATAGAAGTTGTAATACCAAATTCTTGTAACATATTTACAGAGAAATGTGTTGCAGCTAGAGGGGAGAATTAACAACTTGATCTTGGGAATTAAAGGGTTAACACAAGCAGATATTGTTTGAATCCTATCAACAATTGTAAATGCTCAAAATAAAGTGGAATCTTAATTATTCTGAAGCAGGCAAAAATAATATTTACCACTGCAAAGTTCAGTTAGGATAAGAAATTCAGACATTCCATGTTCAGTTTCCTTTTCACTCAAAGATGCTGCTGAATAAAACTGCACTATGTTTGGATGTCCTCTGAGACGTTTCTTTAAATAGTTAAGGAGTTAAGATGGCACTCCCTGTACAGACACTCCTGGCTACTTCATGCTTGTTACAAACCAGAGCTAATACATATAAGATACTTTGCTTTCTGATTGTTGATTCCTTATGCTGTAACAAAGTACACAGATAAATGCATACCCATCAAAACAGAAACATACCCTCCTATGTTTTCACAGGAACAACTGAGTTTGAATCAACTTAATGTCCTTTGCTAAAAAATTCCTTACGCTGAAGAATGTAAACCAATAACATCTACAGTAGAAAAAGGATACAAGGATTGTTATTTCCTTAAGTATGGCTTTATTGGCTGCATCATCACCTGCCATAAGTCGCTACAAAAAGGAAACATATTCCAAATGTTAATTCACAGGAGGTCACTGATTTAGACTGAAGAGCAAAAAATTTAAACTGTATTTTATCTACTGTTATCAACCTAGTAAAACAATAGACATAGATATAATCATACTAATGTTGTCATTATCATTATTATATATTTATAGTAATCATAATTGTAAACATGATAAAAAATAAAAATTGTTTTTAATCATCAACTTTAATATTATATAGTGAAGCAACTACAGAAAGACCAAAGTTTCCTGGTAATGAAACATGATACACTTGTTACTCTAAAGACCAAACCTTATTATAAGTCAGATGTTGGATATCACAAACCCCAAATAGCTAACAAGCTAATTATTATCTGTTGTTACATACCTCCTTCAGCAGATTTTAAGAATAATGGGTAAAAATAAAGAATCCAGTTTAGAAAGTAATGATGCATCTTTGGTAAAATTGGTTGTGATTCAATTTTATCCTTGATTAATATTTATTTAATTTCCTTCATGTTTGGACTTCTCATTGTAGAGCAATTTGTGATGAAAAGTTTAAACAAAGAAAAATTAATTTCACAAGCAACTGATAAAAGTCATTTAAACCCAAAATGTTGTTAGAATAGTTTTTTTTGTTTTTAAATTGTTCCAGTAAGATTACTTTAATCCTTAAAAAGGTAAAAACATTTAATAATCTAATAAATTTAAAATAATTTTCACCTAAGATCATTTTAACATACAAATGAACTCTAATAAAATGCAAACTCGTGTTGTCAAAGAATCATGGCTCTGAAAACAAATGATATTTGAAAAATACCACGATAAAGAATGCCCACCTACTCAAAGAAGCATTTGTTTGTAAGTGGCTCACAAACAGTTTTTGACCTTGTCTGATCTCGATTTTTTATCTGTCAACAACAAAAACAGCTAAAATAGCACATCGACCTCTCGAAATTTTCCATTTTGATAAAAATTGACGATGATCTTCTTACCTTTTGCATGATTAATCAAGTGTAGTCATGTTATTACGTCAGAACACCGGTTACTACTAATTTTTCTGTCTGTCATCGCGACAACCTTCCCTCTTTGATAACAGACAGAAAGACAGGATGTATACTTAATAAATAGTGAAATTCAGTTGTACCTTAAGAGCATATTCTTTGCCAGTTGACGTGTCCTGGGCGACGAAAACAAATCCGTACCCTCCTACAATAGAAAACCAAAACACAATTGTTAAAATACCATGAGTCTGTAACAATAATCACGGCGAGGAACAAATGATAATCAGCTTCAAATCTAATTTAAAGTAACTGACCCTCTGCGATGACTCGTCGCACTCTGAGTTGTACAGGTCCTAACTCGACATACTGCCCTACGAAGTTATTGTCCGACTTCCCAGTTTGGCTTATGTAGTTCAATGCAGAGCGAAAAATGTCTGCCATTTTCAGGTTTAGTTCAATATAAGGCGTCGGACCGCTAAAAGATGGATTCTACACGCACATTGGTTTCTAACTCTACCCGCATTCTCTACGATAGCGGGTTAAATTTCGACCGAATATCAATATCATTACAAACTCCGAAGAAGTCCCGAGTAGCCATTTTACCTCTAAAAATCAGTTGTAATGCGCATGATCAACATTAAAGAGGGTCGACTGCGATGATTTAAATCAGCGGATAACTTGTAAAAAATCAAGATGGCGGTCAATTCGATTTGTTGGAAGATGCCTTCCAGGTTTCGTTTCTATTCTGCAAAATCGGAAAGGAAAGTTCGGGTCCAGCCATATTTAATAGAGTTCAATAGGTTGCTAGAATCAAGCATTACTGCAATCGAAGGAGTAAGGGCGTTTGACTGTGTGATTTCTCTCTTGAAAATGAATTAGTTCTCGTTACTAAGGACTCCAGCCAATGTTTACATATCACTTACTTTTTTTTTAGGTCTCTAATCAAGATCTGCTCCATGCGATTGTAGCATTGTATGATACCTGCCTTCCTGAGATTACACCTGAAGTTCTGTACCCAACAGTCTGCGGAAAATGGGCAAAAACAATCGTTTTACTTAGAGACTTTCAAGGTTGTTTATACAAAATTAAATATTGTTGTTCTACCGCAAACTTCATCTGATTAGTAATTTTTTTTTTGGAATTTTTTAGGGATGTTTGGTTAAATTAACAGCATTACTCAGGGGATATTGAGGACGATCTGTAATATCGGATGGTTTTTTTGTAAGGACTTGACGGAAAATTATTTGTAGAAAGTCCCTTAAAATCCTGTAATATATTATTTAACTGAATTTATTGATCTTGAAACAAACCACTGTGAATTATTATTTGAAAATCTCTAGATAAAGTCATCCCTTTGAGATCCTTATACTAAAGCCATAATTCTCTTTATTTCAGGCCTTAATGTTTTTTTGTTACAGATATTCTTTGCAATACAAACAAGGAATTTTATTCTTTTTGAGGGAAACCACTGGTCTGACTCACAATGACTGTGTTTCGTACATTAAAATTAATTTAGTTTGATTCTCTTGTTGTTCAAAAATTAGATCTCTTGCTTGAGATGAAAGGCGTTACTCAAGAAAGTGATGAAGATCCAGAGTTGACTGAAGATAGTTTGAAACCATTTATCAGAAGTGAACTGTGGAGAGATGTTTTTGATGAACAGTCTGCAGAAATTGAATCAGAAAACTTACCTGCTGTTAAACAAGAAACTGGAAATAACGATAAAAAAATAAAGAAACTGAGTAAACAAGTCTCTTGGAATGATGCACCAGATGTAAAAAATGAACCTACTGACTCCGCTGATGAAAGTTCACAAGAGGATGATGAAAGTGCAGAAGATTTAAATGCTGTTTGTGATGAGCGCTCCATGGAGAAAAACATTTATAAATGTGACAGTAAGGAGCAAAAGAAGCATCAGTGTAATGAAACAGAGAAGAATGATATAGCAGAGGAGAGGAATGAGAATGAAACTAAAGAAAAGGAGAAGGATGTTGAGCCAGGAAAGTTTGATGGTGTGTTTAGTGACACAGATGACAGTGATGCAACTGCTGAAAGGTAGATATTGTGAAACTGTACATTTTCTGATGTTGCCTTTTTTTATCCTGGAATGTGAAAATTCAAAATAAGGTATCTGTGTTTGAGTCAGTGTTACTGTAAAGGATCAAAATGAAAAGAAAGCTGAAAAAATGTAGGTACATTTTATCTCCCATACTTTAGATTAAGGAAAAATGAATATTTATTTTTGGGCACACATTTAGCAGAGGATTTTCTCCATGTGAATGTCACTAAGCACTGGATAATGTCCCTCTCTGAGTTGTGAGAGTTGCAAAGTAGAGTTAATGTTACATTAATCATTTATGTACTAAAATTAGTACATTTCTTATTGTACTTAAAAGGAGAATCTGTTTGAAGATCAGGAGCTTCTTATATTGTTGATCATTTCCTATATTCTCATGACCTTTGGATTTGATTAAAGGATGATACTGTGAGGAGAAATCAGAATTCAGTCAATCTTAAAGGCTAAAAGGTAAATTTTTTATTTGACAGTGAAGATGAAGAAGAAGACTTCTCAAAAGGAGCTGAGGATTTTGTTGAGGCAGTTAAAAAAAGGAGAATAGAGAGGCAAAATAACAATGGTGATAACCATTTTCTTTTGTATTTGAAAGTAACATAGCAAATAATACTTGTTAAGTATGAAACCATTTATTTGTATAGGTGTAATGAAAATAATTCTGATTTAGTTTCAGAGTCCAATCTAGGAATAGAATCTTTGATCATTGGAGCTGCCACCTTTGAACGTTCATATAGGTAAGGGGTTTGATCCAAACATGTTTGAGTTGAGTTCCAAAAAGTTGAAAAATTTGTTTAAAAATAATGAAATTATTAAAGACCTGTAACATGCTTGTTTTTTGTTAGTACAACGCGTCATAAGCCATCAGAGAAAGTTATGCAACTGAGCTTACTTGGAATCAGGAAAAGGTGTCGCAAATCAGGAATTGGAAGGTTTCTCCTTGAAGTGAGTTCTCTATAATTTTGATACCAGGATATTGTGGGTTAATCCCTTATTTCTCTGCACTGTTTGGTCCCTCCTGGAAGTGGAAGGATTGATCTGACAATTGTCATGTGGCACAGCAGTTGCCCATATAATTCTTGATGTGGTTGTTCATAAGAGTGGCAGTCTCAATTTTAGTGACTGCAATTACAAATGTTATAGTTACTGTGACAGTCCTACTGGAAGTATGCTATAAGGAGTGCATGGTCTGATCCTCTGCGTGGGCAAAGTCTTGGAGAGTGACATATTTTCCAACATATTTCATATTTTTTTCCTTGTTTATTACACTTCCAGAGTTTAAAAGATCCTATCATCATTGGTCCTTATGACAGTATTGCTGTGTATGCTGACAATGATGCTGTTGATTTCTTCAAGAAAAATGGTTTCACTGATGATGTGGTTCTTTGTAGCAGATTTACGTAAGATACACGATTCCTTTCCTAATTCTTATATGAGTTTGATTAATTTGCTTCAAAATTGTTTCCATTC
The DNA here is from genome assembly GCF_964200805.1 of Pocillopora damicornis. Classification (NCBI taxonomy): domain Eukaryota; kingdom Metazoa; phylum Cnidaria; class Anthozoa; order Scleractinia; family Pocilloporidae; genus Pocillopora; species Pocillopora damicornis. The sequence goes on from NC_142680.1 coordinate 750,169, forward strand.
ATCATTGATCTAGTTATTTTTTCTAGTGATTTGACAGATAACTGGATCAATAGCACATTGATGTGTTACCTTCCCCCATTCACTGGTAAGTTGTTCATTTTGATGATAATACCAGTAAATATATTAAGTTTTTGTTTCCCTGTGATCAGGTGTTCCTTTTTCCAGAGTATAAAATGGCCACTTATCATGAGTAGAAGTGGAGGGAAAAATTATTTCTTTCTTCAGAGACTACTCACCACCCATGACTTAATTGCACCTCTTTTACTTAAGAATGAAAAAAGGGGAAAGTGACAAGTTCATACTTTCTTACCAGGTTCAGACTACTCTGGGGCCTTTAGAGGTGAAGGAGACCTAAAAGCTATGGATGATGACATAAGAAAATGGTTAAGTATTGAGTATTTTTCATGAAAGGATTAAGTCTTTCTCTTTTTCTTCTTTTCTCTTCATGATCCTTTCCATGTGCTTGATCCTCATTCCCCCATGCTCCCCTTGTGCTTGCCTCTGCTTGCTTAAAAAGAAAAAAATGACATCTTTTCCATACACTATGCCTGGCCAATTGCTGCAGGTTTTTGCAACTTAACACTCTTGGATTTTACTGATTTACAGGAGAGAGAAAAGTCTTGAGGCTTACCAGGCTCAGACAACTTGTGTAGTGAGGATGCAACATGAAATAAAGACTCTCAGAGCTGTTGTAAGTTTGTTTTGTTTCTGTTTTGTTAAAGACAGAAAAAAGTCTGGTTGCATTATCTTCTGATCTCACATGAACCCTTTAACTCCCATGAGTGACCAAGATGGGAAATTTCCCTACAATATCAATACAAGATCAAGCAGACAAGTGATGAAAATAAAGAAAAATGTCAATAAGGGCATTGTTAATTGATCAATCCAATACCTAATTCTCCCAATTAACATCATAAGAATTCTATGGCAGACAGCAAGGAGAATTACTATAAATTGAGATCTTGGGAGTGAAAGGGTTAAAGGCTTTTTATATTGTGAGGGAACAAACACAAAAACAAGACAGACATTGACTCTGGCAGCAGATAATAGCTGCTGTGGTACTGGATGGCCAATAGCATTACTAGTGCATAAAAGTAAAATCACAGATGATGAGGATAGATTTGAAATGTATCAGATACATGTTAAAATAGCTAATGTGACATGTGCAATTTAAGGTTGACACACAAGATGAGGCCATCAAAACTCTAACAAGTGCTAAGGAAAGACTGGAAAAAGAGAAACACAAACTGGGTGAGTTTCTTGGATAGAAGTCAGATTACTGATGTGTGAAGAAGCAGGGACTTTAGACAACTTAGCACAAAACTTCTTATGTTTCTTGTGCAGAGAAAGAGCTACTTGCATACAAGATGAAGGACAAAGATGGTATTCTAGCCAACAAGGACTCTGACAGTGGTAAGAGAAAAAGTTTTGTTGAGAATTATTGATGTACTACTAGCTATTAAGGAAACAGCTAATCAAAAGGCAGCGTCAGCTGCCTTTTGATTAGTCTTGAAGGTCTTTAAGTGTAAAGAGCTGTAATAATTCATTCTGCATTTCTTTATTCTCTTTCAGTGTTCATGTTCTCATTAGGCATTAGTCTCTTTTCCTTTAGCTTTTTCACTGAGATATTGTCTATGAATTTGAACATCCTTTGTTCCTTCTTATAGATGATGACGATTTATATGAAGCACTTGCTCAAATGCTCAGCAAAAAACACGTGACCGATAAGGACTTAGACTGGGACCTGGAGGCCATTTCCCATGGAGACTTTCGAGATGTGCCTCAAGGTTGTTTGACTTCCTTTTCAAAGCATTCATGTCCATAAAATATTCTTGCTTTCCTACAGAAGTACTTTACATCAATGAACATTCAAAGAAGCCTGTCAGTGATTAAACTGCTCAATCATTTTAGCTATTTATTGAAAACCTCACTCGCGGCATTGACCTAACGTGCATTTGACCCCTCCCCCCTGGAAAAACGTCCTTTTGTATTCTCCACTCATCGACCCTTGTTTAGGAAAAAGTTGCTTACGCACTTGACTTGACGACGAACCTAGGACAATAGTCTTATTTCTTTCAATCAAAAGTTACTGACATACAGGATGATTAAAGAAGCGTTTTGGGAGGAAAAATGCTGGAAAAGCAATAAAGTAACCTGCACTTTCTGACCGAACATAACTAACGCAACTTTTGGTAGAAGCACGAAAGGAAAGGATGGTACTCTTAGGGAGTTTTCAAAACCAGCCTAATACTTATAACTTACAATTTTTAAGTTTAGAGGCAGCTCGCGAGAATTCTGAATACAGACATAGATAGACCATTATTCTGTTTCAGTGCACTTACTACTGCAAATCGCCTTTTAGTCTTTAGATAGCCATTCAAACAAGTGCCTCAGAAAGGTTTGGTTTAACCCTGTAACTCCCATGTGACCAAAACAGAATTTCTCCTTACAATATCAATACAATATCAAACGGACAAGTGATGGGAATAAAGAAAAATATCAATTACGGGATCATCAGTTGATCCAATACCAAATTCTCGGAACTAATATCATAAGAACTGTATGGAAGTCAGTAAGGGGAATCACTGATGAGATATTGGGAATGAAAGGGTTAAGATGAGGATAAGGTAATTTTTACTGATAATGACTCTTTCAAATTTTTCAGAGGATGAGGAGTTGGTTTCTTCGTTCATCACAAGTCGCAGTGAAAAACAGCTTGTTCAGCAGATAAAACGTAGCTTAATGGCCACTAAGAACTATAAAGATGTTACAATAAACAGCGTCAAAAAGGTGACTTGAAAGTTCATCAACAATCGATACAAACTGTTATATGCGATAAAGACACTTTTCAACAACCGAGAACATGCATTTGAGACTTTCTGTTTGTAGGCTTGCATAGGCTTCTCAATGCCATTAGAGCTAGTGACGGAAGTAGATGTTTATAGTCTTTCTGTTGGTTTTAATCGGGGATTTGTCGATTATTCCTAGGAGGGCAGTTCCCTCTGTGCATTTCCCTGTCGCTGTGTTTTTGCATAGTTACGAAGAAAGGATCGATATCAGTATCTGGGCAACTGCTCACCTACCCCGCCCCTAACCCAACATTAACCCTATCTTGTTATCAATTGACTGTTGTTGAGTTAGGGGAGGGGTAGGTGGGCAGTTGCCCAGATACTGATATTGATCCCGAACAAATTACCTTACAGGCAGTACTTTGTTTAATTATACATACACAAGCACTCCATAGCTACTATAAGGCTGGGACTTTATAGCGTGCTTAAGCTATGTACTATGCTATCATTCTCGCTCAACTTCTGTAGGTAGAGTCTTGCCACATTGCTTTCATGGAAACAGGTTTTGACGCAAGAACTCAAAGACTTGGTGACCCTGTGGTGTGCACACAGTTGTACTACTGTGGCGGCACAGACGATAAACAAATTGAAAGAATAACGAAACAAGGTTTCAGTAAAGAAGGTATGATGTGGTCTATAGTATATCTTTTGTGTATTTTACCCGCCCTAAGTTATTACTTAATTTGCTTATTGACACATCCTAGTGTTTTGTTTTAAGTTGAATCAGATTTGTCCATATTTAACTTTTTAGATTTCACTCGTGGTCCGTACGGCAAAGGTCTTTATTTTTCGATGCAAGCCAGTCAAGCAGCAGCCTTTTCATCGGTAAGGAATTTTTCATCGCGTATTTCCGAATAAAATTCCCTTTTAGAACAATTTTCAATTGAGCGTTGAAGGTTATCCGGGAATACTTTGCTTTCTTCTCTACTTCGCTCTGTGATTGGTCCAGAAAACTCGCACTACTCTCACAACTAGTCAGATGCAACACTAAAACCAATCATGACTTTGCCGCCCGCGTTTTCAGAAATACACTGAACTATTTCATACTACCACTAAACTGATATTCCGCAGATTAGTAGGCAACAGATGCGTAGGCTTCCTCGACCGTGTAGCCAAACAGGAAAACACGTCTTCTTAAACCGGTAAAACCTACCGGTAGGCTTTTCTAGCGAGCGTTTTTTCTTCTCATTGTAGGTGCGCGCCCGACAGGTCCTTTGATAGGACCTTTTGCGCAAAAAATGATTGCCTCTCGCAGCCTACGCTGTTACTGGGAACACCAATGCGCGCGTAGCTACCTTTGGTGAACGGTGGAGAATGTGCAAACATTACGATAATTGAAACATTTGTTGGAAACTACATTTGGTGAAAACAAGACACGAAAGTTAGTTTAACGCATGTAACTTGTTTTGGACAGCAACCTCATGTACGAATAATATATATTTTAAAATTTTCAGCCTGGAAAGCTGCTATTGTGTAATGTTGGACTTGGTTTGACTGAATCTGTGGTGGTTCATGATCGTGGAAGGTAAATAAATCAACTTAATTGCTCGGAAAACGCGACTCAATTTTGAACAGGTTAATGGTTTATAAGACATTGACTATTTGGTTGTCTTACTAAGTAGAATGCTAATATATTCATACTACTCTGACAAAAAAAGAGCTCGAAATTGATAAAAGAATTCTCCGTGTCAGCACTTTAGGAAATGTAGATAGAGTAGTATGAAGAATATGCACGCTGGAGTTAGGATGTAAAGGGGTTAATCTCGTGTTTTTTATGTTTAGAACGTTACCTCCTCCAGGATTTGATTCTATTTTGGTGAGTTGTTGTGTTACTTAAATTACAATTGTTATTTTTAGGTTCTTCAGGAGAAATACTTTTTAGAACTTGGCTCTAATACGTCATTATTTTATCTCAATAGACTGGTGGTCGTACACCCTCACCCGTCTTTCCAGGCCCCCCGCAGCAGGAGTATATTGTGTTCGATCCTTTACAGGTAAAGTGTCTTTGCTTGACAAAAATTCACTCGGGAAAAGTGACTTTAATTTCTTATCAATTAGCTTGTTTTCTTGTCGCTTGGTTTGCTGAGTATAAGCCATTTGACATTTGCGCACAGTTTGTTTACTTATTTATTCTTTTTTCATTCTTGTTTTACTTACTACATCCCCAGGCCATTCCTGTCTATCTCGTGGAGTATTCAACCTCTCGATGACTTCTCGTACTTAGCTAAGTATCAAGAATGCAAATCGTGTTTCGGAGCAAAAGTCTCCCCTGAAACTGGTGACGAAAAGTGTGTCGGAGATTCCCAGCAGTTCAATGCCATTTTTCTCATGATATTTCGAAGCGCGGTTATGTAAAATTCTTGTTTTAGATGAAATAAATCTATCAACATGTGTGATATGAATTAAAACTATAGGAGCATAGTTTGGGTTTGACGTTTGACGTGAGGAAAACGCGACCTTAATTCGTAGGCGGACTGTGCGTCTATTGTCACGAGACGATAATCTATCGTTTGTGTTCCTTTTCTTCCTTTTTCGTTGGCCTCTAAGTATAAACTTTCAAGGAAAGAAAGTGGTCCGTCAGGGAAACACTGGACATATGTTTGGCTTATAAATAGATTGAAGGCAACCTTAACCCTTTGATCCCTACTGAGGGTGATCAGAATCCAATTTCTCCTTACGTTATTTCCCTGAATCAAACATTTAGATCACAAGAATGGAGAAAATGATCATTAACTTAAGGAGCTCTTGATTGTTAAACAAATTCTCCTCATCAGCACTTAAGGAAATGTATGGAGAACAGTATGGGGAATATGCATTCCGATGTTAGGCTGTAAAGGGTTAACGTTGCCAATGACATATTTGCTGGTCTGGGTCTTTCAGGCCAAAGACAAACATATTTAGTTATTTCCTGGATCTATTTTATTGGAGCATTGTGCCTTCAAAAACTGAGGTTTTCTTCTGCCATTAGCGCAAAAATCGTATGTCATGGATAACGATCACAGCCAAACCGTTAAACCGCTTAGTCCTAAACTACAAAGTTACAACTCGAATGAAAATCAAAATGAAAGTGGCTGAGCCACCTCGGATCCCGTAGTAACCACCAAAAATAGCAAGCTTCAAACAGGACTTAACCCTACTTAAAGCAGAACGGCAAGATAAAGCATATCGTGGGAGACGAAGTTCCCATCGCTCTCTCGGGTCCAGTCTTATTCCTCAATTAGCGGTAGATAAACTGTAGTGACGTGCAATGAAAGCTCAATTGTGTTATGCAAACAGTGAATCAGAAGGTATAAGATGTCCAGTCACGCACTGCAAACTATTATCAGTTGGGAATACAGTTGACATCAGTCATGCATAACGTCGCCCTATCCTGAACCAAGCCACAAATTGACGACTTAAGGGAACCAGCACGATAGATTTTGGCCACAAAGTAAGTTTAAAATGTCTTACTTTCGTTTTTGGGTGTGTATGGCTGATACTAACCCCACGCGTTAAATTAGTGTCAAACCCTGCGTGGCACAGTGTTGTGGGTTCAGCTCTAGTTGATGTTGAAGAGAGATCTCTTGGTGATTTAAATAAATAGCTTGTTCCACCGCTAAACTAGGTATAATCAACAGTTGCCAAGGTGCGCTCGGGAGCTTGTTTTGTGAAGCGAGTTTATTTGACGTTTTCAAAGGTAAAATCGAAAGGGAAATAAACCTTTCCATTCGGTAATCTCTCTAGTAGACAGCTGTAAAAATTTGATTCTACAATGTGACGTTACAAAATTGAAGCTCAAACCATCAGTCGACAATCTTAACAGTTTACCAAGCTACATACATCCAACTGCTTTCACTACAGCCGCAGCGAGATCTAGAGAAGTAATATTCACAGATCACGTTCTCTTATTGATCGCGGATCAATTCCGATCGAGATCTTGCCATCTATGAACGTATTCTTACTTTGGTTTAGAAGACTACGAACAAAACGTTAAGTAACACAGGCGCGTCATGAAAGCGAAGTATTCGCTGCTTTGAGATGCTAGACGTCAAATTTGATTCTGTTTTGAAAGTTATCGTGATAAACGCCCATGCAAAGCCAATTCTCTCGGAACAACCTTTGTGGTCTCTACTGTACTTTTGAAGAATTTTTCGGATAAAGCAAATCATAACAAATTCGCAATTAAGCATATTTGATTATAATGATCAGCTGAATTTTAAACGCCTGCGCCTTCTCTTCAGTTGTCATCTGCTTTATCCCCTGGGAAATTTTTCACTTTGCATTGGACCCAGGATTTTCATTATTTATCCTGGATTCCCCTTTACAACATTAAAGATGCAGAACGTACAGGAAATATCACTTGAACAACAGCAATAATCTTAGTGCCATTGATTTTCCGTTTTTCAGACTGTACTTAGGGCCCCGCTTCTCGTCGACAGCCATGTCTCTATCACGTGACACACTACAGTTAAAGCCCAGGAAGGCACGCGAACAATTTCGAAAGGGAAACTTATCTGAAACGCCTATTACTTGTAGCCAGTTTTGTGCAGGTTATCTTCAGGCTAACATCGCCTGTGTGCCATCTGATATAGCGGATGACTTTGAAAGGCTGTGTCTCAGTAACAGCTCTCCATTCCCCTTGCTATACCGCAGTAAACCGGGTGAGGTCTCAGCCCCACCTTTGGCGTCAAACTCGGATGTAAGGTAAGCATAGTAACTCTACTGCCTTGGTATAACTGATTCAAGTCCTCGGGAAGTTCCAGTCAGCTAGTACTCGAAACGTAGCTTTACAACGTGGGTGTCACCTCTGGCGTCTCTATCCCCTGGGGTACATAATGCTGCTTTTCAGCCGAAGAGTACGAACAAATTTTCAAGGCCCTCAAAGCTCCATCAAAATCTTAAGGTGTTCAAGCTATATTTCAGGTGGTGATTGTGTTTTTATGTGCATTACTTCAGGACAGATCTTCTCCTTTATGCAGTGAGTGAAAATGGAGTTGATACTGGAATTAAGGAAAATCTGTTGGAAATTCCGTGGGACGATATGGTTACATTCTACTTTGGTTGCAGTTATTCATTTGATCATTTCCTTGTCACCGCCAAAGTTCCACTTCGTCATATGATCCAAAAACAAGACCCGCCGATATACCTCACTGGAATACCGCTCATCCCCCAGGGGCCTTTCTCAGGGAATATGATCGTCACTATGCGGGCAATCCCACGGAAGTTTGTTCCGAAAGTGGCGGAAGTCTGCGTACCGTTAGATTTTGCCCACGGGGCTCCCATTCACATAGGGGCTCCCGCATTAATCGGAATAGAGGAGTTTCACAATCCTCCTATCGGAAATAAGCCAGTATATGATGAAGATGACGTTCTTGTGTTTTGGGGCTGTGGAATATCTGGGAGTGAAGTTATGGCCTCAGCTAGTGAGTGTTTAGAATTTATGTTGATGTTGTTTTTGTGGAGTAAGGAAAATATGAAGACTTTATGACGAACGGGAGAAAATGCAAAAAGTCTGAGAGTAAGAATGTATGGGATTAAAGCAACCTCGATCCCAGGGGTCTGCCCCTCTTCCCGCTGCCTGGAGCAAGTGAGACCCTGGAAATGTGATTGAGATTGTTCACATGTGACGTGCGTTTTGTGTACTGCTGGGATTCGCTTTATGTCAAGTCATTAATTTTGAGAATGCCACCCATAGAGAGGTGCCTTGTCACTGAAGGAGTGTAAATACGCAAGTAAAATATGGCAGCGCGCGCGATTGAGTAAACAACGTGAGGTATGACATGAGTCCAGTATTAATGCGACAAGCGTTACCGGCGGTAACTGGCTAATAGAGCGTTCGTCAATTGAACCCACTGGAAGGTTACTGATCATCAATATTTTCTCTCCTCTTTTTCTAGAGCCTCGCGTTGCTGTCAGTTTGTCAATGAAATGCCCTGGTTCATTATTCATCACAGACTGTTTAGTGACAGAGTATCTCCAACAACATCCTTCAGAGCTGGCCAGTCTGTCGCCAGAGGTGATTTTTCTGTCAGAGTCGCCTCAGTTTGCGTCTTTAGTCTCCCAACAAGCCATGGATGAAATTGTAAACAAAGAGAATGAATTCACATCAATCAAACCCAACGTGTCCAGTAATGGTTTTCAAGAACGGAATGACAAGCTTTTGAAATCAGCTTTGGCGCTTTCTCACGCATCATATGTTGCCATAGTGACACTGCCTCCTCAGGAAGAGGCAAAGCAAGTTTCTGGGAGACAGTTGTCGGCCGTTGTATGCATTGTTAAAGCACTTCTTGCCCAAGATAAAGAAATAACAATTCTAACGCAAAAGAACGCTGTTGTAGAATGGGAGACGTTTTTAGCTGAGTGTGAGTCGCAAAACATCGTTCTCAAATCTGTACCAGTAGTTCCAATTGCTGGGAAAACGAGTGATTGGTCACGTGATGTTTGTTCAGTCATGGCTATGGAAGTTGACAACCTTGGGCTCAGGTTCAGCTCGTCCAGCCTCAATTCCATGGTTTTTGTGAGCGAACAAGGTCAGAATAAAAGTCTCTCTAGATGGCTAACTACAAATTCTTCCCCAACTCAAACTGAATCCGAAAAATGTAATATTTCGGATGGCAATGAAATTTTTTAACCTAAATATAGGAAGTGTCGAGAACATATGAAAATGCTGTTTTCAATCACGATAAAACTACTTTGAGTACAAACTACATCATCTATGGCTCATGCAAATGATTGTTCCTCCAAAATATTTTTTAGGAATCAGTTTCAGTTGAACTATTTGGAAGTTAAGGGAAATTCCCTAAAGTCCAGATTTTGGAGAAAATTAGCCATATACCTTCCACCTATAGACAGTTATTACCAATTATGGTAACCTACATGTATGACAACACCAAATGTAACATTTTTCAACCTTTTTTTTCAGGAATGTTGTCAGTGCAAAGTTCTCTTTCTTTGGGTGCAGTTACAAATGACGTGGTGAAAGTCAATGGAGATCACGTGGTCGCGAACGGTCAACCAATTGAAGGTGGTTGTTGGCTAAGCCCCCTCCTGGTATCCATGGCGATATACATCCTGCAGACGTGTCCCATTCACTCTAGATATGCGAGGCGTGGTCGAGGACTTCACAAGGTTAAGGCAGCCAAAGAGTTCTTCGTTACTCCGAGCGACACTCTGGTCATGGAGTGTCAAGAAGCTGAATTTGTACAGAAAATGTTAAATGCAAAGAACTCGCCAATGTATGGGGGAGATGACTCATCATAACAATGCAGCTGGTTTGTTTTCAGTTGACTAGCTGTAACGCTCTTTCTGCTCGTTGAGCCTTTCCTTAGTCAGGCATATAAAAAAGTTCCAAGGTCGGAATACAAGGTGTGGTTGTTAAGGTATTTCGTTTTCGAGTAATAATGGAACATTAGTGGCTGCAATGGAATTTGTCATTGTGACAAGAGTAGAAGAGGACGAAAAATAAGAAAAGTAGAATATACAATAAAATATTTGCAGTTCAGAATTCTTTTTGTCTCTTGCTTAACGTGGGGACCTCGGCTTTTTTTTTTTTTTTTTTTTTTTTTCACTTGTACAGCCATTCGGTCCATCGACTGAAAATGAAATCGTAGAACGCTCAGTGGGAAGCAACTGCCAAAAGGCCTTTTCCTTATCAGTTGCATTGGAGTTATTTCATTTTTGTTCGGAAGGAATTTTTTAGTCAACATCTATCATTTTGGTAATTGAAAGTCGAGAACGCAATGACTTGTAAGGTGTAAATTGTCCACGGATTTACCTAATATTGGTACTCAAGCTTTCAACCCGAAAAAGTTTCCAAAGTGTTTATTCTAATCATAGACAAAGGTTCACCAGAACATCGTTCGATTAGGTTTCCTTAGTGACGGTGGGGTAATTCTTTGTAACAATTCCCCAAAATTTACCAACTACTATACATAGGAGAAAATGGGAAGCAGGGAAGAGGTTATGGCTAGCTTCCTAACGGTGCAAAAAGAAATGAATAACAGGAAGATCAGCAAGACCACAACAGCCAGGTCCGCCGGAATAAGTCACAGAGGCCCCAGGTCTCCGGTAAACAAGACAAAGATCAGTATAAACGCTGATACTTACTAAACCAGATTCAATTAATAATGAAAATGGCATGAAACTTGCAAAGAAAAAAGTTCAGTTTTAGTGCAAACTTTTCACAGTGGCTGAAAGAAAATGGCTTGAATAGGGATCGAATCATAATGTTAAAATATTCCCTTAAAAATTTTCCAACAGCCCCTATTTCCTTTTGTTTGGTTGCGTTTTCTGTTAGGTTGAAACCATTAAAAACTGACTGACCCGCGAAGAAACTGAACATATAGCTTTACACTCGGTGAAGTGATATCCCGAGGGGTATAACTAAAATTTATGTGACAGCTAAGATCCGTTCATTAACTAGTTTTCAGTCCCCCTGCAGCTTGCGTTTAAGGAACTCCTTCCGACTGTTCGATTTGTTGTGGTGGACGCTGATTGATTTCGTCCAGATGGCCTCAGATAGTAAACAACCTGTTGTCTCTACAGCCTGGTTGAATGATCAGCTGAGAAAAAAGCGAGATGACTTTGCAATTTTGGACGTGACGTGGTTCAGCGACAAAAATACTATCCACCATTTCTCAAAGTAAGACTTGAGACCTGCGTTACAGAGCTATTTTGATCAACTGCAGTGTATTCGGTCAACATTAGTAACAAAACTCCCCAAAATTCTATTTTTACGTCCTGGTCGATTCTAGATCTCAATAAAAACGGCGAAAAAGAAGCAGATTTGGCAAAAATACAGCAAGTGAAGGAAACCGAAAGAATCAAATATTCCACAAGTCTAGTTAGCCCCCATATGGGACTGAGGAGCGAGGGGGCGGGGTCGCTTTGAACCAGGGCTTGTTGACATCAAATTGCCAAGGTTTTACTTGAGCATTGCTAGATGAGATAGATTTGGAGATCAATTAGTCGTTTGTATATTTATTTACTTTGTATTTTTATACCCTCATGATTTATATTTAAGTTCACATGGCAACCAGGTGGACAACCAGACATGGTTTGATGCTACTCTGATTTAAAGATTTAATGATTGTAATGGAAAGGTTACAATTCATAGACCCAACGTTTCGACACTCCTGTCCAGTGCCTTCAATAATCACTTCATCATGATTATTCATTTCTCATTTTATCTCTTATTTTAGTTTTTTCCCCTTGTTGTGCTATCCCCTTGTGCCCTTCTATATATAAATCTGAAGAAAGATTTAATGTTCCCAAAATTGTGACTGAGTGGTTTGATTTCCTTAGGAAACATTTAATGCATGCTTCACAAATGGACATCTTCTATGGAGTGGAAAATACTTCTTTGTACCCTCGAAATATTCCTGATGCACCAACCTTCCAGATGAATGCAAGAGGTAGTGCAGTGAATAATGACAATCATGTTGTTATTTATGAAAAAACAGGGAAGTTTGGGTTTTTTACAGGTGCAAGAGCTTGGTGGCTGTTTAAGGTGAGAACGCTCTTAGGCTCATCCCTTTAATTCTTTTTACTACTATGATTTCATTAGAAATTCTCCTTACTTTCTGCTCTAAAATAATTACAATATTAGTTTGGAGCATTTGTTATTGGATCAACTTTAAGTTCCTTAAATCTATATTTTTTAATTCTCATTTCTTTCCTGATTGATTTGTAATGATATTGTATAGAGAAATTCTGTCCTGATCACTCCTGGGAGTTAATGGGTTAATCTGGATCTCTAGCAAATCTACAATTCTAGTAGCTTAAAATTATTCCCCATTGATATCAAGCAACAGCAAACTCTATAACATAATTATTTTTACTTACAACATAAAAAATAAAATGATGCTAAGGCCATGTTACGGTAGGTTAGCATTTCATTATTTAACTTTCTAACTTGATTGCTTTTAAGTTTGATAACACTTGGCACCTAGTAATAATGATGTTGGTTTGATAACATTTATCAATCCTTGGACAACAGCATTCTGTTGAATTTTGTATAACCAAATCAGCCCTACTATTTGGTTGTTTGATGAAGCTTGCAATTAATGCATTTTAAACTGTTCCGACTGATAATAAATCAGCATTAACCCTTTGTCAAAATTTTTATAATGATTTATTCAATGAATTACATTTTCACAGCTGTTTGGGCATGAAAATGTATCAGTTCTTGATGGAGGTTTGGAAAAGTGGATTGCCGATGGATATGAAACAACAAATATCATGTTCAAAAAAAAGGTAACAATTACTTTTTAAGCTCTTTACCCAACCACCATTAAAAAAAAGTTTCTGGCAGTTTTTTCATCTGCCTCAAGGACCAACAGAATGGAACCATAATCCAATCTAGGCAGACTTAACAATACTTGAGTTCAAACAGGTGATTCAACACAAGTAATGAATGACCCTTTTTATCATATAGGAGGGTGACTTTACAGCAAAGTTGACTCCGAGATGGCTTAAAAGGTTTGAAGACATGAAAGAAAACCTTACTTTGCAGAAAGCCCAAGTTTGTGACAGCCGAGATCCTAGCTTATTTACAAGATCAGTTTATGGTATTGTATTTATCAGAATTATTTTGATTCAAATTTCTGCTTCAAATGCTGCTTGAACCTATTTAGGGATAAACCCCCCCACACTTTTGATGGGGAAATTTAGAATTGATTTTTTATGTGAATGCCAGAGGGATTTTCTTTTTTTTTTTTTTTTTGTAGATCCCAAGACTGGCCATTATCCTGGTGCCATGAATATTCCTTTCCCTAAGCTATTTGATCCTGATACTAAGAGTCTTAAAAAACTGGATGATTTGAAGAAAGGTATGATGATATTAAAAAATATTACAAGTGCACATAGGTTTGTTGACAACCATCACTTCTTTTACATGTTTTTTTTTCAAATTTTATTTTAAATTATTAGAATGAATACCATAAACAAATTAACACAGCACTTAAGTTAATTAATCCTTTAACTCCCATGAGTGACCAAGACAGAATTTCTCCTTACAATATTAGGACAATATCAAGCAGACAGATGATGAGAATCAAGAAAAATATTAATTTGGGGGTTATTGGTTGATCCAATACCAAATTCTCAAAACTAACATCACAAAAAAACTATATGGCAGACAGTAAGGAGAATTACTAATGAGGATTAATATTTCATAAATAATTTAATTTTGTATAAAGAGTTTTGTGTCACCTATCATACTTCTGTAGAAATTGTCAGTAATTGTTTTTCTTTACATCCCTATTATTTTGATTCATTGTTTATTCCAATTTGTGGAATAAAATAACAATGATTAAATTAAATGTTACAATATTAAAACTTCAATAGACCAGATTAAGATGAATTGATAGCTTTCAGCATATCAGACATATCTTTCATACTGTTGATAGTATTTCAAAATAATGAACAAAGAGTTTAAAAAACTGGATCATCCTGTCAGCAAATTAGATGTATCAAATAGATATAACTTGTAACCTTTTTTTGGAAATTATTTTCTTTCTTTACAGTTTATACAGATGCGGGAATTGACCTCAGCAAACCATTGATAGGAATGTGCAATAGTGGCATGTCATCATGCTCTTTGGTACTTGCTGCCCATCTTTGTGGATGTCCTGATGTGGCAGTCTACCATGTAAGAGATTTAAAGTTCAATTTGTGCACCATAAGTTTAAGGTTTAGGTGTGAAAGTCACTAGTCCCAAGGTCAGGGGACTTAGGAAGTGTTACACATTTAAGTTTTTATCTGTGAACCCCAACCCACTGTGGACCAAATCTTACTATTTTATGTATGGAGCATTTCTGACAGAAAGGTTTACTGGTCTTCGAATATCTTCCACTCGGTACCTTGGTCACAATTTAACTTACACAATAAGAATGCGAAATCAATGGGTGATGTTTACCAAATACATTACTGAAGAATATCAAAAGTGCTTGTAAACATTTAAATAACAGATTTCCTACCATTTTACAAAGTTACTTCAACTGGTGACATCCCCACTCCTTTTTCTTGCATAATGCTCCAAAATGGCGTCCCTGTTGCGCCATCATTTGAGTACTTCCAGCCACAAGCAGAATAAATTGTGTTTTTCACTGGAATGCATAATTTTATTTTTTTCATTGGTTTCTTTGGTGTAAAGATTGAAGTACAACTTCATTCAATACTCAGCCAATCCAATGATGCTTTATTCTCCAATCTGTATGTTTCACATATTGTTTATGTCTGTTTTTTTGCCTCTATAGGGGGGATTCAAAGAATGGAAAAAAAGAGCTGACCCAAGTGAAATTGAGTGAAGTTGAAACTGTGTGTGTAACTCAGTAACCAACCAGGTCATAATAATGTATGCAGAGTAGGTGGACTTCCAGGCTCTGAATTCCATAATTTGCACATGTTAAAAAAAATTGGGGTAAATTATTTAAGAACACCCCAGCGGGCAGTGTTTGGAGAAACACAGATGCATAATAAGATAGCTTGACTATTTATAATGAAATTGTTATGTAGAATTTACATAAAGTTATTAATAAAGCACAAAAACAATCTAGAATTGTGTAATTTTTATTCAAAACAAATTCTTTAAAAACTGATCATGAGATAACAGTAATGTGTACGTGTACAGTAATGTGTAATGTGTACAGTTATTGTAAAACAGTACATTTTTCAAAATATATTTCTTTCAGTCTCACAATTTAGCCCAAAATGACAGCATCTGATTCCTAGATCATAAACTGATGGCTAATAATGTAATATAAATGTTTCACAAAGATCTGTGGTATCACATATAAAACTAACAATGGCTACAAAAGCTGGTATTTGAGCTTAGAGCTCCAAGTAAAATTTAAATCTGAGTTTATTGTTCCAAATAATGAGATGTCCACAGTCATTTAAAGCTGGAATAATTACTGCCCAGCAGTTTCAGTTCACATGCTACCCTGGCATGCTGAAATAGTAATTCCAATAAGATTCTAAAATTGCTTGAAACTAGTTCATAAAGATATAACTTAAACTTTTAGGTGGTACAGTGTGTTTTTAAAATGTTTTCCAGAAAGTCATTCCTAAGTGTTCACTAACATTTCAATAAATGATAAATAAATAACCATGATATTGTGAATACAAAAAAAATTCTACATAGTGTCATTTGTGGGCTTTTTACCTATTTGTTCAAGACATTATTAAGACCATTGCTTATCTACAAGCAACACTAATAATGTTGAATAATAATACAAGTTCCTCCATAGTGGATACAATTATTAATGCTTTAATAACAAAGCTACCAAAACTTATCAGAGGGAACATGAACTCATGTCTCTCTCTCTTCAACAACTAATGTATATCAAGTCAATGATAAAATAGAACATTATGATATGCCACTTAAACCTGGGCTCCATCAAGGCCCTTTTTTTTCTCTTAACACAGGTTTTTTTCCTGAAGGTTGCAATTAACAACTTTTTTAACTTTTTCTTTAACAATAAATAGGTCCAGAAAGGATTTTGTTGTTTTTGTTTTTATGTGATTTCCACGAATTTGACAATTTAACTTAACAAAGTGCTTTGTTTATTGGTAAATCAGGGGTACACTGGTGCCCTTTGTTTTTTTTCTTATGTTCTTAACATTACATAGGGTAATACAATTTTTTTATTGCAGTTTCTTTTTTCTTCCATGTAACTTTTTCCTCTGTTATGGCATGTACCTGTCTTGAACAGTTCACTACTGGTATGGCAGGCACACTGTACAGCTGATGCTTATATGTCCACTTTTTTTTTTACGTTTTCTGTGTCTCACCACTCCTCTCCCTCCATTTATGTAATCTTAAGTAAAGGAGCTGGTGAATGACGTGCAAACTGCAGCAGAGTGGAAACTGACTCTACATCACTTGAGAGGTTCTACAATAAAGGAAACAAAAGGAAACTATCAATATTATATTTTGGGTTAATAAATGAGAGGAAGATGTAAATCCTTCCAGAGGTAAAAAATGTATTTATTTAGAGTTATATAAAAAATTCCATTTAATTAAAAAATTAATTCAAGGAGCATTTTATACCTTGACAAGAACACAGTGTAGTGGCTCTCTTAACATCATGTGATGTTTTGTCATTTCAGACAGCTTGCAGCTGTTGTTCACCTGGTAACAGAGAGAAAAAAAGACCTCATTAATCATTAATCAAGGGTGACATGATATAAAACTCTGTTAATTTTTAATTTAAAAAAATGCAAATTGTTCATGATTGCTCACCTTAATAACAGGGATTGCACATTCCCAGCAATATGCCTCAATTAGTCGGCAATGAACCTGGATTCCAGCATCTGCTCTTGGGTTTTCTACCAACACACACAATCCTATTGTATCTAGGTCACTACAATAACAAGAAATAAAAATATGTTTGTAAGACCTCAAGTGTAGATCCTCAGTTTTGTTCCTTCTGTTAAGTCACAGAGATAAAGAGGGTCTTTGTGGGGGAAGATGACCAAGGCAGAGCTAAAACATGACTGAAATGAGGGGGCCAATTAAACTATTAAAAATAACCTCTTCTGCTTGACAAGGAGTGAGGATGTCATGTATAACCTATGACCTGACCTTACACATGCCCTTGTAAGCTGTATTTGTTGTAAGAGTGAGTGATATATGCTTTAAAAATCTTAGAAAAAATGGAGGTCAACTTTCCTACTTTTTTGTTTGCAATATTTGTTGATATTTTCAATCCTTTGTTAACCTCATTCCTCAATAACTTATATATTACCTTTTTTGTGTCTTCTGTCTTACTTCCCAAATTAATATTCAGAGTTTTTTTTTTTAACAAATCCAAGGTAACTTTTGTACATTTCCAAGTGGTTTAAAATATTTTGATGAAGCCCCAAACTATACCCTGACTCATAATCTCAAAAACATGTAGGAAATACAAATATATATATGTAACTTACACGGCAAGTTCATTAGCAGCATCGTGCACTCCACACACCAAATGGCCATTGATTTGTGCTTGCTTTAAAACTTCTTGCAAGGCCCAACGTATTTTCAGTCTATGAACCATATCCCTGAAAAAATAAAATATCGAACGACAGCGATTATTATTAAGTTATTTGATCTGATGAAACAATTCGGAAAAATGATTCAGCAACACATTGTTTATAAAATGCATAATTATCCGCCTGTCCTCCTAACTACGAAAAACAATTTAAAGGCAAGCTTAGAGGAAACAAAAACACTGAAGGAATGCTGTACTGTAGCAAGAATTGTTTTTGATGCAAAATTAATTTTAGAACAAGACCTATATGATTTAGTCGGTCTGATTCAACTGGACTGTCTCGTGACCTCGGTAATTATAGATGCAAAACGAAATCGAAATTCAATAAACACGTCATCTGCTCGTTTGTTGCAGTGTTCAAATCATTTCGTGTAGATTTAAAATCCTCGAATTTTCCCGTTTCTTGGCTTAACTTCATCTAGTACTAAAAAAAAATTGATAAGAAAAGAATAGAAGCCCGAATCTTCTACGAATAAAGCCAAAAATCGATGACCACCAACGTTTGAAAGATGTAAGCCACTTTCTGCAACGTTTCAGAGGCGTTGAAGCTAAGTGAAAACTCGTGACCAACAGTTCGCAATGTATTATGAAATGATCTTGCAGAAACACAACATGAATTCGATTCAGCTATGAAAGAAGCAATTTTGAGTGGATACGCCTTGCTCTGCCCTTTTTCTTAGAATAATTTGACTTTGTACCAGTACAAGTTCGACCGTGCGTTCTGTGTGAGTCACGAGTTAACATCGAACACAAAACATAAGTCCTCGAATATTACAATCCTCATGTATAAACTTGTGAATAAAGTCACATTTGCAAGCACTATGCGTTAAAATTTAAGCAGAATCTAGTTGAAAAGGTTCAATTAACAGATTAACAATCGTGCAAATAAGAATTTCTGCGAAGATCGTAATTCCCGGGAAACATACACTCGCCGGCTTCCAAGTGCTATTACATCACCCGAGTGATTAAAATAAGAGTTTCATCGAACTTACCCCATATTTTCTCTACAGAATTCGTCTGTCTCGTTCTCAATAGTTTCTTGAGTCATTCCTGATCTTCAGTAGTCGAATCAAAGAAGAAAATATCTGACCCCAAGTAGGCGTGCTACTCTCACGGATTGAACTCAACAACTCCCGAGGCAAATAGCTGACCAGCATAATTTATAACACATATCACGTGTCTAACGACCCGGATACGACAAAGAACCATTGACGGGGGGAGGGAAAAGGTATTTTTCTAATAAACGCTCATATTCGAGGCAAAGAAATCAAGAATGTTTTGTCGTTTAAACTGAATGGCATTGAAAGCAATCTATTAATATATAATTGCTTTAAATTGAGTGGGAAGCGATCGATGTGTTTCCTGCCATCACATAGCAAAACAAACGGCATACCCCTTCCCAGAATTGAAATTGTTGTTCATCATTCCAAGCGGAAAATTCTTGGTATAACACCGGAAAACAAATTACGTCAAACGACAGCCCAAGCAAACAATATGTTGATTTTTGGGGCAAGCCTGTTCTGGAACTAATTCATACAACGTTTTTTTCCTTGAAAGACAAACAAAGTCATATTCTTAGCCTTTTCGCTGAAAAAAAATCTACTCTCCCCTTCGTTCGACACTTAAGTTTTTCTAAATCACTTCATCAAAATTATAGCAGTTTTATTCACTTTTTATTTATTTTTTATTCGAGTGCTCGGAAGTCAACGACCTCCTGCATTCCGAAGCTCTAGAAACCGCTTTGAAACTCGCTGAAATGCGAAATCTTTTTTACCTGCTTCTGAATTGTCCAAAAAAAGACCATAAAACTAAATAGAACATCCAGAGGCAAATAAGAAAGCGGAAGCAAAGAGACATGCACACGTTTTTGTTTTGTTTTGTTTTGTTTTGTTTTATTTTGAGGTCCAAAAGTAATTCAGCGCACAGGAAAGACGGAAAAATCTGAAAAGTGCAAAATGCATTTGATTTTCCTGTTATCGAAAAAAGGCAAGTCAAAGACTGAAAAAGAAAATTCAAAACATCTCATGACATTCAACCCTAACAACTTGTAAAAAGTTACTGGAAATATGTTGTTCAATATATATGTTTTAAATTTAAAGGTGGGAAGTAAAAAGTGTATCAGCACGTGTTATTATAAATTAGCACGTTTTATTAGCTGTGCAAGGTGCATCTTCCGCTCGCGGTTGGCCATCTCTCAGTCTGGAATTAAAAAGAGGATTCCTAGCATTTTTTATTATTTTTTAACCTGCTATTTATTGAAGTTCTTTTCTCAACCAAGACGATAATCAAAACGATAATACTTCAACATAATGACCTTGTTCAGTGTCGCCCAGACAGGAAGTTTTTATTTTCATAACCTTTCAAACAGACTGTCACAATCAAAAATGGGACAGACACGATACTACTTGAAATCGAGTTGGGTGGGAAAACCGCACAGTTAATGAAGGTTTGCTTGAACCGAACAGGCACGAGTCAAAATCTTGAAGGAAGACTTTAACACGTATGGTGACGAGGATTTCGAACTTTCCTTTATTAGAAGAGAACAAAGTTTATCCACAATTAATTCGGCCTCACACTGGTGCGAGGATTGTACTGAAATGAAAAACCCTCTTCTCATTGTGGAGTTAAAGTCGCCACGAAGCGTGAAAAATAGAGTATTAGCCTGCCTGGGAGGGGGCGGATACGCAAATGCTTAACAAAAACAATTTTGTTCCGGTCAATATTTTGCATAAGAAGTCGTGTATGCCCGGCTTATTGCTTCCGGCTCTAAAGATATACAACAAGCTGAACTGTTGCTTGAGAGTTAAGACGGCGCTTTCACGCTGAAATCGCAACAGACGTTTTCCACTCACGCTGCAAACCAGATAACTTTTTTAAGTCCACGCTATATTGATTGGCGGTGGCCAAAAATCTTGAATGAACATGCGCGTCAAAGGATCCAATTATCCCGCCCAAATTCAAAGAGTAGTTACGTCAGCATTTTGAAAAGTTCAGCCCAGTTTCCCGTTTACTGATTCCGTTTACAATATTAGATTAACCCTATTTTTTTCTATCATCATTACTGTTCGTGGACTGAAAGCTTTTCTTCGTGTCATTCTTAACTCTTAACAGTTTTTTTAGTTTGAATACAGTACTCAGTTTCACACGCTTTGTTTTGCCTCATCCATTACACCGATTCTGAACTCGTAATTTGTAGATATCAATCTTACTTAGGTCCTATGTCTAACACTGTTACATTGATTTTACTTAAAGCCATGTCCGTTTTCTGTTAGATTCGTGTATTACTACAAATCATCATATCTCTTAGCTTCTTGCGGATCTAGTTGTTAAAAAGTAATGATATTTTTGGCTTAATGTCAATAAGTTCCCACTTTCCTGAGAATTTTCGCGGGAAATGGGCGCTGGGGCTAATTTGTTTTAGATCGACAATATCAACATTCTTATCGCGTTTTTTCTCTAAGCAATAAATAGATAAATGTACTTTCATTATCACAAAAATAAGTACGGGTATCTAAGTCTGGCTCATTCGTACGTGAGTTGGTTTTCAGATGTAAATTATTAATGAATAATTTTAGCTCCCGCACTGTAGTTTGGAAAGCCATGATAATTAATAGCGACGTTATATAACGTCTCTGAAATATTTGTATATACATGTTATGTAACATTAACAAAAGCTATTTAGAGGAATAGTCAAAAGAAGATAGCCCATGAAGAAGTCAGTGGAATAAATTTGCTTATAGATTGGCTTCCCAAGGCAGAGAGCTTTTCTTTGTTTTATTGTCTTCTTTATGTCATCAAAACAAAAATAATATTCACCCCGGGAGCACACAAGTCCGAACACTCAAGGAAGTTTATACCACGTACAGTAGTTTTCATTCATGCCTTGCTCCCGGAGTTGAAGATACGAAAAAAACGTGACAACATGATACGGAAGTACTGTAAAAACACAAAACAAAACTTGACAGTCGAACAGGACTGAAACCGAAAAAGTTTTTATTTAGTATGCAAAGACACGTTTCTTGAAAAACAGTACGTGTATATTCGATTTTAAAAAAAATCGGTCGGAAGATACATTTTCCCTCTCACAAAACAATCACACATTACGCGGCTGATACTTTTTCTGGAAATGATTGTCGTTGATTGGTCACGCAACTATGTCACGCAATCTTTACTCGTTTTGTTTTTCTAACTCACTTCTTGCACCGCGTTTTTCCCTCAATCCAGTCAAACTGATCAATCATTCTTTTTTCCACGTTTTTCTTCTACTCTTTTCTCTTTGTGTTTATTTCGTTCATATTTTTCCCGTCTGTGTGATCTCGAGTCATGAGAGTCACTTTCAGTGTTACTTTTATAATATCTGTCTTTTTCAAGTTTCCCTTTTCTTCGAGTTTTTGACCTGTGTTTGTGATGCACCTTTTTATTCTGTTCTCTCATCTCTTCACTTAAACTTTTCCCGGAATTTTCTTCATCTGATGGCCTTTTTCTTTTCTTTTTACGATCTTTTTGCTGTTTTCTTCTCAAACTATGTTCATTGCTTCTAACCTTACTAGTCCTTTGCCGTTTTCTTTGCAGTTCATCACTATTCTCGCTTTCTTTATTTAATACATCTGAATCCAAGTCACTTTCTTTCTTTTCTCTCTTTCTCTTCTTGTGTTTTTTGCTCTTTGAGTCAACTCTGCAATTCAAAAAGTTTTCTTTCAGCAATGGGATCATGATGAAGATCTAACTCCAGCCTCTGTCCCAACCTTTGCCCTTCTTGCCACTGCACAAACTCACTTTACACCGCTGGATTCAGTATATAATGCAACTTTAGAAGAACTATATATCCATAGGGATATAGGCATTTTTGACATTACATTGAATAAGTTCAAAAAAAGCAGAGAATTTCATAAAACTTAGGCCCTTTGCAGTACTTTTTTTCCTTTTTCCTCCTCCTTTTTGTAGATATTTTATTTTTCTCACTAAAGGGTTCTTTGTTAACATCCTCCGTATAAAGTTCTTTATAACCATTAAGCCCCTATCTGTGAGCAAATAATTGTAATTTTTTTCATACAATAATCTTAAATGCTCACTTAAATTGAGTTTTCCAATTAGATCAAATAAGTTGTTCTCTCAGTAAGAAAACAAACTATATTCACATACTTATGTTTTTTCCTTTTCTTCCCATCAAAATTTTGAGCTTTTTTCTTATTATCTCCATTATCAAACTCCTCTGGATAGAGTTCTTTGTAACCCTCATGACCCCATCTGGTAATAAAATATAACAGCTTAGTTACAGAATGAAACAAAATCATACACCTTTATGTTAATATTTCATCTTTTAGAAGTAATTTACACAAAAATGTGTTCTATATTTTCAATAATTCATCCATTTCATTACCAAAATGACTAGACAAATTTATCATCTGGAAGATTTTATCTTGATTTAACATCAACAAAACAAAATATAGAAAGAATTTAGACACAAGGAGTAAAACTATCTAATTTCTTTTTACAGTATCCCCCTGTAACAACAATAAGGTCACATGAATAAAGGAAATGATCACTGACTAAAGAAGCTCTTGATTATTAGACAAATTCTCCTTGTCAGCATCATAGGATATGTATGAAGAGTAGTATGAAGAATATGCTTGCTGATGTTTGCATGCAAAAGGTTAACAGAGGTACACATGTGTAAATGGTAGTAAGTTAATTTTAATATTGACCTGATGAACTTCAGCCAAACAAACCTTTGAGAATCATTTGCTTCAAAATCAAAGAGTTGTTGTGTCCAATAACTACTTCTGGGTGGTAATGTAGTGTCCTCATCATCACATCTCATCTGCCCTTTGTACCTTGGGACAGAATAATGATAAAAACTCAAAATCTGGCTCCCCTAGGCATTCCATAAAAAAATAAAACAGCCTTAAAATATTAACAGTAGAGTAGTAGTAGTAGCAGTGAAAGGAAGTAAGGAAATGACGAACTGACTTAAAAAAAAGGTAAGGACAAAGAGGATCCTTAAATACCAAACCTTCCATTTTCACTGGAGTTTCATAAAATAAAATAAATATAAGAATTAAAGGTTACTCTCTATCCAGATTTAGGCTCATTTCATTATGTTTTTAATAGTTTGGTAATCAATCTAGCATAAAATGTGCTTGCACATCTCTTCCACAACCAAGATCTTATTAGTAATTGTTTATGGTGTTTGCTCTATATAATTCTTAGAATGTAAGTTTGGGTTATTTGGTATCAGATCTAATTATAATCATCTAATTGATATTTTTAAATCTCATCACTTGTCTGCTTGATATTGTATAGATATTGTGAGGAGAAATTATTTCCTAGCCACTCTCGGGAGTTAAAGGGATGTGCACACAATATGGCATGTGATTACATTATACAAGCTTATGTTTAGTTCATACCGTTTAGAGTCATTTGACAATGGAGCATTGCTCCCCTTAATTTTACTGTTCATCAGCTCATACTGCTTCCACATTTCACTTTCCTCTTGAATCTTAGTAATGAAAAAATAAACAAATAGTTACGAATTTATAACACAAAAAGGGAAAGATCAACAGTAAAACTGGATTGAACGACATACGTAAAATGAACTTAATGCTTATACGGCGCACAAACCAGTATTTTTCCCTCGACTAATATCATTATGGCAAGAATATAATCTTAACAAATAACTGAAAAAAAGAAAGAGATGGTGAACTTGCTACACCAGGACCAGATAAAAACTTGTGGAGTTTCCAAACAACACACAAGATCTCGTTAACGACGATAACTTAACTTGACAACAAACGCAGTTGTCTTACTTTTTACCAGAATTTTTGAATAAAACTTTCACCTTATCTAATTCACATCAGGATATTATATCCTTACCTTATTGTGAGCATCAGTGTGTCGAATAACGTTCTTCAAAAGGCCCTTGTCTATAACCTTACGCTGGACCGCCATCTTGGAAATTACATGGATCAGACAATTGGCCTGGTCACAAAGCTCTAACGAGGGTTCCCTTTCAAGCGTGTCTAATGAGAGGTTATTTGACGTACGCAGTTGATACTTTATACTGGTTTATAACTCACTTATTAGGTAATGTCCCAGATTTAATTTTCAAATGGCTAGAGGAGACTCGTATATGTTGATGAGGGAGGAGACCAATCCAAACGTGTTTGTGGTGCAATCGAAACAAGCTCGTGCGCCAATAGCGTCGATGGAACGAACAAGAAAACTCTTGATTGCATTCGTTATTGTCATGGCAATTCTAATTATCTTCCTGGTGGTTGTGCTAGAGCACATTATCAGGAGCTCAAACGCAAAAACTGAGCAAACAACTGGGCCATTCAGCAGCAATTGCACGATAACTTTAGTGGAAAGCATTCCTGAAAATGTCACATTCTCAGCAGGATCGGTTCAGAATCCAAGCATCTATGATGGCTGGATGAATCTCCTAGACATCGCAGAGGAGCGGATCGACATAGCATCGTTTTATTGGACATTACAAGGAAGCGATACGAAAACCACAGATTACAGTACCGAAGAAGGAGAGACTGTGTTCAAGAAGTTACAGGATGTTGCTAAAGCAGGTAGAGATACTTCTTGTGTGAACAAAAGGCGCATGTTATCGAATGCTGAGAAGGTAGCATATGCGTGATTTTTGAGGAAGACCACCTACTGCAAAGTGCCATGGGGGAGTCCCGGAGTAACACTTGTTTTAGAGAAAAGACTAAACCCTACAAAACTATTACACATTGGGCACCACCTCTGGTTTCATTTACTCACTAAGGAACAAGCACAAAGTGCAAGGGACTGGAGATTAGTGTGAGGCCTAAGGGGCAATGCTCCCTTCCTCCTCAGTGCCCCTCACTGGATTTTTAGCAGAGAGACTTCTTCTATTATTGTAAATTTTTTTGCAACAAACAATCACACTAGTTCGATGTAAACTTTTTATTCTTCCAACTCACCAGCAATTCTGATCTGACAATCAATAATCCTAAATCACCTATCATGAACCTATCAACAAGCTTGCTGTAACACTTAGGTCATGACAGTATGTTTTCCCATTTAAGGCCAAATGTAATGGGAGTGGCCTTCACATGCAAGTGAGGTACAGAACACCTGGCGTGGTACTCAATTCTTGTTAAGTATAATTGATCTACTAATATTTAGCACCAAGTTAAAGACAAAACTTTGATATTCTGTTTTTTTATTCTACCTCTTGTTTTGCCTTCAAGGTGTTAAAATCCGAATTGTACAGACACCTCCTACTGATGCCTTCCCTCAGATAGACACAAATATCCTTTCCAAGGAAGGGCTTGCAGATGTACGATCATTAAACATAACACGTCTGGTTGGCAGTGGAATCTTGCACACTAAGATGTGGCTTGTTGATGGTAAACACTTTTATGTTGGCAGTGCAAATCAGGACTGGAGAGCACTCACACAGGTACAGCTCAGTGAATACTTTTAATCTGAGTAAGAATTGTTTTCAAGGATTTTTTTCTCTCTGAAGTTTATCAGAGTAATACTGAGAAAGCCCTTGCTTATTCACATGTAGGTAAAGAAACGTGATCTTTTCATCACAAAGGTTTCCATATTTTAACAACAACATGTACCTTTCCCTTTCCTTTCACTTCTCCCCCCCCCCCCATCTCCCCCTCATTCCACCCCACCCTTTAACTAAAACTTGAAGGCTTCAGGTTGGGCTTCTACTGGAGAGTGAGTCTCCAGTTTTTATGTGTGATCCATTTTCCTGTCCACTTTTTATCACTTTTTTTGTATAGCAGGTTTCTGTGTCACATTTCAATGTCATTTCATTGTTTTAGACTTGAAGCTGACCATACTTCAGTTCTGTCAATGTTTAGGTGCAAGAGCTTGGCCTTATCACCTACAACTGCAGCCTCATGGCAAATGATATGAGCAAAATATTTGAGGTATACTGGGATCTAGCAAAAGACACAAAGATCCCAAATCCCTGGCCAAAAAAGTACCAAACAACCATTAATGTTGGTAAGTGCCCAGACCACTAACCTAACCCACTTTTTAACTTAGGCACAAGAATTTGGGCAGTCCCATTGTAGTTAGATTCTAATATCTGGAGACCAAAATATCCTATTGAGATATGACTGCTGATGTGATATTTGATATATTAAAGCTTGAAACCCTGCAGGGGTATGTTCCTTAGGTTTGGTGTTAGAGATTCTTAACCATTTTACCAATAAGAGTGATTAGTATCTAATTTCTCCTTCTAATATCACCCCTGAATTAAAAAATTGTGATCAAGACAATAAAATAAAGATCACCTCAGCACCTTAGGAAATGTATAGAGAACAGTGGGGAGAATATGCATTCTGATGTTAGGGTGTTAAGGTGTATTGTTTGCAGGGTAATTGCTAGGCAGCTTCTGTACGAGAGTTGAAGTGCTGACATGGTTTGACTCTATCAGAGAGAATCCAACACTGTTCAGTTTTAATTTTTCCACACAATTTTTTCATTCTTTTTACAGATTCTCCGGCTCAAATAAAATTCAATGGTTCCAATGCAGCTTCAGTATATTTGTCTTCTTCTCCATCCGAGTTTTGTCCACCTGGTCGTACTGATGATTTGTCAGCCATAATACGAGTTATTGACAGTGCCACAAAGTTTGTTTTTGTTTCTGTGATGGATTATTTTCCAACAACTTTGTATACACGTCAAAGAACGTGAGTTCATTTTTTTTCCCTCTTAATCAACCATGTTTGTAATGTTTCACTGTACTCTAGTTCCCAGGCCTTGGTTGTTCGCGGGATGGATAACGCTATCCTTTGGATAAATCGATATCTATTGAATAGGGTAATACCTCCGGATAACAGTTATCCGCCTGATAGCGATTTATCCGTGGATAGCGTTATCATCCTTTGAACAACTTGGCGTAGGAGTTTATTTTTTAATGCGAATTAGTTCTCAAGATTTTAGAGAGCATCAATCCCGTAAAGTTCAGGGCTTATTTTTCTCCTTTTGGCTGCCAAATTAGCCAAATGGTTCCTAGGGCACGATAATAAAAACTAGGCAATTCTCGCACTAGATTGTGTACAACATAATGCGACACACTTCTGAGCTTATTCTCATATTCATATTTTACCTTCAGTAAACACATGGTACCTTTAAAAATCATCAAGAGCTAACTTTTTGTGATATTGCGTTTAAAATGTGAGACGGAGTTAAGTGATCTTAAGAAGAAACGAGAGACACGGTTTCGTTCGGCGGCAGCGTAAAAATTCAAACTCCATATCCACGGTTGATAACAACTTGAGCACTGATTAAGAAAGACGGATTCACTTGAAATCGTTGACATTAAAAAAATATATTCTTCATTAGTTATTGGCCAGTTATAGATGACGCTTTAAGACGAGCAGCATTTGATCGTAAAGTACATGTGCGACTGATGGCCAGCCTATGGAATCACACACGATCTGATATGAAAAACTACCTTCGATCCCTGGCTGCTTTGAACTATGCTAATGATGCTTATGTCCAAGTGGTAAGTGTAGTATCAGGTAATAACTGATTTTTTTCCTCGTTTCTTAAAGACATTTCTGTGGTATCTGGTTATAAATAACTCCCCTGGTACATACCTTTTACTGACCACGTTTTCTTACTCCGTACTGTGAGTTACGGACTTGATTTTTTCCACTCGCATTCATTCATGCCCAAAGCGCGAAGCGCACGGGTCACAAATCCAAGAGAGAAAAACGATGTTCTGTAACTTAAAGTGCGAACCGATAAAACAAGGTTAGTAAAATGTTCATTATGTCTCTGGGTTCGATTAGAGGAGGAAGATTTCAATTGAAAATATTTTTGAATATGACGGCCGTACTGTGAAATGTGACCAATCAAAGCGCACGTAGAGAGACAAAGTAAGTCTACTTACACGTTTTCTCACGTTGCTTGTTGACCAATCACAAGTTTTGGGAGAGTGCGGGGGAATAGCGGTTACATTTGCTCTGAGTCTACTGTGGTAACTACTGAAAAATAAGTTCCGCCTTTATGTGTCAAGAACTAGACAATATTTTTCTCTCTACATTTACGTCAACAGAGGCTATACTCTGTGCCACCTTACACGAAAGAGATCCCTTTCACCCGGGTGAACCACAACAAATACATGGTCACTGAGAGTGTGGCATACATCGGTACGTCCAACTGGTCAGCAGATTACTTTCTGTACACCGGTGGCATCGGTTACGTCATCAACGAAACGGAAAATAGCAGCAATGTGCGTGCGCAGCTGCAAGCTGTGTTTGAGAGGAACTGGTATTCAAATTTTACTACACCAATTTACGACAAGGATTGAATAAGCTCAAAACCCGGTTCTAATGGACAGATAGCTTTATGAGATTTACTCGTACCATACATATTTACAACATTTGTAGCCCTGCTTGATTAATTTTACTGGGGTTTTATCAACCTAGTTGATTATGTGAATCATACATCGTAAAGAGTTGTCTTAAGCTGTCGTTTCGAGCGTCAGCCTTTCGTCAGAGCCAAGACACATTCCTTAGACACATTCTTGTAAAATGTGAGAACGAGATACATATTTTACGATTTTTTATAAATGTAGAAATAGCAAAATGTAAATCAAGGTAAAATTATCCCAAGACTCAATGAACTCTCTTTACGTCCGCGTTAGGTAAGATATTGTATTTTAGTGAACGTAATTGAATTGTAATAAAGTAAAATTCTTTGTTGATTTGACATGAGAATTCTCATCAGACATAGTTTAACGATTTGATGTACACAATTCAAACCGTGGGCTCAGTTTTACAATGCAAAGGTTACGGTGACCCTCGCATCAAACATCATTACTGTGATAACCTTTATCTAATACGAAGGCAGAGGTAAACTATTACGAAGTTCAAATGTTCCATATTTTTTACCAAATAGTGACAACTAAACACCGCAGATTAATGAACTCTTCAGACACTTTCTGCTAACGAGTAAGCCGGATATCACAATCTTCCGTAATGACGCTCGCACTTGCTTGTTGCTCTGTTTTTAGCCGCCTTCGTTTCTCATTTATTAGTCACTCCTCGTAAATAACATTCGTTTACACCCCTTTTACTTTCTTTCACATACCTCAATACAATCCTATCTACTCATTACGGCCGTTAAGATGTAAAGGCCTCTTAGTATTTTCAGATGTTCTACTGTTGATCTATAGCCTTGGTATTATTAATACCTTCCCATTTCTAGTTAAACATAGAGCATATTATTCATTACTACCTCATGGGTGCATATCACAAAATAATCAAGGAGAGTAATATTGAGCAGGCAACATCTAACGGCGTCACAATCAATATTTAGCTTTAGACAAGACAATCCTCGTCGATGTGTTTATAACCAAACCCAGCTTAAACGATCAAAGTACAGCAACAGAGCAACATGGCGTGCAGTAGCAGGACAAGAATGATAGCATTTGTCGTTGTGTTCATGATTGTTGGGATATTTGGTCAGTCCCGTAAGTAAAATAACTTATTCTTATTGCTAAGAATAATGATCTAGCATTAACAGAATCAAAAAACACGACATTCATGCTTCAGGTAGAAGCCTATGGTACCTTGCTTCGGCGAATATTACAGGAAATTGTCTCAGTATTCATGGATTTTTTAACACTAAGATAGTCACGAGAAGAGCAATTTGTAGTCAAATCAATTCAAAAGAATTAACGAATTATTAACTGCTTACAATTGCTTGGGTGTCTTCATTCTCTTGCTATATTTTTTTAATCTGGTTTTCTTAATACTAACAATGTGAGTCACAAAAGTGTTTCTTAAAGACATTTTTTTTTTCCAAGACCAAATTTTCCCTTTAACTCACCCACAGCTGAAAAGAATTGACATAGGGCGACTAAGTTGTAAGAAATTCACAACAATTTTAAAGGTGCAAGAGGTGTTTTCATTCCTTTATTTGCCATGATATTGTGATAAACACTTATAAGACTGAGACAATTCTCGCTGTTGCTTGACATAATATCGTAAAAAACACTTCTAAACTGAAGCAGTCTTTTGACTCTCTGCACACGTGCTCAGGGCCACACCCATGACCAGTTGCTGGACCTTTAAACGAGTGCTTCTGGATTTTCGTTCCTCAGCTCTAACCAGCTAATCCAACGTAACTACAACAGAATCCGTATTCTAATATCATTATGCTATTTAGAGAAACTCTTTATCCTTTCCTTGTGGTCTCGTTACGTTAACATCAGGCGCAATACAGAATATACTTAATTTATTCGAGCGGAAACTTTGATTTCAGAAGAAATGACAAGAGTAAATTCTGATTATCTGATCTTGCATCGAAAAGGAAAAAATGGAAGCACTTTCCCATCTTTCTTAAGAGTTATGAATTTACATAATATCATGATAATAAATATAAAAGATCATCCGCAGAAATATTGTATTCTAGATCAAAATGAATTACTTAGATTAACAACGTGAAAATTAACAATACTGGCAAAATGTTGGCGTCTATTCTGCAAATTTGCAATCATAACAAAATACAATATCACCAGATCGCGATAACGTTGAAATATTACACTGATAATGTTCAAAGTAATATAGAAAGGATGAAAACTCTAATCGTTTTAAAATTTCTGAACACTTTAAAATCAAGGATATTTTAAGAAACCGTCGTGGGTCAATACATTCAAGCTCTATTTAATCATTTTGAAATTTTCTGTATTACCCATTGCGTATTATATCGTGACTAACTTATTTATTAGATAATGTGTTGATAGTTGAACCTCTTCGTGACATGACAACATCAAGTGCCATCTATCATACTCTACAAAACTTTATCAAATATATGATCATTAGCTGCTTCTCTCTTTCAAAGTTTATTAATTTTTACCGGCATTTAATGAAGTTCCGCTCGTACCTTTTAATTACACACAATTGGAACCACCCCAATGTCGAAAGCTAAAATTTATAAAAATGAGAGCAACGCTATGCTGGAAACATTTTCGAAAGAAGTACTTCTTGCTGAGAATTGGTATCCAGCAACTGGATTCTGGTACCTCGCTAAGGAATATCTTAGGGGTACAGATAGCAAGCCGTCCGTCGTCCAAGTTTAGGGGTAAATCCAGTTCCCACCGGGCATCCAGTTTTATATCTCGCACCGTTTTGAGATAATCCGGCATGAACTGACATTTAGGGGACGTACTCACAAATTACTGAGGAACGCAATAAAATAAAGAGTGGAACTGTAAGCTAAAAATCCGTTGAAAGGTTTCTTCCTCTCGAAACAAAACTGTGAGTTTCTATTTTAGGAGGAGAAATTAGACAAAATCAAACTGGATGGCGTCCCCAACGATTGCCACTTTTATTTCCAAAAGTTATGAGTCAGTGATCGCTAGAATTATCGACTGTTTCACGACATCAAAACTTCATTGTCAGATCATTTATTGAGTATTTACCCTTTCGCTCCCAAGATCTCACTCGTAATTCTCTCTACTGTCTGCCATACAATTCTTAAAGGGCATGTAAACCCAAAAAACGTTCATTTACTTTTCACATAGATGTTTAGTAAATATATCAAGTACACCAAAGGTACCATTCGTTTATTCTCAAAAGTCCATTTTCACTTTGTAAAAGCTCTTCCAAATTCGAAACATTCGCCATCTTGAATGGCGCCATCTTTCCTGTGACGTCACGGGTGGATCCTCCAAAGTCTCGTTTTATAATCGCGTGAGGCACGAAGGAGTCTTTTCTTCAGCCGTTGTTTGCTGGTCTCGTCGTGATTTTTTTACGTACAGTTTGCTTCAATATAATCAATTTTTTCGTAATGGTGAAGCGTTGTGCCGTCCAGTTTTGTACTGATTCAAACAAAACTGGGCATACAATGCAAATATTTCCAAATGACGCAAATTTGAAGCGACAATTTGTGAAATTTGTTCAAGTGAAAATAGCCGATTTCGTCGAGCCGTTCGAACGTTCTGTTGTTTGTAGCAGTCATTTTTATTCCTGGTGCTGTACCGACGATTCAGGCCTCACCAGAAGCAAATTATTCGGAAGACGAAAAACGACCCATACAGTCGGCAGACGACGAGGATTCGGAAGTGGCTGACCAAACTGAGAAAGAAGTTGAGCTCTTCAAAAGTTAGAGGTCAACAGAGAAAGTACAAAATCGATTTACATGAGAACGTTTCGTTAATTAAACAACAATAGCTTTATTGGTTCTCTAAAAACATCTTTTTTCTCATTTAATGAAAGATTATGGGGTAGCCAGTTGTTTGGGAGCCAGCGCTGAGCCCGTAAAAGACACTGACATGTCTGAACCTTTGCCTGTCGAAACACGTATCAAAGAAAGAGAATTCGTTGATATCAGTGTGTTATAACGTGATCTGGAATTTTGTCGGTTCTATACAAAGAATTCTATACAGGATCCCATAATCAACCCTTATGTTCTATAAGAAAATCCATGCCAGCCCCACTTAGTGCTTCCTTTGAGAAACCCTGCAGAGAAACAGCAGAAGAATTTGTGTCACGGTTTTCACAGCAGTGAAAATACATTCAAAGGTCAGTAGGACAATATTCATCATTTTGAGTACAACTTAAAAGATCCTGATTTCAGCTTGCAAAACTATCTTTTCAATAATGCAAATCGAAGCAAACACAAACAGGGTTGGACAATTATGAAGGCCACACAAGGAAATGCACATGATACAACTTGTTTTATCGATGGAAATGCTTCTGAGATGAAGGATATTGTTTACCGCACAAGATAGCACAGCGACCCTAAAGTGTTTGCTGAGATATCCCCAACACCAACGAACAAGCTATCTGTAGGCAATTTAGCGAAATTTCCTGCCAGGAAAGAAGCGAAAAACAACTAGCTCTAGTATTGTATTATTAAATCAATGGCAGAAACAACTCAAGTAAATCGATCTCAAAATGTAACAAAACAGATGAAACAGAAAATATTTAGCTTAGTCGTTTCTGGTGTGATTATCTGTGCTTTACTGCTGCCTGTAAGCGTACTTGGCCGTCTCCAGCACCCAGAAATCGAGGCAAATTGACTGAAAACCTGGATGCTCAGTGATACAACTTATCTGGGTTTCAGGCCATTTTGCCACAATTGCCCGATTTCCGTACAACAAACACTTTCATGAGTTTTCGGCATTGGTTGACAAGTTCCACACTCGCACCTTTGATAATTTTATATAAAACACTCTCAGAAGCTCAAGTTTAAAAAAATTCTGTTGCATTCCTTTAGATGGTACCCTCGCTATATTGCATTTTCATGTTAAATACAAATAAATCACAAAGTAAATTAAATACCAGTCTGAGTTTCCGAGACGGTCGCATCGCTGTCGACATGTTCTGTACTGTCTTCGTGCGGATCGCTTCGGTGAACCCTACGCGGCTCATATTGTCAAGGACGTGGCCCAGACTCTCCTAAAGATTCTGGATTATCCCCAGCGCTGTCATGTACTAAGCTTAAGGCATTCGAGTCACTACCTTCTGAAAAAACATCTTCCGAACTACCGCTACTTACACGAACTCCCACACCAGTTCTACTGGGGAATATGTGTTGCGCAATATTTTGGTTCCACCGCTTACGTCACGACTTCTCGCTATTGTTTTTACCGGAAATGGAATTTCAGTTGATAATGCCGATTTTCTCCTAAAATAAGTCGAATTGGACAAAACTAATTTCAAATTCGTTTTCTACGCCACTTTTTACATAGTATAAGAAAAACATGTATTTTTGGGTTTACATGCCCTTTAAGATATTAGTTCGGAGAATTTGGCATTGAATCAACTTATAATCCCCTAATTTATATCTTTCTTTATTCTCGTCACTTGTGTACTTGTTATTGTAAGGATATTGCGAGGAGAAATTCTATCTTGGTCATTCGTGGAGTGAAAGGGTTAGGGCTAGTTAAAATTTTAGGATTTTATCCAATAACACGATAACATGGTGATTTCGAACTTCTCACAGAAGGGCTGTGAACTTGTCTTTGGTCGGAAGATGACAATTAGTGAGGCTTCTTGCTGATATCATTGTTCGATCACGATACTAAAACGTCACCCTACTTGAGGCTTTAATAGATTAAAAGGCAATCAAGGCCTTTTTGGAAATTTTCTGATATAAATCTAAATTGTTTAAAGAGACTCTAATAGCACAAAAAAAAAAATATGCAGATCATTTGTTCTGAAAGCCTCTAAAGAAGGTCACGATATTGATACATTGAACTTGGCCTAACGGTACTCTCATTTAAAATATAGGTTTAGATAAATCATTATTATCATTTAAAAAAAAACACTGAGCGTAGTATATGCAAGGATAAATTTGCTCGTCAGTTCTTTCTATCCGGCTTCGGTAAAGTACACATCATGCGCTTCAAGTTAGATTGTTAATGTGCAAACAACAACTGACGTCGATCTTAAGACGAATTCGTTTTTCAAAAGCAACAATGAAACAAAAACAACATAGCAAATTAATAATAGAGAAAGAAATGACAGGCAATCATCCCTTCCAAGGGTCTCTCTTCGGCTGATTACCCAGATGGTGGAGTAAGCCTTACTCAATTTCAAACAAGAGGTTATAAGAAAGTGCGGTGATAGTCTTGTACTCTAAACAAGCCAAATTTAAGTAAGTTTAATTTTTTTCCCCATCATTTAGCCTCAACATCAGTGGCTCCTACCTCATTAGTAGAAACTGAGTCACCATCACCATCTCCAACACAGGCCGCGATGTCACAATCTCAGTCATCCGCAGTGTCACAGGTCATCCCATCATCAGTTCCAGAGCCCGCAACACCTTCGATGTCACAACCCATGTCACCCCAAGCAGCCACATCCATAATGTCACAAGTGATGTCAGAGTCCATGGTCACATCCACTTTAGAAATTATGTCACCATCTCCGTCACAAACCCCGTCACCAACCACGTCACCAACAACATCAGTAACCACGTCACCAACAACATCAGCAACCACGTCACCAACAGCGTCACCAACCATGTCACAACCAAAAGAGCCCCCAACATCACCAACGTCAACTTCTGGAAAGCCAGGAAAAGAGGGAGGCAAAGATGAGGGGAAGGGCGTTGAGGAAATTGGTACGTATCCTGCCAGTCCTAGATACTTCGGTACTTCATGTCTCTTTGGCAAAGATAGATATTAGTTTCACCCTGATTTAGCTGGATCAATGTCAGTATCTGAGCAACTGCGCACCTGCCCCTCCCCTAGCCCAACATGAACCCTCAATTGTTATCAGTTGACTGTTATTGGATTAGGGGAGGGGTAGGTACGCATTTGGGTGCGCATTTAGTTCATGTTAACAGGATTGAATATCAGTTATGATCAGTAAGGAGGGGTTGGTAATCTAAACTTCACAGTTTCAGCTCAGGGTTAGAAAATTATTTTCGTCTTCACAGATCGTAAAGTGATTGTGATTCTGCTGGCCGTAGCTATTGCCGTGGTGTTTCTGGGCATGATGTGCATAACTGTAGCTGTTTGCTGTGTACTCCGGAAGTAAGTCGTTGCGATGTTCTCAGTTATAGCAAATATGTTCTTAAACTACCAAGAAACTAGTTCAGTTCCATAGGTAGGACCTTCTGGTTTTGTTGTATTTGGGGGGATGACAAGTTGTTCCATTAGGAAGAATTTTAAGCTTTTATCGGCAAGGCTTAAGAGACGGGTAGGGGTATGGCACTCGCGTCACACACGATAGGCATCTTAGGGTGTATCAAGTTGCTTTATTATTACAAATTTTGTATGTTTTTATGAAAAGCGTTTTTTTTTACAATTAGGGGCGGTACTTCGAAAAAGTTTCTTTCCTTGGACACAACCACTTTGCAGATTCTGAGGACTGTCAGTTTTATGCAATAAATTTGATGGCGCTTCGATTAGTTTTTTCATGAGAAAAGGGGCAAGTTCTTCTGAGATAGTTTACTTCGAAAAGTGAGGGAACATAGAATCATCCCATCATTCCAGAGGCCAAAGAATGTTCGCGATAAGACTGGACTTCTTATTCTGAATTCTCTAAAGGTGCCACTTCAGATAAAGACCTCTAGGCCCCAAGAGGATCAAGTGAAACATCTTTAAGAATCCTTTCAATTAAATGACGTAACACACTTGCCCCTCTTCTTTTTACAGGATCAAATGAATCCCAGGATGTCATGGAGGAACATGCGACAAGGCTTCAACAGAGAAGGGCTGAAGTGACTGATCAATCTTTTCCTTTGTTAAATTCTTTTCTCTTCAAACTATCTTTTTACTATCGCTTTAAACGAACATTAAATGTTCCAAAGAAACAAGTCTAGCGAGCTCTGACCATGAGATCACGCATCACTTTTCGTTTTTAATCCTTTTACCACTTTGGGGAAAATGAAACCACCTGGATTGCTTGGTCCCCAGTGCCCCCGTTTTAAGGAGCACTAACGGAGAGGACAAAAATTAGTGGTTTTAGTGGATGTTTACATTAAGTCAGCTCGTTGGTTGATTTATAGTCACTTACAACAGTTCAGATTTTTTTTAGTGTCTTAGATTAAGTATCTTTGAGTTCTTAAAAGTATTTCTGTTACATAGAAATTGGTAAAACAAAAGTTTTTTAAAATGATTTTATGAAGTATCTAACATAACACTGTATAGCTATAAGTTAACTTTACGTCACAAAATCATAGGATAAATAGAGTAACCGTTCCAGTTACCTCCCCCCCTCTCATATACCTCTTTTTCTATAAAACTCCCTTCCCCCTCCCCCCTTATCACAAACTCTAAAATGTCACAATTTTTGGCCATCTGTTTGAGCAAGGTGGCTTTATAGTACAACATATAACTGCAGTCCTAAGTCTGTATTGGCTTTCTTTGTAAGTAACGTCGGTATTTCACCAATGGCACGTTGTTTCTTTGCACAATAATCATTGAATCTGGCTGACAGTTCAAAAGAATAACAACGACCCTGCGAGGGCCCTCAGTAAGTTTCACACAAGCCCCCCTCCAAATTAGAACCCTGTCTGTAAGGGTAAGGAAACTAATTGCTAAAAGCACCCAAAGGGGAAGGGGGTTGGGGGCTTACTAGGATGTGTCTTATAGTGTTATCGTTTTCAGGAACAACAGTAGCCTTTATGTGATCGTTACTGATTCAGTAAGTTATAAATTCCGTCGACCTATTTGAATAATAAATTTGACGTTAATGCTTCCAGGCTTATAATAAAAAGAACTGTGTCTCAGAATAGAATGTCAAGCGCACAAGTGAACGAACATCAGCGAAAAATGAAAGAAAACAACGACTGAAGCACGGTAAAAAAAACTCACGATCGACGATTAATCGACAAAAACACGATCGATAACTTAACGTAGGAACGAAGAACAAACGACGGATGGCTGATTGCCCAGTAAAACGAAAATGATCGACGTCTGGGGCAAATCACACAATAATTGTTCATTGCATTGGAGGCAGCTTTACTGCGTTATTCCTGAGACCTTGGGAACATTGTAAATTTTCGAACCGCAGAGTCGCGCAGTGTTATAAAATTTTATTTAAACAGGATCATGTGACCTTCAGAGAAGTTCATCTAACAACTGGGATAAAGTTTGATGGTTACCTTTGAGCATGAACTTTTAAAACTCGTCGTAACCTCACGACATTGAGAACTACACTTTGAGAAATCAGTTGTATTAGCTGAATCGTATCTACATGCACTTTTGTACATCCCACTCAGTTTTCCCCCTGAGATAGAGTAAGAGCGGACGGGAAGGGAAGGGTGGGGATGAGACACGATCAAATCCGTCTTCGATGTCAATTAGCAAGAAGTTTTAACACGACTTGTACGCCTTTGGAATCGTGTTTCTTCAGTTTTGAAACCCGAGGTTGTAGATGTGACTTGACTGTATCTGAAACTCCAGGGACGGAACTCTCAAGTAAACTGCAAGAAAAAGAATCAATGTCTAGAAACTGAATTCAAAATAGTTTTAAAGTACTAGATAATAGGGTGCAAAACTCAAGTAGCAGCCGGTTTAAAGTTGTCACGCAACACATTTCTTAGATGGATTGCGTGACAAACGACAAGCCTCACCTTGCGACCACAAAAGCCCCTCTATTCACCTTACACCAGTCGAGCAACATCCGGGGATCAGTGTTATCAAGCAGCAGTTTACTGAACAACACTTCATCTATATGGCAAGAAAGACATCATTAATTTATTTAGATTTTGTAAAAGCAATAAATCATCTTAGGAGAAACTGTAACTTTAAAGAAAATGAAAAAGGAAAAGGATAAAACTGTGGAAAAACAGAAAAAACAGAGGGAGAAACGCAAATTGTAACACGTAGAAAACAAATAGGATGGAATGACAGATGGGTAAAGGAACATGCTAAGATCAGAGTTTTCATTAACCCTTTAACCCTCAAGACTATATTTATTTAATGGATTCGTACAAGTACAAGTACAGGTGCATAACAGTAGGACATAAGTCCCCTACTTGGTTAATACACACACACCCAGCCCCGTAAAAAAAAATCCCGGAAAGAAATATCCCGAAAAAAGATCCCTTCCCTGATCCGACTAAACTACAAGAGTGACATGCATCTAATTTCTCCTCAAAATATCAACCCTGAATCAAACATTACGATCCCAAGAATACAGGAAATGACCACTAACTAAAGCAGCTCTTGATTGCCAAACAAATGCTCCTAATCAGCTCATTGGGAAATGTATACAGTATAGTGTGAAGAATATTCATACTAATGTTGGGTTAAGAATTGTAATAGCAGAAGAACAGAGTAGAGTAACAGGACAATAATCCCCACATCCGAATGAAATATAGCTAAGGCCAGTAATTGCTTAGAATTCTGCGTATTGGCGGAGTATTCTTGGTTCTCCGATTCAAATTTGACATCCTTTAAAACGTGTACAAAAGAATGGCGGTGCCTTGTAAGAGAACGGACGTGTAAGAATCACGGGGTGAGTGATTGAATAAACGAAGACAGTCGTGAAA